>NC_088219.1:8920466-9017966 GCF_036934945.1 Oncorhynchus masou masou
TGTTTACATCACATAAAAAATGTGTATTGAATCTGTGTTGAGAATATTGCTTTACAAGTCAGGTAGTAAAGAGTTAGTAGCTGTTTTACATGTGCTTTTCCACCCGTTGCTCTGTGCTCACATTCCAGATGTTGTTCAATTAAATGAAAACCCTTGTAAAAAAAGGTGTTGTGTGTTTTATTTACTCCTTTTTTCGATCTTGTCTCATCGCCTCCCCAACGGGCTTGGGAGGCGAAGGTCGAGTCATGCGTCCTCCATAACATGACCCGCCAAACCGCACTTCTTAACCCCCGCCCGCTTAACACGGAAGCCAGCTGGACAGTGTCAGAGGAAACACTGTTCAACTGACGACCAAGGTCAGCCTGTAGGCGCCCGGCCCACCACAAGGAGTCGCTAGAGTGCAATGAGCTAAGTAAAGCACACCTGGCCAAACCCTCCCCTAACCAGGACGACGCTGGCCCAATTGTGTCCCTCCCAATGGGACTCCCGATCACGGCCGGTTGTGATACAGCCCGGGATCAAACTTGGGTCTGTAATAATGCCTCAGACCCCTGGCCTTAGACCCCTGCACTACTTGGGTGGCCCAAATGGTCTGTTTTTGTCCGAATTATTGCATGATTTGAAATTGATTGCAAATATTGTACATTTAAACATAGTTCTACGTTTTTTAAATGTATTTTTATGCTAATTTGTGAATATAAATGTCTCTGCATATGATGTGGCTGGTTCACTGGCTGCTCCTTTTCCTCTACTTCCTCTTCTTCACCTGGAGAGGGCCGAGCACAGTCTGGTAGAGAAGCAGTCTTTCTTCTTCTTCTTCCACTTCTTCTTCTTTTTTTTTTCCGTATTCTTCTTTTCCTCCTCCTCTGCAGGAACCCCACAAAGGGTTCTATTTGGAACTCGAAAGGGTTCTATCTGGAACCTAAAAGGGTTTTCCTATGGGGACAGTTGAAGAACCCTTTTGGAAGCCTTTTTTCTAAGAGTATATATGAAGACAGTCGCTATGAAGACAGTCGCTATGAAGATAGTAGCTATGAAGATAGTTGGTATGAAGATAGTAGCTATTAAGAGAGTTGGTATGAAGACAGTAGCTATTAAGACAGTTGGTATGAAGATAGTAGCTATTAAGAGAGTTGGTATGAAGATAGTAGCTATTAAGAGAGTTGGTATGAAGATAGTAGCTATTAAGAGAGTTTGGTATGAAGATAGTAGCTATTAAGACAGTTGGTATGAAGATAGTAGCTATTAAGAGAGTTGTTATGAAGATAGTAGCTATTAAGAGAGTTGGTATGAAGATAGTAGCTATTAAGACAGTTGGTATGAAGATAGTAGCTATTAAGAGAGTTGGTATGAAGATAGTAGCTATTAAGACAGTTGGTATGAAGATAGTAGCTATTAAGAGAGTTGGTATGAAGATAGTAGCTATTAAGACAGTTGGTATGAAGATAGTAGCTATTAAGAGAGTTGGTATGAAGATAGTAGCTATTAAGAGAGTTGGTATGAAGATAGTAGCTATTAAGAGAGTTTGGTATGAAGATAGTAGCTATTAAGAGAGTTGGTATGAAGATAGTAGCTATTAAGAGAGTTGGTATGAAGATAGTAGCTATTAAGATAGTTGGTATGAAGATAGTAGCTATTAAGAGAGTTGGTATGAAGATAGTAGCTATTAAGAGAGTTGGTATGAAGATAGTAGCTATTAAGATAGTCGGTATGAAGATAGTAGCTATTAAGAGAGTTTGGTATGAAGATAGTAGCTATTAAGACAGTTGGTATGAAGATAGTAGCTATTAAGAGAGTTGGTATGAAGATAGTAGCTATTAAGATAGTTGGTATGAAGATAGTAACTATTAAGATAGTCGGTATGAAGATAGTAGCTATTAAGATAGTCGGCATGAAGATAGTAGCTATTAAGAGAGTTGGTATGAAGATAGTAGCTATTAAGAGAGTTGGTATGAAGATTGCAGCTATTAAGAGAGTTGGTATGAAGATAGTAGCTATTAAGATAGTTGGTATGAAGATAGTAGCTATTAAGATAGTCGGTATGAAGATAGTAGCTATTAAGATAGTCGGTATGAAGATAGTAGCTATTAAGATAGTTGGTATGAAGATAGTAACTATTAAGATAGTCGGTATGAAGATAGTAGCTATTAAGATAGTCGGTATTAAGATAGTAGCTATTAAGATAGTCGGTATGAAGATAGTAGCTATTAAGACAGTTGGTATGAAGATAGTAGCTATTAAGATAGTTGGTATGAAGATAGTAGCTATTAAGATAGTTGGTATGAAGATAGTAGCTATTAAGATAGTTGGTATGAAGATAGTAGCTATTAAGATAGTTGGTATGAAGATAGTTGAGAACAATTTGACAAAGACTTGAATCCAAGTTTAGAATATTTACCATAACTAAAATAAGCCTTGAGCATAGCTCTAACGTGTAACCCACAAAGGATATTAAACACACATACAGTATGAAACATACAGACTATATGGTTTTATAAACTAGGTGGATAGAGCCCTGAATCCTGATTGGCTCAAAGCCGTGGGATATTACGTTGTATACCACAGGTTTATTTGTAACGAACCTATATAGCACAGGTATAAAACAAGTAGTTTTACTGCTCTAACTACGTTGGTAACCAGTTTATAATAACAATAAGGCACATTGGGGGTTTGTGGTATATGGCCAATATAACACGGCTAAGGGCTGTATCCAGGCACTCCACGTTGCGTCTTACACGTGGTATATTGGCCATATACCACACCCCCTCTGGTCTTTTTGCTTAGATAAATCTTCATTTCACTATTGGATGACTCCTTGCTTTTTAATTTTGTGCTCAAGAAAGAATATAATTGCTTCGCTTCTGTTAAATGACAGGTTACAGATTTGATTACTTAAGTGTAGAACATGCTACTGTTTAAATAATGAAAAGTTTTGTTTTTAGAATTGTTTTTTGCTTTCCCTACTATTAAGTCTATTCAATTTGTATTAAAACTCTATGTGGCCGTAATAAGCAGTCGCAGTAATACATTTGAATCTGTTGTAGAATTTTTTTCTCCATGTTCATTACATAAATATTTGTATTGAAACTGTCTGTGGAATAGCGCCGTGATACATTTGAATCTGTTGTCGAGGTGTTTTCTCCATGTATGTGTTCAGCAACCCATTGATGTTCGTTCACTTTTCCATTCAATACTTTATGGTTTACTTAAAAAAAATAAAAAAAAATGTAGATTTGGCCTATCTCTTAACCAACATGCATATACACAAAATAAGCATATTGTACATCATTTTGGTCTAACTTGGACATTAGCTAACAAAAATCCCGTTCTCAGACAGATTAAATCGCTGACTACTCAGAAAGAAACTTCTGAACAATAAGCACATTAACCTGTGAGGATCTGACATTCTTAGGCAGAGATATTGGAACCAAGGGGACAAGAGTAGACGCTCGAGTGGTAGTTTGGGCCCATTCATTACCCAGATCATTGTTTCAAAAGATTGATGATTGCGGACCTCAAATTGCCCAAAAGAGGGTGCCATTTCGCCATTAATTTATTTATTGCTCCAACAGTCTCTCTCACTCGCTCTCGCTCTCCCTCTCTCTCTCTCTCTCACTCGCTCTCGCTCTCGCTCTCTCTCTGTCTCTCTCTCTCTCTCTCTCTCTCTCTCTCTCTCTCTCTCTCACTCGCTCTCCCTCTCTCTCTCTCTCTCTCTCTCTCACTCTCTCTCTCACTCGCTCTCCCTCTCTCTCTCTCTCTCTCTCTCTCTTGCTTCCTCGCTCTCCCTCTCTCTCTTGCTTCCTCGCTCTCTCGCTCTCTCTGTCTCTCGCAATGAAAGGTTATAACACGAAAGCTTAACATCAGTATTCTAAACACTCATCCGTAAGTCAGGATTTTGCGTTAAACGCTCTCCAACAAAGCTTTCTTAGTGTCCAACAAGCTGTCTCTGCCCTTAACCTTGTTCTGAACACCTACAAACCAAAGGTCATGTGGATTGGGAAGAAGAAGGCCCCTCTCCCCACTGGTGTGATTACTACCTCTGAGGGTTTAGAGCTTGAAGTAGTCACCTCATACAAGTACTTGGGAGTATGGCTAGACGGCACATTTTCTTTCTCTCAGCACATATCAAAGCTGCAGGCTAAAGTTAAACCTAGAATTGGTTTCCTCTATCGTAATAGCTCCTCTTTCACCCCAGCTGCCAAACTAACCCTGATTCAGATGACCATCCTACCCATGCTAGATTACGGAGACATCATTTATAGATCGGTAGGTAAGGGTGCTCTCATGCGGCTAGATGTGTCTTTACCGTTCGACCATCAGATTTGCCACCAATGCTCCTAATACAGTAGGACACATCACTGCACTCTATTCTCCTCTGTAAACTGGTCATCTCTGTATACCTGTCACAAGACCCACTGGTTGATGCTTATTTACAAAACCCTCTTAGACCTCATTCCCCCCTATCTGAGATGTCTACTGTAGCCCTCATCCTCCACATACAACACCTGTTCTGCCAGTCACATTCTGTTAAAGGTCTCCAAAGCACACACATCCCTGGGTCGCTCGTCTTTTCAGTTCGCTGCAGCTAGCGATGGGAACAAGCTGCAACAAACACTCAAACTGGACAGTTTTATCTCCATCTCTTCATTCAAAGACTCAATCATGGACACTCTTACTGACTGTTGTGGCTGCTTTGTGTGATGTATTGTTGTCTCTACCTTCTTGCCCTTTGTGCTGTTGTCTGTGCCCAATAATGTTTGTACCATGTTTTGTGCTGCTACCATGTTGTGCTGCTGTATGTTGGGTTGCTACCATGTTGTGCTGCTGTATGTTGTGCTGCTACCATGTTGTGCTGCTGTATGTTGGGTTGCTACCATGTTGTGCTGCTACCATGTTGTGCTGCTGTATGTTGGGTTGCTACCATGTTGTGCTGCTACCATGTTGTGCTGCTGTATGTTGTGCTGCTACCATGTTGTGCTGCTGTATGTTGGGTTGCTACCATGTTGTGCTGCTGTATGTTGTGCTGCTACCATGTTGTGCTGCTGTATGTTGGGTTGCTACCATGCCGTGTTGCCATGTGTTGCTGCCATGTTACAGTGGGCTGCAAAATTACTGGCACCCCTGACTGGCAATGCACAAACAATACTTTAAAAAATATAAACAATATAATTATGGGGATAAACTCAAAATACCAACATGTGACAAATAGTGTACTTTATTAATGTTTCAATGGAACCAACCAAAATCATTCAATTATTTAATTTAATTATTTAATTATTTAATACAAAATAAATGAAACCAAAATCAAGGTTTCATAATTATCGGCACTCCTCATTTAGTACTTAGTGCAACCACGTCTGGCAAGGATAACAGCATGGAGTCTTTCCCTGTAATGTTTGACAAGGTTAAGGAACACATTTGGAGGGGTTATGGACCATTCCTCTATGCAGATCCTTTCAAGATCCTTCACATTCTTGGGTTTGCGCTTATCAACTGCCCTCTTCCACTCAGCCCACAGGTTGTTGATTGGATTGAGGTCCAGCAACTGAGATGGCCACGGCAGAACATTGATCTTGTTGTCACAGAACCATTTCTGTGTGGATCCTGAGGTATGTTTCGGGTCATTGTCTTGTTGGAAAGTCCACCTAGGGCCAAGTCCCAGTCCTCTGACAGAGGCAACCAGATTGTCAGCCAAAATTGCCTGATACTTGGTAGAATTCATTATGCCATCAATCTTAAGCCCCTGGACCTCTGGAATTAAAACTGCCCCAAAACATCACTGACCCCCCTCCATATTTCACCGTGGGTATGAGGTGCCTCTCCTTGTAGGCATCTGTGATTCGACGGCAAACATGCCAATGCTGTATCTGACCAAAACGTTACATTTTGGTCTCATCTGACCAGAGCACCTTCTTCCGCTTGGAAAACTCCAAGCGCTTGCGTCTGTCTTGGGGTCAGAAAGGGATTTCTTCTAGCAACCCTTCCAAAGAGCCTGTGGTAGTGGAGGTGGAGTCTGATGGTGCTTTTTGAAACCTGGTGACCCCAAGACGCCACCAAGGCCTGCAATTCTTTCACAGTGATTCTTGGGGGTTTTGTTGTGCCTCTCACCATCCTCCTCCCTATCCTGGGGGGCAGAAATGTATTTGCGTCCTCGACCCGTGAGGTTCTCAACTGTTCCATATCTTTTGAATGCTCTAATAATTGCCCCGACAGTGCTCAGTGGTATATTCAATCATTTGTGGATCTTGTAGCCATTACCAGATTTATGAAGGTCTATGACCATCTGTCTCTTTTGAACTGCCAGTTCTGTTGTTTTCTTCATGGTGTTGGATGACAGTGGGATATTGCATGTGTGTTACCTCATTTTTATACCCTAGTGAAACAGGAAGTGATGTAATGGCTCAATATAGTTCCTTAACACATAGATAAACTTAAATAAGTGTAATTTAATTTCTGGTTTAATTTTGGTTACAATAACATTTAAGGGTGCCAATAATTGTGAAACCTTGATTTGGAGGACATTGATTTTTAATTCAATCAATAAATTATTTTGGTGGGTTCCTTTGAAACATTAATAAAGTACAGTATTTCTCACATGTTGGTATTTTGAGTTTGTCTCTATAATTATATTGTTTATATTTTTTAAGTATTGTTTGTGCATTGCCAGTCAGGTTAATTATCGTACCATGATATGCCAAACAGACATACAGTAGATCACAGGTAATCAATCTGTACTGTACTGTACAATATACACTGAGTGTACAAAACATTAAGAACATTAAGAGCACCTACCTACCTAATATTGCGTTGCACATTAAGAACACCTACCTAATATTGAGTTGCACCCCCCCACACACCCCCCACACCCCCCCACACACTGTTGAGTGTGAAAAAACCCTCAGCAGCATTGCAGTTCTGGACACAAACTGGTGCACCTAGCACCTACTACCATACCCCGTTTAAAGGCATCTAAATCTTTTGCCTTGCCCATTCACCCTCTGAATGGCACACATACACAATCCATGTCTCAATTGTTTCAAGGTTTAAAAATTCTTAAACCTGTCTCCTTCCCTTCATCTACACTGATTGAAGTGGATTTAACAAGTGACATTGATAAGAGATCCCAGCTTACACCTGGTCAGTCTATGTCATGGAAAGAGCAGGGGTTATTGTGTATACTCAGTGTATATTCCCACAGTACACATGGTTGTCATTGTACACTGAGTGTACAAAACATTATGAACACCTGCTCTTTTGCATGACATAGACTGACCATGTGAGTCCAGGTCAGGTTAATATACATCTGATTGATGTAATGCATGTCTTTTAAGCCCACAAAAACAAAACATCCATCAGTCAATCAGCTATTCAATCAATCAAATCTCTCCTCCCATCTCCTTCTATTCCTATAAGAAGTATATGACCCTTTCATAGATTACAACTATACAGTTTAAAAGATAGAAATAGACACATGATGCATTTTTGGACAGGTTGACACTTGCCTGCATGCCAAAGGACATCCTATTCTACACACTAAGTTTGACCAAATCAAAAACAATCAAATCAAATGTTATTTGTCACATGATTCGTAAAACAGCATTGTGTAGATTAACAGATTCACTACAAAAAAAATGTTGTTCAGATTGTCTGGGAGTGGTCTGAGTTGTGGGGAAAACTGAAAACTAGCTGTTATTGGTAGAGAGGTTTGGAACTCTCTTATTGGTCTATTAACTAATTTCCCACCTGGTGATGTCACCAGGCAGGCCAAAACTCCATCCCAACAAAACAGGTAAAAATTGTGTTTTTTTTCAAGCAGCTCTTACACTAAATGGCATTTTCATCAATTTTACAATTTCACAGTATTGTTCCAACTTCATAGTGTGTAAATATATTTATACAACGGGTGGGTCTAATCTTGAATGCTGATTGGTTAAAACCGCATTTACCCCTGGCTAAATCAATGACGTTAAAATGCCTATTTACTCTGTTCCATCTGACTGCGCAAAACACTGTCTCATCAGCCCAGCCAGGCAATTTATATACTTGATCTCCACTATAAAAACCATCAAGACATTATCTCACATTTCTTTTACACTAACTTTAGTTTTCAACAGTGGAGATTTGAATAAACCTTGCTGTCTGTCTATCTGACATTTACAACATTGTTTCAATATTCAAATTTGATCTTCAGCTGCCCCATAGTGTCGGGTGCCAGAACTAGACAGACAGGCAGGCAACGTTTCTCAGCCAGTCGAAATCATGAATCAGCTGGCAAGAAAAGTGGTCGTGAAATAAAGGCCTGTTGCTTGTTGTTGTATGGTGTAATGGTGCCCTCTTTTGGGCAATTTGAGGTCCACCCTCGATCTTTTGAAACAATGATCTGGGTCGTGATTGGCCTAAATCCAGTGGTGGAAAAAGGACAACATTTTCGTACTTGAGTAAAAGTAAAGATACCTTAATAGAAAATAACTCAAGTAAAAGTGAAAGTCATCCAGTAAAATCCTACTTGAGTAAAAGTCTAAAAGTATTTGGTTTTAAATGTACTTAAACATCAAAAGTAAATGTTATTGCACACTCCAACACCCAGACATAATTTACAAACGAAGCATGTGTTTAGTGAGTCCACCAGATCAGAGGCAGTAGGGATGTTCTTTGTTTAGTGAGTCCACCAGATCAGAGGCAGTAGGGATGAACAGGGATGTTCTCTGTTTAGTGAGTCCACCAGATCAGAGGAAGTAGGGATGAGCAGGGATGTTCTCTGTTTAGTGAGTCTACCAGATCAGAGGCAGTAGGGATGAGCAGGGATGTTCTCTGTTTAGTGAGTCCACCAGATCAGAGGCAGTAGGGATGAGCAGGGATGTTCTCTTGATAAGTGTTGTGAATTGCACCATTTTCCTGTCTTTCTAAGCATTCAAAATATATTGAGTACTTTATTTTTTAGGAATGTATTGAAGTAAAAGTAAAAATTGTCAAAAATATAAATAGTAAAGTACAGATACGCCAAAAAACTACTTAAGTAGTACTTTCAAGTATTTTTTACTCGAGTACTTTACACCACTGCCTAAATCTATCACTAGAGCAACTACCCTTGTCCCAATATCCCAATATATCTGGCCAAGAATGTCGGATCCTCACAGTGATCTAAACTGTCTGAGAAAGAGATTTTTGTGAGCTAATGCCCAAGTTAGACCAAAATGATGGAAAATAGGCATATTTTGTGTATATGCATGTTGGTTAAAAGACAGGCCATATCTAAAAAAAAAAAAAAAAAAAAAACATAAAGTATTGAAGGGAAAGGTGAGCAAACAACAATGGGTTGCTGAGAATGTTGCCTGCCGGGATGGCAATGGAACATTTAGAATGAACGACTGGGTCGCGTCTATAGATACAGAACAAAAAGACTGGATGGCAATGGAACATTTAGAATGAACGACTGGGTCGCGTCTATAGATACAGAACAAAAAGACTGAACGACTGGGTCGCGTCCATAGATACAGAACAAAAAGACTGAACGACTGGGTCGCGTCCATAGATACAGAACAAAAAGACTGAACGACTGGGTCGCGTCTATAGATACAGAACAACAAGACTGAACGACTGGATCGCGTCCATAGATACAGAACAACAAGACTGAACGACTGGGTCGCGTCCATTGATACAGAACAACAAGACTGAACGACTGGGTCGCGTCCATAGATACAGAACAACAAGACTGAACGACTGGGTCGCGTCCATTGATACAGAACAAAAAGACTGAACGACTGGGTCAACCAACAGCCGAACCGATAGAACGAATGACCAGCCGGCTTGGGTAGCAACCCTAGATCAGGACTATATCTTGTGGAAGGATGAAATAGTAAGAATAAATTAATCTAAATAATGTTTTTAATGAAAATATGTCAACCATTATTTGAATATGTTGGTAACCTGTTTTATAAAAGGGATAATGCCCTCAAAGCTGGTGTTTGGAGGATATATTTACACGGTTTGCTGACCCTCAACAAACCCCAGTTTGCTGTGCCAATAGATCCTCCAAAAACCGGCTTTGTTGGCATTATCACTTAAATAAAACACAGGCAAATCACGTGTTTGATGCACTAGGCCTTTAAGTGATGTTTTTGTGTTGTGCCAGCCTTCAGTTGAGACACAACATGCTCTTGAGTACTGCTATGTGGGTGTCATGTTTTGGGACTACTACATTGGAATAAAATGGACATTTTTACTTTCAAATGGTACCATAAAGATGGTTGAAAGACCACACACATCAGGGAAAGTTGACTTGAATTGGGAATACATACCATTTAAAGCTGCAATATGTAACACTCTGGCCGACCTGACCAAATTCACATAGAAATTTGTGTTATAGATCAGTCATTCTCATTGAACGCAAATCTAAGAAGCGGTAGATCTTTTTTATGTGTGCTCTACGTGTGCTATTTCTATGCTTCCCATTCTTCTACTTTCAGTTTTGTACACCAGCTTCAAACATCTGAAAATACAATATTTTTATAGAAAATATATTTCATAGCAGTTTAGATGGTACAATGATTCTCTACACTAAACTTACTTGTTGTGTCACATAACCT
This sequence comes from Oncorhynchus masou masou, assembly GCF_036934945.1. Taxonomy (NCBI): domain Eukaryota; kingdom Metazoa; phylum Chordata; class Actinopteri; order Salmoniformes; family Salmonidae; genus Oncorhynchus; species Oncorhynchus masou. Next base: position 8,931,053 of record NC_088219.1, read on the forward strand.
GAAATTAGGCACACTATTAGAAGTTTAGCAACATGGAAACGGCAGAGCGATTTCTACATAGTGCATCTTTAATTTGACGTTTAACGGTGGGTGGACCAGCGGTCATCTTTGTGGTAGTAATTAGAAGTTCAAATGTATTTTCAATTTCAATTATCAATGGTGTACCGGCTGCATTGCAGTGGTCTGAAGGGATAGGTCCATTCTAGGAATTCTATTTCTAGGACTGAAATGACACCCACCCTGTATTGAAGAGCATGTTGTGTCTCAACCGATGGTGGGCACAGCACAGAAACCTATGTGAAATAGGGTCTAAGCTACAACATATGCAAATATGTTTTTTAGATAATTGACGTTAAAGGTAAAACATAAAATCAAGAAATGATTAAATTGTTTAACAACCCTGTTGGCAAGCTTTTAAATGACATCAAACCTACATATTTTCCAGTGATGAAGACATGGAATGGCGGTGTATGCAAAATGGTTCAACTTTTAAGCACCTCTATCTCCTGAATGGGGTTTGGAATTCAGGTCCGAAAAATATCTTTCTGACCACTTCCACTATGGGCAAATATGTACAGTATGGAATGTTTCCCATGACTATATACAGACCCAAGTAATATACATGTAAGTGTGTGCAGGCTCTGCAGTAGATTCACGTCCTGTCCAATGGGGGTGTACTTGTACATTGAAGCTGTCTCATGTGACAGAAGCAGGCGATAGGCTCCTGTCCTGTTGGCTGTTCTGGCTTGGATGAGGCTAGTCTCGTGTCAAGTGAGAGGTAAATACCTATATATACTCTACATAGCAAGGTAAGGTTACAGTATGGACAGGTGAAATACAGGTCAACAGTATCAACGTCAACAATTGGGTAATATTTTGTTGAGGCGTTGATCAATGAGCTTACAACCTATATTTATCCACTCAAAAGACAAGAAAAGTTTGTTGAATTCGTAATGTGTTATCATGCTATCAACCAAAATAAAAGCACAACCAAAACACTGTCTGAATTTTGGTAAAAGTCGTCACCTAAAATGTGTTACCACTGCGCTTTCAGCCATTAAAAAAACAAAAACACAACAAAGTTCAAATGGGAATACAATGCCAGATATTTTGTTTATTTAACACAACAATGTAATGTGTTCTCACTTTTCTTTATCTTAAAAGCAGAACCAAAATAACTAGATTACAGTTGAGATTACATTTAAAAAGTACATGGTGCAAGTGATCAACGCTGTTGGAGATTCTGCACAGATTATTACAGTAATAGTGAAGATCTCCACTGACCTGCGACCTTTGTAGCCATCTTGAACATGCATGCTTTGATTATATAAGACATTTAAAGCTACAGTAACCTCAAAATATGGCCATGGATGTGTACATTCATATGTAAAATAACCTTCACTTTAGGATATTTACTGTATTACAAAAGTCATATTTAATTCTGTTTGGTTGAAAACGTAACCAAATATCCACATTTGAAGGAGATTATCTTCTTCTTGGATAGTTTAATCTGTGCCACTTACTAAGCGATGGATTCAATAACATCCGCATGGTGGTTGTTATATGGAGGTGTCGGAGGTGGAACTGCGTTAGAGCTGTCAAATCCACAAGTGGCTCGTTGCCTTACCTTATCATAGACACTGCATGCAATGAAACCACACCCGACTTTAAACCGACAAATCCAACACAGCCTCATTACAAGTTCCAAAACCTTGAATTCATCCAAATGAACAGTTAAACATGCATTAGCCTAACATATGTTTGTCTCAAAGATTAAGCCATGCAAGTCTAAGTACACAGGGCCGGTACAGTGAAACTGCGAATGGCTCACTGGTTTGACATCAACAGTTTGACACTTGAGAATTATTTCTAACATTGAGACAGCCTACACTTAATACTTCTAAGGAAGGTTTGAGACACACAAAAGCAGCCACTCACCTACAGTATGTATCAGCTCATACTGTAGATACATCTCCAACACCGTCAAAACATCTGCTGTGGGGATGTCGGCCAACGATGGTTAACGCTCGATCTGATTGAATCTGGGCATTCGTTTGGTTTTAATTCCAGTTTGGATTCACGCCCTCCATCTCAACCAAAGAAATCTAGGTTAAAGAATAGGACTAAATCAAACACATTTTTAATAAAGTAATATTCATTTAACTTAGATTTTTGGTTGAGATGGAGACGTGAATCCAATATATTCCTCATGAAACCTTAAATGTAAATGTAAATGAAACCTTTAAATTAAATTAGAAAAAAAAGGGTTCCAAAGGGTTCTGCTGCTGTTCCCATAGGAGAACCCTTTTTGGTTTCTGGTAGAACCCGTTTTGGTTCCAGGTAGAATTCTTCAGGAAAGGGTTCTACATGGAACCCAAAAGGGTTCTGCTGCTGTTCACATAGGAGAACCCTTTTTGGTTTCTGGTAGAACCCGTTTTGGTTCCAGGTAGAACTCTTCAGGAAAGGGTTCTACATGGAACCCAAAATGATTCCACCTGGAACTTTGCAAATACTATATAGGCCTAAATAGTCTCATTGATGATGTATGACTTATAAAGTATTGTTCTACAGTGTTTAATTTGCTCTGTTAAAAGTTGCTCTGACTTCCATAAGAACAGTGAATGTATTTTGTTTTTAATTGGAGAGCTCTCAATCATTCTCACCAGGGGAGCAACTTTCGGGACATGTCCCCCCCCCCCGGCCAATTTTATAATTGGAATGTGATAAAAACAGGCAACGGTTTGCTTTAGGACCATGCGGACGCCACCAAGCGGTCGGATAGGCTGTTTGGAGTGTTTATCTGGATTTAAAAAAAAAAAAAAAAAAAAAAGAAGAATTATGCCCCCCCCCACTTCTAAAACCAAAGTTGCGCCCCTGATTCTCACGATAGCACATTGGTAATAGTTTGTAACAAATATCAAAGCTAAGCTGGGCTTGTTTAAAACCCTGGATGGGAGCCGGAAGGGATAGCTGTAGATAGACCAACTCTCCAGTAGGAGGTGCTGCCCGACCCATTGCTTTTCTGTCTGCTAGTGAATATAACGTTAAAGATCTGACATTTTTCCAAATGTAAAAATGTAACAATGATGACATAATCATGTGATTGAAATTCCACCTCAAAACAACAGTTGATGACTTTTTGCAAATTCAATGTATTTTTATACGTAGATTCCACATCACAATACGTTGACAAATTATGTTGAAAACCCCCCAACATAGATTCAACCAGTTTGTGCCCAGTGGGCATGTACAGTACACAGACATGTGACCATGGGTAAGAGTCTTCTCTTCATGTTAGACTAACAGACTCCACAAAGAAGAAAGTCCACGTCCCAACATGGCCAAAAGAAGTGTACTACAAAGGGAACAAAAAGGGCCATTTGTGACACACACACACAACCAAAGGGAGCTAGATTATTAAACAAACACACAGTTCAGTTGTTTATGTACAAGCAAACAAACAAAGAGGTTTGTTGATAAGGAGTCCATTTGTAAACAGGTCCTACATCCTCCCAGTCCCAGCATTTATCGGTGCTACATAGCATGGTTGGGGTCAATTCGAATTGAAGGCATTCGAAAAAGGCCATCTATTTGAAATTGCTTCTCAAGAAACTATAAGTGAAAGCTGTTTATTTGTAAAGTTTTTCCATTTATTGAAGTTCAAATTCAAATCACTTCCTGAATTGACTACCTTTAATTCGAATTGGCGACAACCCTGCGACATAGTAAGTACTGTAGTGAGTGAGGTGGGTGAGGTGAATTTCTCCCATACTGTACAGTGAAGAGCTTGAAGCTTTGAGCACAAATCAATATTGTCCCTAAAGAGCAATTAATTTGCAGCAGTAATAGTCTGAAACAGCCCTCTCCAGGGCAGCCCTGGTCTTAATGGTATTAAATGAATGGTTCATTAAGCAGTAGTCCTCTAGTCCTCTGGCTGGAGCTGCAGGGAGGTGTGGAGAGAGGAGCAATAGATCGGTCAAATATCCCCTCTCCTTCCCTAGGTGGAGAGATACCTTCATATCTCAGTCAGTGGGATTCAGGGGTTGGTAAAATATCTCCTCTCCTTCTCCAGGTGGAGAGATGCCTTCATATCTCAGTCAGTGGGATTCAGGGGTTGGTAAAATATCTCCTCTCCTTCTCCAGGTGGAGAGATGCCTTCATATCTCAGTCAGTGGGATTCAGGGGTTGGTAAAATATCTCCTCTCCTTCTCCAGGTGGAGAGATGCCTTCATATCTCAGTCAGTGGGATTCAAGGGGTGTTAAAATGTCTCCTCTCCTTCCCCAGGTGGAGAGATGCCTTCATATCTCAGTCAGTGGGATACAGGGGGTGGTAAAATGTCTCTCCTTCTCCAGGTGGAGAGATGCCTTCATATCTCAGTCAGTGGGATTCAGGGGTTGGTAAAATATCTCCTCTCCTTCTCCAGGTGGAGAGATGCCTTCATATCTCAGTCAGTGGGATTCAAGGGGTGTTAAAATGTCTCCTCTCCTTCCCCAGGTGGAGAGATGCCTTCATATCTCAGTCAGTGGGATTCAGGGGTTGGTAAAATATCTCCTCTCCTTCTCCAGGTGGAGAGATGCCTTCATATCTCAGTCAGTGGGATTCAGGGGTTGGTAAAATATCTCCTCTCCTTCTCCAGGTGGAGAGATACCTTCATATCTCAGTCAGTGGGATTCAGGGGTTGGTAAAATATCTCCTCTCCTTCTCCAGGTGGAGAGATGCCTTCATATCTCAGTCAGTGGGATTCAGGGGGTGTTAAAATGTCTCCTCTCCTTCCCCAGGTGGAGAGAGGCCTTCATATCTCAGTCAGTGGGATACAGGGGGTGGTAAAATGAATACTGTCCTTCCTCTTTACTCCACTCTCCCCCTTTCTACCCACAGTCAGGATCCAATGAAATTCTGGGCAGATATGAAGGGGGTGGTAATATGTGTCTCCCTCCTTCCCTCACCCATAGCGAGGGTCCATATCAGTAGGTAGACTGGGGGGTGATAGGATGTATTCCGTGAGGCCTCCATGTATGATAGAGGAGGTCAGGCTCTTCCTGTTCTTCTTCATGGTCGACCGTCTCTGCCAGCGACACAGCAGCAACTCCACCTGTTAATTGTTAAACCGATGACAGAAGAAAGAAAGAAATCATTTCATATAAATTCTCAGGTCGTTATTGTAAAAGAGAACGTGTTCTCAATGACTTAACTGGTTGCAGTTCTTTTCTGTGGTTAAACGTACTGTCTGTATAATTTGCATCTCAGTAGCAATTATCATGTTATGGGTTCGGGCTGATAGATTGTACATTACTGTTTAACATCTTTACTTTTTTTTAGATACAATTCTATACTCCTAGTATGAATAGATGGTTTTTATATAGCCTTAGAGATTGAAAGAAGGTTTTAAGCTCTTTGTGTATGAGAAGTGTCATTATGTAGTGGACTGCAGCAGATTGCAGCAATGCGTACTCCCTATAACTCAAGGCCTCTTCTGACTGATGAGAAGACCTGCGATATGCTCGGAGAAGCACTGAGAAATACTGGGTGATGGAAAAGTACTGAAACACATCTTAGTGGAAAGGAGGGGATGAGAGCTTAGGGTATAAGGCAACAGGTAGCCTAGTGGTGTCACGCCCTGACCTCAGTTATCTATGTTTTATGTATTATTTTGGTCAGGTCAGGGTGTGACGAGGGTGGGTATGTGTGTTTCTGTCCTGTCTAGGGTTTTTGTAATTCTATGTTTTTTTTGTATGTCTAGGTATATGTAGGTCTATGGTGGCCTGAATTGGTTCCCAATCAGAGGCAGCTGTTTATCGTTGTCTCTGATTGGGGATCCTATTTAGTTTGCCATTTTCCATTTTGGTTTTGTGGGTTATTGTCTGTGTGTAGTTGTGCCTGGCAGCACTCGTGTCTTATAGCTTCACGGTCGGTTTTGTTAGTTTGTTGAGTGGTCTTCGTTTGAATAAAATAAAAATGTATTCTTATCACGCTGCGCCTTGGTCTCCTTGTTATGACGAACGTGACAAGTGGATAGAGCATTGGGCAAGTAACCGGAAGGTTGAGGTAAAAATCTGTCGTTCTGCCCCTGAACAACCCACTGTTTCCCGGTAGGCCATCGTTGTAAATAAGAATAAGTTCTTAACTGACTTGCCTACTTAAAGGTTAAATAATAATATAAATGGACACTGTCCTGAATGCATGTTCTCCGCTGAAGCATTCAGTCGGGTGTAATAAGTCTAGTTTGAGCTTTTTTGGTGTCCGCCTCGAGTTTGTACCGGAAATCTAGAACCTAACAGTACCTATCGCAAAATTATAAAATGCTCAAATACATTTGCAGATTGTCTGATAATTTTCTTGTCTTGTACCTAGATTTCATATCTTAAGAACTTTAAATACAAATTGTTATCAATGAATTTTAAAAAATTCACTTTGAAGTGTTTTGTTAACTAAACATCAAAACATTGTTTTTTAACAGAAGAGAAAAAGTTGCAATATGTTCCCTGCTTCCAGCAATCAGGAAATACTACTGCACATGGACCTGAGTCAGGAGTACACCAGGTTGAATATAGGGAAAGATCTAGGCAATTTATATGATTCTTTACAACATCAGGGACATGCAGAAATGCAGAGAATGAAGTTGAGTTACTTTTAAGTACTTCTAAGACAAGTTGTCATCTCCAACATTGTGACCTTCCGTTACAGAGCTTTGCTTTGATGGGGATTACGTCCTATACATTCAGTTGGGTTCCTCCACCGTACTCACTATTCCTTATTTCTATTGGGGATTGTGTTTGTGCTTGCCAATGGGAAATCTACAAACTTACAGAGCAGACCAGCCTGTTTTGCAGTGGAGGCTGAAGGAAGGGGAGGACCATCCTCCTCAGTGAATTTCATAGTGAAACATTAAAAGTTATAATTTTTAGATAAAACTATACTAAATATATTAAAAAGTCACCATATAATTGATTAAAACTGTTTTGCAATGGTCTATAGTAGCCTCAACAGCACTCTGTAGGGTAGCACCATGGTGTAACCAGAGGACAGCTAGTTTCCGATTTTAAAATCCACCAGCCACTCAGATTTCTTGCCAGCCAATATATATATTTTTTAAATCTAAAATGACACTAAACAAAAACAGATGAGCATGATTTGTAATGTTTCTAAAACATGTATTACCAGTGAGAAGTAATGTGGTATATTGTTTAATAAAAACATTTGTGACCTGAGTCTTAACCAAAATATCACAGATGAAACAAGAATTTTCTCCTGCCCCTTTACGGGCGGGAGGTTACCGTGGTAACGCGACTTGAGTCATGTTTCTGCCTGTAGGGTCGAGTCTGACTAGTGGAAGCGTTGTCTTCTCTTCTCTAGCAGTTGAAACTCAACAATAGAAAAAACAACCTAGCTTGTGAGCAAAACAATGTAAATAGGAATACCTAGGATAGGATAAAGTAATCCTTCTCACCCCCCCCCCCCCCTTAAATGATTCAGATGCACTATTGTAAAGTGGCTGTTCCACTGGATGTCAGAAGGTGAATTCACCAATTTGTAAGTCGCTCTGGATAAGAGCGTCTGCTAAATGACTTAAATGTAATGTAAATGTAAATAGCTAAGAAACTGAAGGACAAAGTCTCAGTAGACTTTTGTTTCAAGTAAATTAGACCAACTTTTATCAATGTTTGCAACGCTTCTAAAAATGAATCTTTCACTCAGCTCTTATGTTCGCACAGGCCCCCAGCCAGGCAGTGCTGCAGAAATACTTTGAAAACAGTTACTGCGGTATTTATTTTACTATGCTCACACTGTGGAGCCCTGACCACCCGCCAACATGGCTGGTGAAATAAACATCTTATGCCAAAATCTACGCTCATTTGGCAGATGGCGGATGTTAATTTCTGGCCCCGTCCACTGACTTACACAGTAATTATGACAACTTCAGAGCTCTTGCTCTTCATTCAAAGACTTAGTCGTGGACACTCTTACTGACAGTTGTGGCTGCTTTGCATGATGTATTGTTGTCTCTACCTTCTTGCCCTTTGTGCTGTTGTCTGTGTCCAATAATGTTCGTACCATGTTTTGTGCTGCTGCCATGTTGTGTTGCTGCCATGTTGTGTTGCTACCATGCTGTGTTGTCATGTGTTGCTGCCTTGCACTGTTGTTGTCTTTAGGTCTCTCTTTTTGTAGTGTTGTCTCTCTTGTCGGGATGTGTGTTTAGCCCCCGCAGGAGGCCTTTTGGTAGGCCGTCATTGTAAAGAAGAATTTGTTCTTAACTGACTTGCCTAGTAAAATAAAGGTTAAATAAAACAACTGACATGTTGTCCACCCAATCAAAGGATCAGAGAATGAATCTAGAACTGAAAGCATAAGCTACAGCTAGCGAGCGCTGCAGTGCATTAAATGTGGTGAGTTGTTGACTCAAAGAGAAAGACAGACAATTCAATTCAGTTCTTACAAAATGAGAGGCGAGAGAGAAAGAAAACAGAACAAAATGCGGGATAAACATACCCGAATTTGTCCAATAAAACTTTCATTTGCAACTACTGGACTAATGATTACACCCTTGATCAGCTAGATGCAGGCAAGAGTGTGCAATGTGGTATTGAATGTGTCACTGTCTGTCACCTTGATTACTCCACACTCACTCAACCTGGGCACCTACACTACCGTTCAAAAGTTTGGGGTCACTTAGAAATGTCCTTGTTTTTGAGAGAAAAGCACATTTTTTTGTCCATTAAAATAACATCAAATTGATCAGAAATACAGTGTAGACATTGTTAATGTTGTAAATGACTATTGTAGCTGGAAACAGCTGATATTTTGATGGAATATCTACATAGGCATACAGAGGCCCATTATCAGCAACCATCACAGACTGGCCAAGAAAAATAAAAGATTAAGATGGGCAAAAGAACACAGACATATATAGAGATATGGCTTTTTCTTTGCAACTCTGCCTAGAAGGTCAGCATCCCGGGGTCGCCTCTTCACTGTCGACGTTGAGACTGGTGTTTTGCGGGTACTATTTAATGAAGCTGCCAGTTGAGGACTTGTGAGGCATCTGTTTCTCAAACTAATCCAAATCAAATCAAATCAAATTTTATTTGTCACATACACATGGTTAGCAGATGTTAATGCGAGTGTAGCGAAATGCTTGTGCTTCTAGTTCCGACAATGCAGTAATAACCAACAAGTAATCTAACTAACAATTCCAAAACTACTGTCTTATACACACAAGTGTAAGGGGATAAAGAATATGTACATAAAGATATATGAATGAGTGATGGTACAGAGCAGCATAGGCAAGATACAGTAGATGGTATCGAGTACAGTGTATACATATGAGATGAGTATGTAAACAAAGTGGCATAGTTAAAGTGGCTAGTGATACATGTATTACATAAAGATGCAGTAGATGATATAGAGTACAGTATATACGTATACATATGAGATGAATAATGTAGGGTATGTAAACATTATATTCGGTAGCATTGTTTAAAGTGGCTAGTGATATATTTTACATAATTTCCCATCAATTCCCATTATTAAAGTGGCTGGAGTTGAGTCAGTGTGTTGGCAGCAGCCACTCAATGTTAGTAGTGGCTGTTTAACAGCCTGATGGCCTTGAGATAGAAGCTGTTTTTCAGTCTCTCGGTCCCAGCTAGACACTAATGCACTTGTCCTCTTGCTCAGTTGTGAGCCAGGGCCTCCTACTCCTCTCTCTATTCTGGTTAGAGACAGTTTGAGAAGGAAGTAGTACACAGCGTTGTACGAGATCTTCAGTTTCTTGGCAATTTCTCGCATGGAATAGCCTTCATTTCTCAGAACAAGAATAGACTGACAAGTTTCAGAAGAAAGTTCTTTGTTTCTGGCTATTTTGAGCCTGTAATCAAACCCACAAATGCTGATGCTCCAGATACTCAACTAGTTTAAAGAAGACCAGTTTTATTGCTTCTTTAATCAGGACAACAGTTTTCAGCTGTGCTAACATAATTGCAAAAAGGTTTTCTAATGATCAATTAGTCTTTTAAAATGTTTGTTGACGACACCACACTCCGAGGGCCCTCACCTCCTCCCTGTAGGCTGTCTCGTCGTTGTTGGTAATCAAGCCTACCACTGTAGTGTCATCTGCAAACTTGATGATTGAGTTGGAGGCGTGCATGGCCACGCAGTCATGGGTGAACAGGGAGTACATGAGAGGGCTGAGAACGCACCCTTGTGGGGCCCCAGTGTTGAGGATCAGCGGGGTGGGGATGTTGTTTCCTACCCTCACCACCTGGGGGCGGCCCGTCAGAAAGTCCAGGACTCGAACGACGAGTTCGGAGGGTACTATGGTGTTAAATGCTGAGCTGTGATCGATGAACATAGGTATTCCTCTTGTCCAGATGGGTTAGGTCAGTCTGCAGTGTGATGGCGATTGCGTCATCTGTGGACCTATTGGGGCAGTAAGCAAATTGGAGTGGGTCTAGGGTGTCAGGTAGGGTGGAGGTGATATGATCCTTGACGAGTCTCTCAAAGCACTTCATGATCACGGAAGTGAGTGCATCGAGCGATAGTTGTTTATCTCAGTTACCTTAGCTTTCTTAGGAACAGGAACAATGGTAGCCCTCTTGAAGCATGTGGGAACAGCAGACTGGGATAAGGATTGATTGAATATGTCCGTAAACACACCGGCCAGCTGGTCTGCGCTCTGAGGGCGCGGCTGGGGATGCCGTCTGGGCCGGCAGCCTTGCGAGGGTTAACACGTTTAAATGTTTTACTCACGTTGGCTGCAGTGAAGGAGAGCCCACAGGTTTTGGTAGCGGGCCGTGTCAGTGGCACTGTATTGTCCTCAAAGGGAGCAAAGAATTTTAATCTGTCTGGGAGCAAGACGTCGGTGTCCATGATGGGGCTGGTTTTCTTTTTGTAATCCGTGATTGACTGTGGACCCTGCCACATACGTCTCATGTCTGAGCCATTGAATTGCGACTCTACCTTGTCCCTATACTGACGCTTAGCTTGTTTGATTGCCTTAGAGGGAATAGCTGCACTGTTTGTATTCGGTCATGTTTCTGGTCGCCTTACCATGATTAAAGGCAGTGGATCACACTTTCAGTTTTGCGCGAATGCTGCCATCAATCCACGGTTTCTGGTTGGGGAAGATTTTAATAGTCACCGTGGGTACAACATCACTGATTCACTTGCTAATAAACTTGCTAACCGAATCAGCGTACACATAAATGTTGTTGTCTGAGGCTATCCGGAACATATCTCAGTCCACATGATGTAAGCAATCTTGTAGCGTGGAATCAGATTGGTCGGACCAGCGTTGAACAGACCTGAGCACGGGCGTTTCCTGTTTTAGTTTCTGTCTATAGGCAGGGAGCAACAAAATGGAGTCGTGGTCAGATTTGCCGAAAGGAGGGTGAGGGTAAGCTTGGTATGCGTCGCGGAATTTAAAGTAGCAATGATCCAGAATGCTGCCAGCCCAGGTCACACATTCGATACGCTGATAAAATTTAGGGAGCCTTGTTTTTAGATTAGCTTTCTTACAATCCCCAGTTACAATAAATGCAGCCTCAGGATATATGGTTTTCAGTTTACATAGAGTCCAAAGTTCTTTCAGGGCCATCGCGGTGTCTGCTTGTGGGGGGGATATACTGTACACGGCTATGATTATAATCAAAGAGAATTATTTTAGTATATAATGCGGTCGGCATTTGATTGTAAGGAATTCTAGGTCAGGTGAACAAAAAAACTTGAGTTCCTGTATGTTGTTATGATTACACCATGACTTAATCATAAGGCATACACCCCCGCCCTTCTTACCAGAGAGGTGTTTGTTTCAGTCAGCGCGATGTGTGACGAAACCGGGTAGCTGTACCGACTCTGATAACGTATCCCAAGTGAGCCATGTTTCCGTGAAACAGAGAAGGTTACAATCTCTGATGTCTCTCTGGAAGGCAACCCTTGCTCGAATTTCGGGAAAGTCATATTCCTGGTCATAATGTTGGTAAGTTGACAATTCTCTTATATTCAATAGTTCTTCCCAGCTGTATGTAATAAGACTTACATACAGTGCTGTACTTGTTGAGTGTCCTTCCCTATAAGCGTGCTGAAATTCTGTTGTCAATTTGTTTCCTGTAAAATAGCAGTGTATCTGGTCAAACACATTTTTTCCCAGAAGTTTACTAAGGGTTGGTAACCGGCTGATTGGTCGGCTATTTGAGCCAGTAAAGGGGGCTTTATTATTCTTGAGTGGGAGAATTAATTCAGCTTCCCTCCGGGCCTGAGGGCACACGCTCTCTAGTAGGCTTAAATTGAAGATGTGGCAAATAGGAGTGGAAATAGTCTGCTATTATCCTCAGTAATTTTCCATCCAGATTGTCAGACCCCGGTGGCTTGTCCTTGTTGATGGACAACACTCATTTTTTCACCTCTTCCACACCGACTTTACAGAATTCAAAAGCACAATTCCTGTCTTTCATAATTTGGTCTGATAATACTTGGATGTGCAGTGTCAGCGTTTGTTGATGGCATGTCATCCCTAAGTTTGCTTATCTTGTCAATGAAAAACACATTGAAGTAGTTTGCGATATCAGTGGGCTTGGTGATGAATGAGCCATCTGATTCAATGAATGAAGGAGCCGAGTTAGTTTTCCCAAAATGTAATTTAAGGTGCCCCAAAGCTTTCTAGTATCATTATTTATATAAGTTATCTTTGTTTCATAAAATGTTATAAATTATTTTTTATTTAGGTTAGTCACATGATTTCTTAATTTGCAGTAAGTTCGCCAAATCACCTGGGCTGACAGACTTAATTGCCACACCTTTTGCCTCATCCCTCTCAACCATACAATTGTTCAATTCCTCATCAATCCAAGGGGATATAACCTTTTTACAGTCATTTTCTTCATGGCCGCAGAGTCTTATTAGTAACTGGAATAAGTACTTTCATAAATGCGTCAAGAGCAGCGTCTGGTTGATCCTCATTATAGACCTTCAAATACTCTTTACATCATCAACATATGAATAAGTACAAAACTTATTGTAGGACCTCTTATACAGGGTAGCCTAGTGGTTAGAGCGTTGGACTATTAACCAAAAGGTTGCAAGTTCAAATCCCCAAGCTGACAAGGTACAAATCTGTTGTTCTGCCACTGAACAGGCATTGAAAATAAGAATTTGTCCTTAACTGACTTGACTAGAATAATTAAATTAAATACATGATATTAGGCCCACCCTTTGGAACTTTAGTTTTCATAGATATGGCTATTATATTGTAATCACTACATCCTATGGATTTGGATACTGCTTTAAAGCAAATATATGCAGCATTAGTAAAGATGTGATCAATACATATTGATTATTTAAAAATCTGTGCTGTTTGTAAATACCCTGGTAGGTTGACTGACAACCTGATCTGTGCTGTTTGTAAATACCCTGGTAGGTTGATTGATAACCTGAACCAGGTTGCAGACACTGGTTACAGTTTGAAGTTTTTTCCTGAGTGGGCAGCTTGATGAAAGCCAGTCAATATTTAAATCACCCAGAAAATATACTTCTCTGTTGATATTACATACATTATTAAACATTTCACACATATTATCCAGATACTGACGGTTAGCACTTGGTGGTCTACAGCAGCTTCCCACAGGAATGGGCTTTAGGTGAGGCAGATGAACCTGTAGCCATATTACTTGAACAGTATTTAACATTAGATCGTTAACAATGTCTACACTGTATTTCTGATCAATTTGATGTTATTTTAATGGACAGAAAAGTAGTTTCTTTCAAGAACAAGGACATTTCTAAGTGACCCCAAACCTCTGAAGGTAGTGTACATTGTAAACTTTCATTCATATGCTAGGTTGTAGCAACCTCATGATGGATATAGGGAAAATGTAAGTATCATGTAGTAGCCTAAACTTATCGATGTCACATTGAGCTGGTTGAATGGAATATGAATGAAAGTCATCCAATATGCTGTATTAGAAGGCCAATAAAAGGCCAAAAAAGATTGTCCTCCCTCATCGTCCTCCCTCATCCACTGATGTACTGTATTGAATACATGGAATTGAATTGTGATGATAACATTGAATGAATTTTGCACACAATGTACTTCGCTTTCCATTTTCTTTTTAATCAGGAATAATACTTGATTTGATATGAAATTGTTATGGTAAAAAAAAATGCATAAAAGGAGAGTAATTACCCATAATTCTGCACCTTTATATAGCTGCATCATCATGATGTAATGACTGCAAAGAAAATCAGTTGATCGACTGGGACTTTTAAAAGACAGATTAACTTTCTGTTTTGTCCGCTTAGACTGAAGTGTTTGTGCTAATCTTTTTCAGTAAGTCGTGTTCTTTTGATTAATGTAATGGCAATTTTGACGTATGATTTAGTTTAGATTAATGTATTTATGTTTTGAGAAGGCAACTACATTTTGAAAATGTATTTTGCATTAGGCCACTGAGTTAGTTCTGTGTCATGTGAACATTGCCATGAAAATAGCCAATATTGTAAAAAAAATGATTGAGAAAAACTGTTAATAATGGCAAAATACAAATAGTTCATGGCTTTTTTTTTTTATATATATATATTTTTACAATGTTCTACATTGTAGAATAATAGTGAAAACATCAGAACAATGAAATAACACATATGGAATTATGAAGTAACCAAGAAAGTGTTAAACAAATCAAAATATTTTTTCTATTTTAGATTCTCAAAGTACACACCCTTTGTCTAGATGACAGCTTGGCCTCGATGACAGTTGACCTTCTCTCAACCAGCCTCATGAGGAATGCTTTTCCAACAGTCTTGAAGGAGTTCCCATATATGCTGAGCACTTGTTGGCTGCTTTTCCTTCACTCTGCGGTTCAAGACATCCCAAACCATCTCGATTGGGTTGAGTTTGGGTGATTGTGGAGGCCAGGTCATCTGATGGAAAACTCCATCACTCTCCTTCTTGGTCAAATTGCCCTTACACAGCCTGGAGGTGTGTTTTGGGTCAATGTCCTGTTGAAAAAATAATGACAGTCCCACTAAGCGCAAAGCAGGTGGGGATGGCGTATCCCTGCAGAATACTGTGGTAGACATGCTGGTTAAGTGTGCCTTGAATTCTAAATAAATCACAGACAGTGTCACCAGAAAAGCCCCCCCCACACCATCACACCTCCTCCTCCATGCTTCACAGAGGGAACCACACATTCGGAGATCATGCATTCACCTATTCTGTGTCTCACAAAGACACTGCAGTTGGAACCAAAAATCTCAAATTTGTACTCATCAAACCAAAGGACAGATTTCCACCGGTCTAATATCCATTGCGTGTGTTTTTTTTTCTTGGCACAAGCAAGTCTCTTTTTATTATTGGTGTCCTTTAGTAGTGGTTCCTTTGCAGCAATTGTACCATGAAGGCCTGATTCACGCAGTCTCCTCTGAACAGTTGATGTTGAGATGTGTTCTGTTACTTGAACTCTGTGAAGCATTTATTTGGGCTGCAATCTGAGGTGCGGTTAACTCTAATGAACTTATCCTCTGCAGCAGAGGTAACTCTGGGTCTTCCTTTCCTGTGGAGGTCCTCATGAGAGCCAGTTATCATAGCGCTTGATGGTTTTTGCGACTGCACTTGAAGAAACTTTCAAAGAACTTGAAATTTTCCGGATTGACTGACCGTCATGTCTTAAAATAATGGAATGTCATTTCTCTTTGCTTATTTGAGCTGTTCCTGCCATAATATTGACTTGGTCTTTTACCAAATAGGGCTATCTTCTGTATATCATCCCTACCTTGTCACAACACAACTGATTGGCTCAAATGCATTAAGAAGGAAAAAAAAATCCACAAATGAACTTTTTAACAAGGCACACCTGTTAATTGAAATGCATTCCAGGTGACAAACTCATGAGGCTGGTTGAGAGAATGCCAAGAGTGTGCAAAGCTGTCATCAAAGCAAAGGGTGGCTACTTTGAAGAATCTCAAATATGACATATAATTAGATTTGTTTAACACTTTTTAGGTTACTTCATGGTTCCATATGTGTTATTTCATAGTTATACCTCCTCTGTTATTCTGCAATGTAAAGAAAAACCCTGGAAAGAGTAGGTGCGACAAAACTTTTGATTGGTACTGTATACAAATATACAGTATATACAGTGTACGGTGCATTCGGGAAAATATTCAGACCCCTTGACTTTTCCCACATTTTGTTATGTTACAGCCTTACTCTAAAATGTATTAAATAAAAAATGTTCCTCATCAATCTACACAAAATCCCCCTATAATGACAAAGCAAAAACAGGTTTCTAGAAATGTTTGCAAATTTATAAAAAAATAAATAAAGACAGAAATACCTGATTTACATAAGTATTCAGACCCTGAGCTATGAGATTTGAAATTGAGCTCAGGTGCATCCTGTTTCCATTGATCATCCATGTTTCTACAACTTGATCAGAGTCCACCTGTGGTAAATTCAATTGATTGAACATGATTTGGAAAGGCACACACCTGTCCATATAAAGTCCCACAGTTGACAGTGCATGTCAGAGCAAAAACCAAGCCATGAGGTCGAAGGAATTGTCTGTAGAGCTCCGAGACAGGATTGTGTCGAGGCACAGATCTGTGGAAGGGTACCAAAACATTTATGCAGCATTGAAGGTCCCCATGAACACAGTGGCCTAAATCTTTCTTAAATGGAAGAAGTTTGGAAGCACATAGACTCTTCCTAGAGCTCCAGAGTTCCTTTGTGGAGATGGGAGAACATTCCAGAAGGACAACCATCTCTGCAGCACTCCACCACTCTACCAATCAGGCCTTTATGGTAGAGTGGCCAGACGGAAGCCACTCCTCAGTAAAAGGCACAACCCCACTTAGAGTTTCCCAAAAGGCATCTAAAGACTCTTAGACCATGAGAAGCAAGATTCTCTGGTCTGATGAAACCAAGATTGAACTCTTTGGCTTGAATGCCAAGCGTCACGTCTGGATGAAACCTGGCACCATCCCTACGGTGACACATGGTGGTGGCATCATGCTGTGAGGATGTTTTTCAGCGGCAGTGACTGGGAGACTAATCAGGATCAAGGGAAAGATGAACAGAGAAAAGTATAGTGAGATCCTTGATGACAACATGTTCCAGAGCACTCAGGACCTCAGACTGGGGCAAAGGTTTTCCTTCCAGCAGGACAACGACCATAAGCACACAGCCAAGACAACGCAGGCGTGGCTTCGGGACAAGTCTCTGAATGTCCTTGGGTGGCCCATCCAGAGCCCGGACTTGAACCCGATTGAAAATCTCTGGAGCGACTCTCCCCATTCAACCTGACAGAGCTTGAGGATCTGCAGAGAAGAACGAGAGAAACTCCCCAAATACAGGTGTGCCAAGCTTGTAGCGTCATACCAGACAAGACCCGAGACTGTAATCGCTGCCAAAGGTGCTTCAACAAAGTACTGAGTAAAAGGTCTGAATTCTTATGTAAATGTGTTATTTCCGTGTTTTCAATTCCTAAAAACCTGTTTTTGCTTAGTCATTATGGGGTATTGCGTGTAGAGTAGCGGTCCCCAAACTTTTTATAGTCCCGTTCCCCTTCCACCATTCCGCCTCCAGCTGCGTACCCCCTCTAGCACCAGGGTCAGTGCACTCTCAAATGTTTTTTTCTTTTGCCATCATTGTAAGCCTGCCACACACACACACACACACACACACACACACACACACACACACACACACACACACACACACACACACACACACACACACACACACACACACACACACACACACACACACACACACACACACACACACACACACACACACACACACACACACACTATACGATGCATTTATTAAACATAAGAATGAGTGTGAGTTTGTCACTTCCCACGAGCCGGGTTGTGACAAAGAGGTCTTATAGGACCAGGGCACAAATAATAATATAATAATAATCATTAATTTTGCTCTTTATTTAACCATCTTACATATAAAACCTTATTTGTTCATCAAAAAATGGTGAATAACTCACCACAGGTTAATGGGAATGGTGTGCTTGAAAGGATGCAGATAACTCTGCCATATTGGGTTGTATTGGAGAGAGACTCAGTCTTAAAAAGTTTTCCATACACAGTCTGTACCTGTATTTAGTTTTCATGCTAGTGAGGGCCGTGAATCCACTCTCACATAGGTACGTGGTTGCAAAGGGCATCAGTGTCTTAATAGCACGATTTGCCAAGGCAGGATACTCTGAGCACAGCCCAATCCAGAAATCTGGCAGAGGCTTCTGATTATTCAATTCAATTTTCACAGAACCGCTTGTTGCAATTTCAATGAGGCTCTCTTGTTCAGATATACAGTAGGTAAGTGGACTGGAGGCAGGGCATGAAAGGGATAACGAATCCAGTTTGTGTTTTCCGTTTCGGGAAAGTGCCTGCGTAATTTCACACCCAGCTCACTCAGGTGCTTCGCTATATCACTTTTGACATTGTCTGTAAGCTTGAGTTCATTTGCACAACAAAAAATCATACAATGATGGAAAGACCTGTGTGTTGTCCCAGAAAAGAGCTCCAACTTCTTAATCATAGCCTCAATTTTGTCCTGCACATTGAATATAGTTGCGGAGCTTCCCTGTCATCCTAGATTCAGATCATTCAGGTGAGAAAAAAACACCACCCAGGTAGTCCAGCCGTGTGAGAAACTCGTCCTCATGCAAAGCAGTAAGACAAGTGAAAATGATGGTCAGTAAAGAAAACTTTAAGCTCATCTCTCAATTAAAAAAAAAAGTATCAATACTTGGCACTTCTGTATGTTGTAAAAACGTTACATGGTTGCTGGCCATATCATTGCATAATGCAGAAAATACAAAGTTAACCATTTTCACTGTAGTGTCCAAAAGGTCTTTCAAGCGGTCAGGCATTCGCTTGGCAGCAAGAGCCTCTCGGTGGATGCTGCAGTGTACCCAAGAGCCTCTCGGTGGATGCTGCAGTGTATCCAAGAGCCTGTCGGTGGATGCTGCAGTGTACCCAAGTGGCTGCAGTGTACCCAAGTGGCTGCAGTGTACCCAAGTGGCTGCAGTGTACCCAAGAGCCTCTCGGTGGATGCTGCAGTGTACCCAAGAGCCTCTCGGTGGATGCTGCAGTGTACCCAAGAGCCTCTCGGTGGATGCTGCAGTGTACCCAAGAGCCTCTCGGTGTATGCTGCAGTTTACCCAAGAGCCTCTCGGTGGATGCTGCAGTCTATCCAAGAGCCTCTCGGTGGACTCTGCAGTGTACCCAAGAGCCTCTCGGTGGATGCTGCAGTGTACCCAAGAGCCTCTCGGTGGATGCTGCAGTGTACCCAAGAGCCTCTCGGTGGATGCTCTAGTGTACCCAAGAGCCTCTCGGTGGATGCTGTAGTGTACCCAAGAGCCTCTCGGTGGACGCTGCAGTGTACCCAAGAGCCTCTCGGTGGACGCTGCAGTGTACCCAAGAGCCTCTCGGTGGATGCTGCAGTCTACCCAAGAGCCTCTCGGTGGATGCTGCAGTGTACCCAAGAGCCTCTCGGTGGATGCTGCAGTATACCCAAGAGCCTCTCGGTGGATGCTGCAGTGAACCCAAGAGCCTCTCGGTGGACGCTGCAGTGTACCCAAGAGCCTCTCGGTGGACGCTGCAGTGTACCCAAGAGCCTCTCGGTGGATGCTGCAGTGTACCCAAGAGCCTCTCGGTGGACGCTGCAGTGTACCCAAGAGCCTCTCGGTGGATGCTGCAGTGTACCTAAGAGCCTCTCGGTGGACGCTGCAGTGTACCCAAGAGCCTCTCGGTGGACGCTGCAGTGTACCCAAGAGCCTCTCGGTGGATGCTGCAGTGTACCTAAGAGCCTCTCGGTGGATGCTGTAGTCTACCTAAGAGCCTCTCGGTGGATGCTGCAGTGACCCAAGTGACGTCGGGAACAACTGCTTGCACGCGCGTTACCACTCCACTATGTCTCCCTGTCATGGCTTTTGCGCCATCAGTACAGATACCAACACATCTCGACCACCAAGTCCATTTGATGACACAAAGCTGTCCAGTACTTTAAAAATATCCCCTCATGTTGTCCTGGTTTCCAGTGGTTTGCAGAAGAGGATGTCTTCCTTAATTGACCCCCCATAAACGTAACGGGCAAATACCAGGAAATGTGCCAGGCCCGTCACGTCTGTTGACTCATCCAGCTGTAACGCATTTAATTCACTGGCTTGTATGCGAAGCAGTAATTGTTTCAAAATGTCTCCTGCCATGCCACTGTATATATATATATATATATATATATATATATATATATATATATATATATATATATATATATATATATATATATATATATATATATATATATATATTTACCAGTGGTAGAAGGTAAATTGAAAGAAAACACTGGAGGCTACGTCCCAAATGGCCTCCTATTCCTTTTTAGTGCACTACTTTGACCAAAGCCCCATGGGACCTGATCAAAAGTAGTGCACTATACAGGAAATAGGGTGCCTAAAGCCCTATGGGTCGTGATCAAAAGTAATGCACTATACAGCAAATAGGGTGCCATTTGGGATGCATCCACTACCTGTTCTCTGAAGAAGCTGGTAGTCAGTGTGTAGAGGATAGGGTTCAGGGCACTGTTGATGGGTAATATAAAGATCACCACCCAGGATGAGATGGTACCTGGAGGGGGAGAGAGAGAGGGAGTTAGAGGTGTGTGCGTCCTTGTGTATTAACTGCTGTGTTGGGGAGTAGTGAACTTCATGTAGGTCAACTAGTAATTTAACTTAGTTTTGCGTTAGCTTGGTGGTAGTTGAACTCAATTCAAATCTAGGTAGTGGTTCCACTAGTTAATTGTTTTTTTCTTCTCTTTACCATGTAGCGGTGTAGCTAACTACTGGAACTATACCCTACTGTTTTACCATGTAGCGGTGTAGCTAACTACTGGAACTCTACACTACTGTTTTACCATGTAGCGGTGTAGCTAACTACTGGAACTACCCACTACTGTTTTACCATGTAGCGGTGTAGCTAACTACTGGAACTACACACTACTGTTTTACCATGTAGCGGTGTAACTAACTACTGGAACTACACACTACTGTTTTACCATGTAGCGGTGTAGCTAACTGCTGGAACTACACACTACTGTTTTACCATGTAGCGGTGTAGCTAACTACTGGAACTACACACTACTGTTTTACCATGTAGCGGTGTAGCTAACTACTGGAACTACACACTACTGTTTTACCATGTAGCGGTGTAGCTAACTACTGGAACTACACACTACTGTTTTACCATGTAGCGGTGTAGCTAACTGCTGGAACTATACACTACTGTTTTACCATGTAGCGGTGTAGCTAACTACTGGAACTCTACACTACTGTTTTACCATGTAGCGGTGTAGCTAACTACTGGAACTATACACTACTGTTTTACCATGTAGCGGTGTAGCTAACTACTGGAACTACACACTACTGTTTTAACCTGATATCTCGACCTGCAACAGGGACAGTATTTACCTGGTATCTCGACCTGCAACAGGGACAGTATTAACCTGGTATCTCGACCTACAGCAGGGACAGTATTTACCTGGTATCTCGACCTGCACCAGGGACAGTATTTACCTGGTATCTCGACCTGCAACAGGGACAGTATTAACCTGGTATCTCGACCTACAGCAGGGACAGTATTTACCTGGTATCTCGACCTGCAACAGGGACAGTATATACCTGGTATCTCGACCTGCAATAGGGACAGTATTAACCTGGTATCTCGACCTACAGAAGGGACAGTATTTACCTGGTATCTCGACCTGCAGCAGGGACAGTATCTTGACCAGGAAGATGGGGATCCAGCAGAGGGCGTCAGAGAAGACGATGAAGAAGAACCTGTTAGCTACAGCCACATCTCTGTGTAGCCTGCTCCTCAGGTCTGTAACAGAACAACATGTCAGCTACAGCAACGTCTCTGTGTAGACTGCTCTTCAGGTCTGTAACAGAACAGCCTGTTAGCCACAGCTAGGTCTCTGTGTACCCTGCTCCTCAGGTCTGTAACAGAACAGCCTGTTAGCTACAGCCAGGTCTCTGTGTAGCCTGCTCCTCAGGTCTGTAACAGAACAGCCTGTTAGCTACAGCCAGGTCTCTGTGTAGCCTGCTCCTCAGGTCTGTAACAGAACAGCCTGTTAGCTACAGCCAGGTCTCTGTGTAGCCTGCTCTTCAACAAAGCTTCAACTACAAATAATATTAAAGTAAGCGATTGTTTACTTTTTACAAGAGGGTTCAGAGTTCACTTGCGGTCTTCCTTTACAGAGCCTGAAAGTATTCACACCCCTTGACCTATTCCACATTTTGTTGTGTTCAGCTTGAATTTAAAATAGATACGTATGCCTTATGGCTAACGAGACGTGGTGTGATCACAGAAACATACAGGAACTCAAATCCTTCTGTTCACCTGATTTAGAATTCCTCACAATCAAATGTAGACCGCATTATCTACCAAGAGAATTCTCTTCGATTATAATCACAGCCGTATATATTCCCCCCCAAGCAGACACATCGATGGCTCTGAACGAACTTTATTTGACTCTTTGCAAACTGGAATCCATACATCCTGAGGCTGCATTCATTGTAGCTGGGGATTTTAACAAGGCTAATCTGAAAACAAGACTCCCTAAATTGTATCAGCATATCGATTGCGCTACCAGGGCTGGCAAAACCTTGGATCATTGTTATTCTAACTTCCGCGACGCATATAAGGCCCTGCCCCGCCCTCATTTCGGAAAAGCTGACAACGACTCCATTTTGCTGATCCCTGCCTACAGACAGAAACTAAAACAAGAAGCTCCCACGCTGAGGTCTGTCCAACGCTGGTCCGACCAAGCTGATTCCACACTCCAAGACTGCTTCCATCACATGGACTGGGACATGTTTCGTATTGCGTCAGACAACAACATTGACGAATACGCTGATTCGGTGTGCAAGTTCATTAGAACGTGCGTTGAAGATGTCGTTCCCATAGCAATGATTAAAACATTCCCTAACCAGAAACCGTGGATTGATGGCAGCATTCGCGTGAAACTGAAAGCGCGAACCACTGCTTTTAATTAGGGCAAGGTGACTAGTAACATGACCGAATACAAACAGTGCAGCTATTCCATCCGCAAGGCTATCAAACAAGCTAAGCATCAGTATAGAGACAAAGTAGAATCTCAATTCAACAGCTCAGACACAAGAGGTATGTGGCAGGGTCTACAGTCAATCACGGACTACAAGACGAAAACCAGCCCAGTCACGGACCAGGATGTCTTGCTCCCAGGCAGACTAAATAACTTTTTTGCCCGCTTTGAGGACAATACAGTGCCACTGACACGGACTGCAACGAAAACATGTGGTCTCTCCTTCACTGCATTCGAGGTGAGTTAAACATTTAAACGTGTTAACCCTCGCAAGGCTGCAGGCCCAGACGGCATCCCCAGCCACGCCCTCAGAGCATGCACAGACCAGCTGGCTGGTGTGTTTATGGACATATTCAATCAACCTGTCAGGACCCGGTTACGAACCTGGGTCTCCGGAGTGAGAAACAGTCACTTAACCAACTGAGCCACGAATAGTCAGCAGAACCCACAAGATGAGGCAGACACAGCAGTACTTAAGACGGTGTATTTAATAAAGTAAAAAAGGAGAAGTCCTTCAATACAAAAATGGCAAATTCAAAAGGTGGTAGGAATAGCACAAAAAAAGCCTCAAGAGATACTCAAAACAAAAACAGAATTCCACAAGAGCATCCACCGGAATCGACAAGAAAACACAGAACACTAGGGCTGGGTGCTAACATACAAACACAGAGCACAGAACTGAGGGAAACTAAGGGTTTAAATACAATCAGGGGAAACGAGGCACAGGTGCAAATAATAATGGGGAACAAGGGAAAAAACATAAGGTCGAAAAGCACAATGGGGGCATCTAGTGACCAAAACCCGGAACAACCCTGGCCAAATCCTGACAGAATCCCCCCCCCTAGGAACGGCTCCTGACGTTCCTACCAGCTCTCTCAGGGTGGAGGGCCCTGAACTGACGAATGAGGTCAGGGTCCAGGATGTCTTTGGCAGGAACCCAGGAGCGCTCCTCGGGACCGTAGCCTTCCCAGTCCACCAGATACTGCCAGGACCGCTGCACCCGGCGGGAATCCAGTATCCGATGGACGGTATAAGCCGGCTGGCCTCCAATGACACGAGGCGGAGGGGAGGTCTGTCTGCCGGGACAAGGGGAGAAAAAACAACAGGTTTTAACAATGAAATGTGAAATGTGGGATTAATCTTAAGGGATCTGGGTAAGTGTAGGCGATAAGAAAATGGGTTAACTCTCCTGGCAACCTTGAAGGGACCGATGTATTTTTGGGACAGCTTGCGAGACTCCACCCGTAGAGGTAAGTCTCTTGTGGAGAGCCAGATTCTCTGGCCGGGGCGCAGGGTAGGCCCGGGACGGCGACGTCTGTTGGCTTGTTGTTGGTACCTCTGTGAGGAACGCATAAGATTAAGACGGGTCTTCCTCCACATAAGCCGACAGCGTCTGACGAACTTCAAGGCTGAAGGCACTCTGACTTCTGCCTCCTGGTCCGGGAACAATGGAGGAGCATAGCCAAACTGACACTCGTGCGGGGACATACCAGTGGAGGAGGAGCGCAAGGTGTTGTGCGCGTATTCGGCCCAAACAATAAAGGATGACCATGTGGACGGGTTGTCACGAGTCATACATCGGAGGGTGGTTTCCAGCTCTTGATTCATCCTCTCTGTTTGGCCGTTGGACTCCGGATGGTACCCTGAAGATAGACTGGCAGAAGCCCCCATGAGTTGGCAGAAGGCCTTCCAAAACCTTGAGGCGAACTGGGGACCTCTGTCAGAAACCATATCTTGAGGAATGCCGAAGACTCGGAACACATGATTAATTACCAACTCAGCCGTTTCCTTGGCAGAAGGTAACTTAGTCAGAGGGACGAACCTGGCCGCCTTTGAAAACCTGTCGATTATGACTAGGATAGTAGTATTGCCATGGGATGGAGGAAGTCCAGTAATAAAGTCCAATGAGATATGGGACCAGGGTCTGTGGGGAACAGGTAAAGGGTGAAGGAGTCCTTGAGGGCGGAGGTGAGAAGATTTGCCCTGGCAGCACACGGGACAGGCATTGACGAAAGTGGCAACGTCTTCTCTTATGGTAGGCCACCAGAACTTACGCTGGATGAACTCCAAGGTACGACCTACGCCCGGATGACAGGTGAGGCGAGAGGAGTGCCCCCACAGAAGGACCTGAGTCCTCACTGCCTTGGGGACAAACAACCGATTGGCAGGACCTCCTTTTGGGTCCGGTTCGCTAGCTTGAGCACGTCTCACGGTATCCTCAACTTGCCACGAGATCGGAGCCACAATCTTAGCAGCAGGAAGGACAGGCATGTCCGTGTCATCTCGAATGGCAGGAGCGTAGACTCGGGACAGGGCATCCGGTTTGAGATTCTTCAACCCGGGCCGATAGGTGAGGATAAACTGGAATCGATTGAAGAAAAGAGACCATCTAGCTTGTCTAGAGTTCAACCGCTTCGCCTGCTGGATATACTCCAGATTTTTGTGGTCCGTAAGCACTTGAAACGGGTGAGAAGCCCCCTCGAGCCAGTGTCTCCATTCCTTCAATGCCATCTTAACCGCTAGGAGTTCACGATCCCCCACATCGTAGTTCCTCTCAGTCGGGGTAAGCCGGTGTGAGAAGAAAGCGCACGGATGAAGCTTCTTGTCTTCACCCTCTGAGACAGGACAGCTCCAACACCAACCTCTGATGCGTCTACCTCCACCACAAATGGTTCATCCGTAGTCGGTAGTATCAGGATGGGAGCAGAGAGAACGCGCTGCTTGAGTCCTTGGAAGGCCGTCTCAGCTTCTCTTCCCCACAAAAACCTTGCATTGCCACCCTTGGTTAAAGCTGAGAGAGGGGCTGCCACCAAGCTGAAGTTCTTGATGAACTTGCGGTAAAAGTTTGTGAAGCCCAGGAAACGCTGAACTTCCTTAACGGATTTGGGGGTGGGCCAATCCGCTACCGCCCCTACCTTCCTGGGGTCCATTTGGACTCGACCGAGTTCCACTACAAATCCCAGGAATTGTACTCGGGATGAATGGAATTTACATTTTTCCGGCTTAACGTACAGATGGCTGTCCAGGAGGCGTTTGAGTACTTGTCTGACATGCTTAGTGTGTTCTTGAAGGGAGCTCGAAAAGATGAGGATGTCATCCAAGTAAACGAACACAAATATGTTAAGCATATCCCTAAGCACATCGTTTATGAGCGCTTGGAACACCGCTGGGGCGTTGGTCAGGCCGAAGGGCATCACCAAGTATTCATAGTGACCAGTAGGCGTGTTGAAAGCGGTCTTCCACTCGTCACCAGGTCTGATCCGCACAAGATGGTATGCGTTCCGCAGGTCAAGCTTAGTGAAAACAACTGCTTCCTGGAGCAGCTCGAAGGCTGTGGCCATAAGGGGTAGCGGGTAACGGTTACGGACGGTTATGGCATTGAGTCCCCGGTAGTCGATGCAAGGACGTAATCCACCGTCTTTCTTGGCCACAAAGAAAAACCCTGCTCCCGCCGGGGAGGTGGATGGACGCATGAGGCCTGCTTCCAGAGCGTCCTTGATGTAGGTATCCATAGCAGCTCGTTCGGGTGGAGATAGGGAAAAGATCCGACCCCTGGGGGGGCAAGTGCCCGGAAACAGGTCGATGGGGCAATCGTAAGGTCTATGGGGTGGTAGCATGGTGGCCCTCTGTTTGCTAAACACCAGTTTGAGGTCACGGTAACACTCGGGAACTCGGGTCAGGTCGATGGATTCTAAAGACTCGGGAGTAGAACTCGGGGAATTCTGGAAAATACAAGTAGCATGGCACGTAGGACCCCACTGCTTGATAGTGCCCACAGACCAGTCGATGTGAGGGTTATGGCTGTGAAGCCAGGGGTATCCAAGGACGAGAGGGAACTCGGAACAGGAGATCAAATGAAAGTTCATCAATTCCTGGTGTTGTGAAACTGAAAGTCGCAAGGAGGTAGTGACATGAGTGACAAGTCCAGATCCCAAAGGGCTTCCATCCAATGTAGTGACCCTCATGGGTTCACTTAGAGGTTCAGAGGGAACGCCATTCTCCTTCGCCCAGACACCATCCATGAAGTTACCTGCGGCTCCAGAGTCTACCAAGGCTTGAAGGTGAAGCTTGTGGTTGTCCCAGGAGAGGGTGACTGGAATGAGCAGACGGGAGTTGGACGGATGGGAGGAGGTTATGTTTCCCGTTACAGTTCCCCCGGTCTGTACGGGACAGAGCGTTTCCCTGGAGCCCGGGACACGTGGAACGGAAATGGCCCGGTTTGCCGCAATATAGACAGCGTCGCTCCCTCATCTGGCGGTCTCTCTCAGCCTGGGAGATGCGTCCAATCTGCATGGGTTCCGATGGAGCCAGCGAGGATAAAGGTGGGGACTCGGAGCTGGGACTGATAGGGGCTAGAGGTCTACGGTTGAGTTCTCTCTCTCTCAGACGCTGGTCAATGCGTGAGGCCAACTTGATCAGGGACTCGAGATTGTCCGGTGGTTCCCGAGTGGCCAGTTCATCTTGGATAGTGTCGGAAAGGCCTTTCAGAAAGCACACCGTGAGCGCCTCGTTGTTCCAGCCACTTGCTGCTGCCACCGTGCGGAACTGGATGGCATAGTCCGTCACGCTGCGCCAACCTTGGTGGAGAGTCAGGAGCTGTTTGGCTGAATCAGAACCACTGCTTGGGCCTTGAAACACTTGTTTGAATTCCTCAGCAAAGGCAGAGTAGCTGGCACAGCAGGAACTATGGGCATCCCACACAGCAGTAGCCCAGGCCAGGGCTTTTTCCGACAGCAGGGTGATGATATAAGCGATCTTAGACCGGTCGGTGGGAAACGACGAGGGTTGTAGCTCAAAGGAGAGAGAACATTGGGTGAGAAACCCTTTACAAGCACTTGGATCCCCTGAGAACCGTTGGGGAGGTGGAAGACGAGGTTCAGCCAGGGGGTTAACTGCCATGGGTACGTGAATCTGAGGTACTGGGACGGGAACTGTTGCCGGGGTAAGACGATCAGATAAACGTCTACCGCCCCGTAGCACTCACTTCCGTCATCATGAAGTGCTTTGAGAGACTAGTCAAGGACCATATCACCTCCACCCTACCTGACACCCTAGACCCACTCCAATTTGCTTACCGCCCAAATAGGTCCACAGACGATGCAATCTCAACCACACTGCACACTGCCCTAACCCATCTGGACAAGAGGAATACCTATGTGAGAATGCTGTTCATCGACTACAGCTCGGCATTTAACACCATAGTACCCTCCAAGCTCGTCATCAAGCTCGAGACCCTGGGTCTCGACCCCGCCCTGTGCAACTGGGTACTGGACTTCCTGACGGGCCGCCCCCAGGTGGTGAGGGTAGGCAACAACATCTCCACCCCGCTGATCCTCAACACTGGGGCCCCACAAGGGTGCATTCTGAGCCCTCTCATGTACTCCCTGTTCACCCACGACTGCGCGGCCTCGCACGCCTCCAACTCAATCATCAAGTTTGCGGACGACACAACAGTGGTAGGCTTGATTACCAACAACGACGAGACGGCCTAAAGGGAGGAGGTGAGGGCCCTCGGAGTGTGGTGTCAGGACAATAACCTCACACTCAACGTCAACAAAACTAAGGAGATGATTGTGGACTTCAGGAAACAGCAGAGGGAACACCCCCCTATCCACATCGATGGAACAGTAGTGGAGAGGGTTGTAAGTTTTAAGTTCCTCGGCATACACATCACAGACAAACTGAATTGGTCCACTCACACAGACAGCATCGTGAAGAAGGCGCAGCAGCGCCTCTTCAACCTCAGGAGGCTGAAGAAATTCGGCTTGTCACCAAAAGCACTCACAAACTTCTACAGATGCACAATCGAGAGCATCCTGGCGGGCTGTATCACCGCCTGGTACGGCAACTGCTCCGCCCACAACCGTAAGGCTCTCCAGAGGGTATTGAGGTCTGCACAACGCATCACCGGGGGCAAACTACCTGCCCTCCAGGACACCTACACCACCCGATGTCACAGGAAGGCCATAAAGATCATCAAGGACAACACCGACCCGAGCCACTGCCTGTTCACCCCGCTATCATCCAGAAGGCGAGGTCAGTACAGGTGCATCAAAGCTGGGTCCGAGAGACTGAAAAACAGCTTCTATCTCAAGGCCATCAGACTGTTAAACAGCAACCACTAACATTGAGTGGCTGCTGCCAACACACTGACTCAACTCCAGCCACTTTAATAATGGGAATTGATGGGAAATGATGTAAAATATATCACTTGCCACTTTAAACAATGCTACCTAATATAATGTTTACATACCCTACATTATTAATCTCATATGTATACGTATATACTGTACTCTATATCATCTACTGCATCCTTATGTAATACATGTATCACTAGCCACTTTAACTATGCCACTTTGTTTACATACTCATCTCATATGTATACACTGTACTCGATACCATCTACTGTATCTTGCCTATGCTGCTCTGTACCATCACTCATTCATATATCTTTATGTACATATTCTTTATCCCCTTACACTGTGTATAAGATATTAGTTTTGGAATTGTTAGTTAGATTACTTGTTGGTTATTACTGCATTGTCGGAACTAGAAGCACAAGCATTTCGCTACACTCGCATTAACATCTGCTAACCATGTGTATGTGACAAATAAAATTTGATTTGATTTTTGATTTGATTTTGTGTCACTTGCCTACACACAATGCCCCATATTGCCAAAGTGGAATTATGTTTTAGAAATTAGAAAATAGAAAATTAAGAGCTGAAATGTATTGAGTCAATAAGTATTCAACCTCTTTGTTATGGCAAGCCTAAGTTCAGGAGTAAAAACTTGCTTAACAAGTCACATAATAAGTTACATGGACTCACTCTGTGTGCAATAGTGTTTAACATGATTTTTGAATTACTTCACCAGTGAATTTAAAACACCTAGCTAACCACAAAAGCAGACATTGAATATCCCTTTGAGCATGGTGAAGTTATTAATTACACTTTGGAAGCTGAATCAATACAACCAGTCACTACAAAGATACAGGCGTCCTTTCTAACTGAGTTGCCGGAGAGGAAGGAAACTGCTAAGTGATTTTATCATGAGGCCAATGACTTTAAATCAGTTACAGAGTTTAGTGGCTGTGACAGGAGAAAACTGGGGATGGATCAACAACATTGTAGTTATTCCACAGTATAAATCTAAATGACAGAATGCAAAGGAAGAAGCTTGTACAGAATTTAAAAAAAATTCTAAACATGCACCCTGTTTGTAATAAGGCACAAAAGTCAGACTGCTAAAAAAATTGGCTAGGAAATGTACTTTATGTCCAGAATACAAAGCATTATGTTTGGGGCAAATCCAACACAACACATCACTGAGTACCACTCTTCATACAGTATTTTCAAGCATGGTGGTGGCTGCATCATGTTATGGGTATGCTTGTCATCGGCAAGGACTTTGGAGTTTTTTTAGGATTAAAATAAATGGAATAGAGCTAAGCACAGGCAAAATCCTACAGGAAAACCTGGTTCAGTCTACTTTCCAACAGACACTGGGGGACAAATTCACCTTTCAGCAGGACAATAAACTAAAACACAAGGTTTGTTCCTACACACATTGAGACATATGGCCGTGGCTTGCTAGATAAAGCAGTTACACAGGCATTGAGGCATTCAATTCGTTTTGCCCATTCACGTCAGAATGGGCAAAACGAGTGACCGAAGAGACTTTGAGCGTGGTATGATCTTCGGTGCCAGGCGCACCGGTTCCAGTATCTCAGAAACGGCCATCCTCCTGGGATTTTCACGCACAACAGTGTCAAGGGTTTACCGAGAATGGTGCTACAAACAAAAAAACATCCAGTCAGCGGCAGTCCTGGGGACGAAAACTGCTCGTTGATGAGAGGTGGAAGGAGAATGGCGAGAATCTGTAACAACAGGCAGGCCACAAACAGGCAGATAACGGAGCAGTACAAAAGTGGTGCAGAATCTTGGTACGCTCCACTCGTTGGTCCTTGTCGCGGATGGGCTATTGCAGCAGACGACCACGCCGGGCTCCACTCCTATCAGCTAAAACAAGAAGTGGCTCCAGTAGAAAAACATCACCTGGTCCGACGAATCCTGGTTTCTCTTGCGTCATACTGATGACAGAGTCAGGATTTGGCATAAACAGAGGTTGGTGGCACCTTAATTGGGGAGATTCGGCATTTAGTAATGACTGGAGCGGAATCAGTGGAATGGAATCAAATAGATCAAACACACAGCTTCTGGGTGTTTGTTGCCATTCCATATGTTCCGTTCCAGCCATTACTATGAGTCGTTCCCCACTGAGTGTACACATTGATTCCTCTAAATGTGGCGGAGTGTGATGCGGGCGCTGGAGAAGGGGTGTGAGCTGGTGGGTCAAGGCAGGGTGACGTCATTGATGTTTGCTTGTGTTTGTACGTGTTTACATTTACATTACATTTAAGTCATTTAGCAGACGCTCTTATCCAGAGCGACTTACAAATTGGTGAATTCACCTTCTGACATCCAGTGGAACAGCCACTTTACAATAGTGCATCTAAATCATTAAGGGGGGGGGGGGTGAGAAGGATTACTTATCCTATCTTAGGTATTCCTTGAAGAGGTGGGGTTTCAGGTGTCTCCGGAAGGTATTTGGTGTATTTGGTGTATTTGAAAAGTGTAAAAGCGTCAAAAAAATAATGTTACTGAGAGGCCTAGTTACAGTTTTGACTTCAATCGGCTTGAAAATCTATGGCAAGACTTGGAAATGGCTGTCTAGCAATGGTCAACAACCAACTTGATTGAGCTTGAATATTTTTTGTATAATAAAGTGCAAATATTGTACAATCCAGGTGTGCAATGCTCTTAGAGACCCAGAAAGACTCACAGTTGTAATCACTGTCAAAGGTGATTCGAACACTCTCAGGAGTGTGAATACTTATGTACATGAGATATTTCTGTATTTCATTTTTAATAAATGGTCAAAAATGTCTAAAAACACATTTTTACTTTGTCATTATGGGATATTGTGATGTCATTATGGGATATTGCGATGTCATTATGGGGTATTGTGATGTCATTATGGGGTATTGTGATGTCATTATGGGATCATGTGTGTAGATGGGTGAGATAAACATATATTTAGTTCATTTTGAATTCAGGCTGTAACACAACATGTGGAACAAGTCCAGAGGTATGAATACATTCTGAAAGTACTGTACCTGTAGCATTGATCCCAGTCTTATAGATGGAGTAGAACATGGAGGAGTAGGAGAACACGATCACCAGGAAGGCTACCAGGTTCAGACCTATGGACACACACACACACACACACACACACACACACACACACACACACACACACACACACACACACACACACACACACACACACACACACACACACACACACACACACACACACACACACACACACACACACACACACACAGAGGTTGACACAGTGCAGAATTAACACATACCCACACACACAGTGCAGAATAAACACACGCACACACAGGGGGAGACACAATGCAGAATTAACACATACCCCCCCCCCCCCCACACACACACACTCTCTTTACAGGAGAACACTGTTAACAGGTTCAGACCCATAGAGAGAGATTTTAGATATTTTTATACAAACCCTTTAATTGCACAATTTAGAGAGAGCAAGAGAGAGAGAGAGAGAGAGAGAGAGAGCAAGGGAGATAGAGAGAGAGAGAGAGAGAGAGAGAGAGAGAGAGAGAGAGAGAGAGAGATACACATGTGCATGAGAGAAATCCATGCAGGCTGGCAGTCACACACACACACACACACACACACACACACACACACACACACACACACACACACACACACACACACACACACACACACACACACACACACACACACACACACACACACACACACACACACACCGTACCAAGGAATATTCCGATAGAGTATCCTTTAGCAGTGGGTTTTTCCTGTCTGTCAGAGTGTAGGGGGAAGCAGACCCCATTACGACCATAGTAGTTCCCAAACAGATCGTCGTTCAGCAAGGGAACCACAGCGATGATGAACCCCAGCACCCAGATAGACACTAGCACCACCTGGTGGGTAGAGATGGTACAACATACAGTCTATAGGCCCCTTAGCACAGTATTCACATCTTACCCTAGAGGTCCAGACTACTGCTGGTTTTCTTTTCTACTTGATAAAGTGTCCCAGGTCTAAATTAGTGCCTGATTAAAGGGAAAGAATGAAAATAAGCATTTGAGGTCCAGAGTTTGAATTGAAGGGATAAAATGTGACCGACTGGCTCAAAACAGGGGTGGCAGGTAGCCTAGTGGTTAGAGCGTTGGGCCAGGAACTGAAAGGTTGCTGGATCAAATCCACAAACTGACAAGGTAAAAATCTATTGTTCAAAACAAAGCAGTTAACCCACTGTTCCCAGTGGGTTGTCTTTGTAAATAAGAAATTCTTCTTAACCTACTTGCCTAGTTAAATAGAAAATGATTTTTTTTTACATTGGATAAAAGTAGAGACTCAGAGCTAGAAAATGCCATATCCCACATTACAGTTGAGGGACAATGGGAACGAAATTCTGCTTTGAAAACTTGATAACTTTGTAACCCCACTTTTGAGAAAATGGCCCTTGAGTGTGATACTGGAGAGCTCTTCTTTGTCTACACCCATTCAGCATCATTTACACCCTCTTAAGCACCCAAGCTCTGACCATTTTATTTATGCTAGGAACCTCTTCATGGCTTGTGTACACTGTAACCTCACTGATGAGAAAATGGCCTTTGAATGTTTTAGTACCCACTGGAGAGCTCTTCTTTGTCTACACCACATGCAGTATCGTTCACACCCTCATAAGACTTATCCCCACCCATCTCTTTAAGGATTCACATGTGAGGCCATGTGCTAAACAACCAAAGATTTCATGACTAAAGGTTTATACTACGTCTATCGACATGTCTGTAGACAGTTGTCGTAGTGACATCATGAACATTCTATTGTCATCCGATATCAAACTTGTTGTTGTCGTTATGA
Organism: Oncorhynchus masou masou; assembly: GCF_036934945.1. Lineage (NCBI taxonomy): Eukaryota > Metazoa > Chordata > Actinopteri > Salmoniformes > Salmonidae > Oncorhynchus > Oncorhynchus masou. The sequence continues at coordinate 8,965,182 of NC_088219.1, forward strand.
AAAAGTATAAACCCAAAAACGGCATGACATCAGCAGCCTGGTGGTCCAAAACATCATAACTGGTGTATTTTAACACCAATAAGTCAATTTATTTCAAAATGAATTTAGTAAACCTCAATCTAGTAAAACAGGCAACTAAAAGCAACTTTCTAAACAATGGTTTGGTTAGTTTCTAGCGTGTTAGCTAGCTAGTTAGCGATCGTTAAGTTAGCTGGCTAGCCAATTCAAATAATGACTGTATCATATAGCTGACAGCATCTTAACTTTAGCAAAGTTGATTCATTATTACAGGAAAATAAACTCACAACAAGATCATTATTTACCAGTTAATGGCAAACTAATTACAGAAAATAGGATGTGAGTGTAACAAAATAAAAGCAGGACATTCCATTGGAGAATATTAAAACTTGGACACTGTCTCATATATATTTTGACTTTGGAGCAGGTCATATTGTTCTTCACATTACCGTCTCTGGTAAACACACACACTATATCAAGTCGCAGGATACAGAAGGTGTAAACGGTACAGTGAAATGGTTACTTGCATAATGGAGTCTTTTGTTTAGATATGTAGCTAGTTATCTAAACAATTAACCATAATCCCAAGTCATATTTCTACCCTGCAGGTAGCTAAAGCTAACCGACTAGCTTTAGCTACCTGCAGCTTTAGCTACTCGCTAGCTAGCTAACATTAGGCCATAAACTAGCAATGCAAATGGCTCTGAGATACAAATAATATTCCTACACAGATAATATACTTAACCTTAGCAAGCGAGCCAGCTAGCTAGCTAACAGCATTAACTTGCAATGAAAATTACTTTCCGTCAAAATTAGAAATGTATAATATCTGAAAATGTAGCTAGCTAGACTCTCTTACCCTTATACATGTATGAACGCTTCTCCCTCTCTGTCACCATGGTTTCCCTTAGTTTGAAGATGTAATCCAGAGACAGGTATTTTATACAACAGCCTTCTGTGTGTTCTCTCTTCGACTCCCTCTGAATATTTGCAATCAAACGGCAGAATTACTCTCCTTAGCTATCATACTCTGCTTCCCCCGGACATTCCACTGATTTCAAAACTCCATTAAGTAGAAAGCATTAGCAACACTTTTTCAGTTCTTTGTGATATCTTCAAAAAAAATGTGTTAGAAAGGATTACCATCACATACCGAGGAGCTCATGTAATAGACAGAAGCGACCTACATGGTAGACCAATCCAAACTAATCTCTCGGCATGTCCAGCCCATTCATTATCTCAGCCAATCATGGCTGCCGGGAAGGTTTCTGTCTTCTTCCATGGCTAAACCAACTAGGCTCGTAATTGAACAATTGTATTCATATTTTGAGATGGCATACATGTTGCTTATTAACTTCTTGGTGACAGGGGGCAGTATTTTCACGTCCGGATGAAATGCATGTCCAGATTCAACTGCCTGCTACTCATCTCCAGAAGATAAGATATGCATATTATTAGTAGATTTGGATAGAAAACACTGAAGTTTCTAAAACGGTTTGAATCATATATGTGAGTACAACAGAACTTATTTAGCAGGCGAAACCCTGAGGAGAAACCATTCAGATTCTTTTTTTTTGAGGTCACTCTCTTTTCAATGAGTTTTCATTGGGAATCCAGATTTCTAAGGGACCTTCTTGCAGTTCCTATCGCTTCCACTGGATGTCAACAGTCTTTAGAAATTGGCTGAGGTTATTCCTTTGTGTAATGAAGGAGTACAGCTATCTTGAACGAGGGTCACTTGAAGTGTACTGTTAGATAGATGCGCGTGACCACAAAGCTAGCTAAAGTTAGTTTTTCTCCTGTATTGAACAGATCATCCCGTCTTCAATTTTATTGATTATTTACGTAAAAAAATACCTGAAGTTGTATTACAAAAGTAGTTTGAAATGTTTTGGCAAAGTTTACAGGTAACTTTTGAGATATTTTGTAGTCACGTTGCGCAGGTTGGAACCAGTGTTTTTCTGGATCAAACGCGCCAAATAAATGGACATTTTGGATATATATCGACGGAATTAATCGAACAAAAGGACCATTTGTGATGTTTATGGGACATATTGGAGTGCCAACAAAAGATGCTCGTCAAAGGTAAGGCATGAATGATATTTTTACTTCTGCGTTTTGTGTCGCGCCTGCAGGGTTGAAATATGGGTTCTCTCTTTGTTTACGGAGGTGTTATCCTCAGATAATAGCATAATTTGCTTTCACCGAAAAGCTTTTTAGAAATATGACATGTTGGCTGGATTCACAACAAGTGTAGCTTTAATTTGCTATCTTGCATGTGTGATTTAATGAAAGTTTGATTTTCATAGTAATATATTTGAATTTGGCGCTCTGCATTTTCACTGGCTTTTGGCCAGGTGGGACGCTAGCGTCCCACATATCCAAGAGAGGTTTAAGGTACATGTTCCAGAAAGCATTTCTGCCAAAAAACACAATTTGAAAAAAAATATTATGTTTACGTTGAAATGTATGTCTTGTGAAGTAGTGATGCTCGACATATCACTAGTTTCCTGAAACGAGTCACAGATAGATCAACATAATGGCCACAGATGGTGCAGCAGTGCTTGTGTATAAAGTCACCAGCTGACAGACTCGGTGTGTAGTTTACCTGGTGATCAGATATACAGTATAACCTGATATAGCAGATTAAGTAGTTTGTCCTGTTGAAGGAGGGCACAAGTAATGTCATAAGCAGGCATAGTGTGACTCACCACAGTCTGTAGTTTACCAGGTCTCAGGTGGCTGAAGGGAAACACTATGACCAGGAACTTCTCCATAGTCAGGTAGGTCAGCAGCAGAACGGATACCTGGAAGACAGCATTACAGTTACAAACATATACTTTGTCTCTGTCTCTCCATAGTCAGATATGTCAGCAGTTCAGAACTGATACCTGGAAGACAGCATCACAGTTACAAACATACACTTTGTCTGTCTTTGTCTCTGTCTCTCGACAGTCAAGTAGGTCAACAACAAAACTGATATCTGTAACATGCAGTATTACAGTTACAAACACACACTCTCTCTCAGTGTCTCTCTCTCTCTTCCTTGTCAGACAGATCAGAAACAGAACTGATACCTGCAGATACAGCATTACAAGAGGTCAAGACAACTGATTTATGTAGTAGAACTGTGGACTCTGTAGTAGAACAGTGGACTCTGTAGTAGAACAGTGGACTCTGTAGTAGAACAGTGGACTCTGTAGTAGAACAGTGGACTCTGTAGTAGAACAGTGGACTCTGTAGTAGAACAGTGGACTGGCACTCTGTTTCTACTTTCTTGCCGACTATGGAATTGCCCTGCCAAACAGACCGGGACCTAATGAGTGACAATGATTTGGCATGATGGCACAAACAGACTGGGACTACTAGAACATCGTGATCCTCCAGACTTCTTCAGGGGAAACAGCTTGGGCTGCCAGTTTTGTGCGTCCCAACTGGCACACCACATTGCACCCTAAAGTAGTGCACTACATTGAGGGTAGGTTACCCTTTGGAACACTTCCTCAGACAGACATTTATTGGGAGAGGAAATATATTCAGGACATTGTGAGTTAGCCTGCAGACAGGACATGACGTTCTGGAAGAATCAGAATGCGAGCAGAGAAATAAATAAAAAATTCACTCTGGGATTCTTAATTTATGTCTGTAATCTGACACCAGTAACTATACTCATTATTCTCATTGTACCTCTGAGGACTTTCTCTCCATCCACAGGTGTGTCTGTGTGTACGCGCGTGTTAATTCACCTCTGAGGAGAGCATAGCCAGGAATCCGATGGTTCGACATTCCACACTCTCCATCCACAGGAGAGCGTTCCGATTGTACTCCCCTCGGAACTTCACGTCAAACACACCGACAAAGAACAGGTACACACCCATCAGACAGTCTGCACCTGGGGAGAGCGAGAGAGAGAGAGAGAGAACTCTAATACATTCTCACTGACTCTATATATTTGCCCTGGGTTCAAAGAGTTCAAGATTGTATCTGGGTACTTTGTCTTGTGTTGCGAGAGAGACGGTGAGAAAGAGAGCTACAAATCAAAAAGGAAATAATCTTAACAGAGAAAAATGTCCTCCTTTTTGCTACCTATATCCCCCCACTAGAATCCCCATACTTTAATGAAGACATATTCTCTATCCTAAAGGGTGATCATGTCTCTGCCCAGGGACATGTACTAGTATATGGTGTTGGATTCTGGGTTAAACTTGACAGAATAAACTTCGTTAAACTTTTTTTACTCTGAGAATTAGAACCTAACAATGGCGACCTAAATGTCAGAACTGGACAAGAACCTGACACCCTCAGCACACATAGGGACAAGCACCTACCTGGAGGTGACAGCATTCACTTCCAAATATACCGCCCTGGACACAATTACCACAAAACAACCAACAAGAAAATGGGTCACAACTCTTGCAGCTATGTCTCATGCAGGGTCAGAACATAGTCAATGGTAGGCTTTGAAGGGGACCCCTATGGTAGGTACATCTACAGCTTGTCCCTTGGCAGTAGTACTGTAGACTGCTTTATCACTGACCTCAACCCAGAGTCTCTCAGAGTGTTCACGGTCAGCCCACTGACACCCCTTTCAGATCACAGCAAAATCATCACAGTCTACTTGAACAAAGCAATACTCAATCATGAGGCATCAAAGCCAAAGGAACTGAATAATATTAAGAAACTATCGGGCAACAATAAATCCAATCCTTCTAGACAATTTCCTGGACATAATGGTTTCACTGCAATAGAGAAGGTGTAAACTTGCATGTAGAAAGCCTAAACTGTATATTTGACCTCAGCTTTCTTAACAAATCAATACATTTCAAGCAGACAACCTAAAAAATGTATTACAACATTGGCAAATGGTTTGAGGAGGAATGCAAAACCCTAAGAAAGAAACTGAGCAATCTATCCAACCAAAAACAGAAACCCAGTAAACCCGAGTCTACACCTTCACTATGATGAATCACTAAAACAATACAGAAATACTCTACGGAAAAAGAAGGAACAGCACGTCAGAGATCAGCTCAATGTAACTGAAGAATCGATAGAATCTAACGACTTCTGGGAACATTGGAACACATTAAACAAACAAAGATACAAATAAATATCAAATCAAAAATCAAATCAAATCAAATTATCTATCCAAAATGGAGATGTCTGGATAAACCACTTCTCCAATCTTTTTGGATCTATAACAAAGAACAAACAGCAAAAACATTTACATGATCAAATACAAATCTTAGAATCAGCTATTAAAGACAAGCAGAACCCACTGGATTCTCCAATTATATTGAACTACAGGACAAAATACAAACCCTCCAACCCAAAAAGGCCTGTGGGGTTGATGGTATCCTAAATTAAATTATAAAATATACAGACCACAAATTTAAATTGGCTATACTTTAACATCATCCTCAGGCCTGGCATATTCCCCAATATTTGGAACCAAGTACTGATCACCCCAATCCACAAAAGTGGAGAGAAATTAAACCCCAATAATTACTGTGGGATATATCAACAGCAACCTTGGGAAAATCCTCTGCATTATCATTAACAGCAAACTCCTATGTTTCCTCAGTGAAAACAACGTCCTGAGCAAATGTCAAATTGGGTTTTAACCAAATTACCGTACAAAAGACCACATATTTACCTTGCGCACCCTAATTGACAAACAAACAAACCAAAACAAAAGTAAAGTCTTCTCCTGCTTTGCAGAACTCATACAACATTATAAAATCCATGTACACAAACAACAAGTGTGCTGGTAAAACACACAGATTTCTTTCCTCAGGGTCATGGGTTGAGACAGGGATGCAGCTTGAGCCCCACCCTCTTCAACATACTGTGCCTACAGAAATTCTACACCCCCTTGAACATTTTTCACATTTTGCTGCCTTAAAATGTAATTTTACCTACAGATCTACACAACCTTCTACACATTTTCAAAGTGAAAGAGTTATAGATTATACATTTTCCAAATTAAGGAAAAACAACAACAAAAAGAACCCAAAGATGTCTTGATTATGGATGTCATCACACCTCTTTTTCACATGAATACTTGGTGAAAGCACATTTGGCAGCCATTACAGCAAACATTTGGAATAATATTCTACCAACTTTGCACTACTCTTAGGGCAACCTATATCCATTGTTTTCGTCAAAATTGCTCAAGGCTGTTAAATTTGTTTGGGAATTGTTGATGGACAGCAATATTCAAACTTTGTCTCTGATTTTCAAGCAAATTTAAGTCAGGACTGACGCTAGACCCCTCAGGAACACTCAAAAACTCTTGGAAAGCCAGTCTGGTGTATATTTTGCATTAACATTTGTGTAATTGTCCCATAGAAAAATACACCTTTAGCTAAAGTTTAGGTTTTCAGAAGACTGAGGTGGGGTTTTTCGTAACTTTTTACCTGGCCTTTAATCAGTTCATATTTCTTCTGATCCTAACAAACTCGCCAGTCTCTGCCGATGACATGCCAACACAACATGATGCTGCCACCACAATACTTAAAAACAGAGATGGTTTCACTTTGTGTTGTATTGGATTTTTACCTAACTCTGTAGTTTTTAATTTGTATTCTTTTGTTCTTTATTTTTTCTGCGGGACAATTACAAACATTTTTATGCAAAGACACAACACAATCGCTTACCAAGTGGTGTTGAGTGTTCCTGAGTGTCTCGTCTCAGTTGTGTATCGCTGTCCATCAATGACCCCCAACCAAAGTATTCAGACCACTTTACTTTTTCCACATTTTGTTACGTTACAGCCTTATTCAAAATGTATCAAATCATTTTCCCCTCATTAATCTACACACAATACCCCCAAAATTACAAAGCCAAAAGAGGTTTTTAGAAATTAGTGCAAATGTATAAATAATAACGCTACAAGCTTGGCACACTTGTATTTGGGGAGTTTCTCCCATTCTCTGCATATCCTCTCAAGATCTGTCAGGTTGGCTGGGGAGAGTCGCTGCACAGCTATTTTCAGTTCTCTCCAGAGATGTTCGATCAGGTTCAAGTCCGGGCTCTGGCTGGGCCACTCAAGGACATTCAGAGACTTGTCCCGAAGCTACTCCTCCTTGTCTTGGCTGTGTGCTTAGGGTCGTTGTCCTGTTGGAAGGTGAACATTTGCCCCATTCTGAGGTCCTGAGCAGTCTGGAGCAGGTTTTCATCAAGGATCTCTGTAATTTGCTCTGTTCATCTTTGCCGTGATCCTGACTATTCTCCCAGTCCCTGGGGCTGAAAAACATCCATATAGCATGATGCTGCCACCACCATGCTTTACTGTAGGGATGGCGCCAGGTTTCCTCCAGATGTGACACTTAGGATTCAGGCCAAAGCGTTCAAGCTTGGTTTCATCAGACCAGAGAATCTTGTTTCTCATAGTCAGAGTCCATTAGGTTCCTTTTGGCAAACTCCAAGCAGGCTGTCATGTGCCTTTTACTGAGGAGTGGCTTCAATCTGGCCACTCTACCATAAAGGCCTGATTGGTGGAATGCTGGTTTGCCAACTACACAGAGGAGCTCTGGAGCTCTGTCAGAGTGACCTCCCTGACCAAGGCCCTTCTCCCCCGATTTTGCTCTGACATGCACTGTCAACTGTGGGACCTTACATAGACAGGTGTGTGCTTTTCCAAATCATGTCCAATCAAATGAATTTACGACAAGGTGGACCCCAATCAAGTTGTAGAAACATCTCAAGGATGATCAATGGAAACAGGATGCACCTGAGCTTAAAGTCTTATAGCAAAGGGTCTAAATATTTATGTAAATACGGTATTTGTTTTTTATTTTTTAATAAAATATCCACACATTTTTGCTTTGTCATTTTGGGGTATTGTGTGTAGATTGACTAGGAAAAAAACAATTGAATCCATTTTAGAATTTGCGCCGCTGTTGCTGTTGCCCGTTGTCACGCCGCTTGGTCCTGTTGTGGTGGGTGATTCTGTAACGACTTTCGTCTGGTGGAAGAGAAGCGGACCAAAATGCAGCGTGGTGGTTATTCATGTTCTTTAATAAAATGAACTCGACATGAAATAACTAAACAAAACAATAAATGTGTGAAAACCTATACAGCCTATCTGGTGAACATAAACACAGAGACAGGAACAATCACCCACGAAACACTCAAGGAATATGGCTGCCTAAATATGGTTCCCAATCAGAGACAACGATAAACACCTGCCTCTGATTGAGAACCACTCCAGACAGCCATAGACTATGCTAGATACCCCCACTAAACCACAAACCCAATACCTAACAAAACCCCAATACAAAACACACCACAATAAACCATGTCACACCCTGGCCTGACCAAATAAAAGAAGACAAACACAATATACTTCGACCAGGGCGTGACAGAACCCCCCCCTAAGGTGCGGACTCCTGGACGCACATCAAAACAATAGGGGAGGGTCCGGGTGGGCGTCTGTCCATGGTGGCGGCTCCGGCGCGGGACGTGGACCCCACTCTATCAATGTCTTAGTCCCTCCTCCTCGCGTCCTAGGATAGCCCACCCTCGCCGCCGACCATGGCCTAGTAGTCCTCACCCAGAACCCCACTGGACTGAGGGGCAGCTCGGGACTGAAGGGCAGCTCGGTACTAAGGGGCAGCTCGGGACTGAGGGGCAGCTTGGGACTGAGGCAGCTCGGGACTGAGGGGTAGCTCGGGACTGAGGGGAAGCTCAGCATTGAGGGGAAGCTCAGCACTGAGAGGAAGCCCAGCACTGAGAGGAAGCCCAGCACTGAGAGGAAGCTTAGGCAGGTAGTTGGATCCGGCAGATCCTGGCTGGCTGGCGGTTCTGGCAATTCCTGCCTGACTGGCGGATCTGGAAGAGTCTGGCTGACTGGCGGATCTGGAAGAGTCTGGTTGACTGGCAGATCTGGAAGAGTCTGGCTGACTGGCAGATCTGGAAGAGTCTGGCTGACTGGCGGATCCTGGCTGACTGGCGGATCTGGAAGAGTCTGGTTGACTGGCGGATCTGGAAGAGTCTGGCTGACTGGCGGATCTGGAAGAGTCTGGCTGACTGGCAAATCTGGAAGAGTCTGGCTGACTGGCAGATCTGGAGGAGTCTGGCTGACTGGCAGATCTGGAAGAGTCTGGCTGACTGGCAGATCTGGAAGAGTCTGGCTGACTGGCGGATCCTGGCAGACTGACGGATCTGGCTGCTCCATGCTGACTGGCGGCTCTGGCTGCTCCATGCTGACTGGCGGCTCTGGCTGCTACATGCAGACTGACAGCTCTGGCGGCTTCTTGCAGACTGATAGCTCTGGCGGCTCCTTGCAGACTGGCAGCTCCTTGCAGACTGGCAGCTCCTTGCAGACTGGCAGTTCCTTACCGACTGACAGCTCTGGCTGCTCCATGCAGACTGGCAGCTCTGGCTGCTCCATGCAGACTGACAGCTCTGGCTGCTCCATGCAGACTGGCAGCTCTGGCTGCTCCATGCAGACTGACAGCTCTGGCTGTTCCATGCAGACTGGCAGCACTGGCTGCTCCATGCAGAATGACAGCTCTGGCTGCTCCATGCAGGCTGGCAGCTCTGGCTGCGCTGAACAGGCAGGAGACTCCAGCAGCGCTGTAGAGGAGGAAGGCTCTGGCAGCGCTGAACAGGCGGGAGACTCCGGCAGCGCAGGAGAGGAGGAAGGCTCCGGCAGCGCTGGAGAGGCGAGGCGCACTGTAGGCCTGATGCGTGGTGCTGGCACTGGTGGTACTGGGCCGAGGACACGCACAGGATGCCTGGTGCGGGAGCTGCCACCGGAGGGCTGGTGCGTGGAGGTGGTACTGGGTAGACCGGACCGTGCAGGCGCACTGGAGCTCTTGAGCACCGAGCCTGCCCAACCTTACCCAGTTGAAAACTCCCGGTCGCTCTGCCAGTGCGGCGAGGTGGAATAGCCCGCACTGGGCTATGTAGGCGAACCGGGGACACAGTGCACAAGGCTGGTGCCATTGAAGCCGGCCCAAGGAGACGCACTGGGGACCAGATGCGTAGAGCCGGCTTCATGGCATTTGGCTCGACGCTCAATCTAGCCCGGCCGATACGCGGAGCTGGGAATATACCGCACCGGGCTATGCACCCACACCGTGCGCACCACAGCATAACACGGTGCCTGCCCAGTCTCTCTAGCCCCCCGGTAACCACAGGAAGTTGGCGTAGGTCTCCTACCTAGCGTCGCCCTACTCCCTGTGAGCCCCCCCAAGAAATTTTTGGGGCTGACTCCCGGGCTTCCTTGCCAACCGTGTTCCCTCATAAAGCCGGCTCCTCTCTCCGGCTGCCTCTGCTCTCCTAAGCGCCTCCACCTGTTCCCATGGGAGGCGATCTCTTCCAGCCAGTATTTCCTCCCATGTGTAGCAACCCTTGCCATCCAAAACATCCTCCCATGTCCATTCCTCATTGCGCCGCTGTTGCTGTTGCCTGTTGTCACGCCGCTTGGTCCTGTTGTGGTGGGTGATTCTGTAACGACTTTCGTCTGGTGGAAGAGAAGCGGACCAAAATGCAGCGTGGTGGTTATTCATGTTCTTTAATAAAATGAACTCGACATGAAATAACTAAACAAAACAATAAATGTGTGAAAACCTATACAGCCTATCTGATGAATATAAACACAGAGACAGGAACAATCACCCACAAAACACTCAAAGAATATGGCTGCCTAAATATGGTTCCCAATCAGAGACAACGATAAACACCTGCTTCTGATTGAGAACCACTCCAGACAGCCATAGACTATGCTAGATACCCCCACTAAACCACGGACCCAATACCTAACAAAACCCCAAGACAAAACACACCACAATAAACCCATGTCACACCCTGGCCTGACCAAATAAAAGAAGACAAACACAATATACTTCGACCAGGGCGTGACACCTCTAATGTAACAAAATGTGGAAAAAGGGAAGTGGTCAGACAGCTTTCCGAATGTCAATGAGTTGACAAGGGCTCTAGAACAGTCTGCAGCACCCAGCCTCACCCTACTAGAATCTGAAGTCAAATGTCTACTGTTCGCTGATGATCTGGTGCTTCTGACGCCAACTAAGGAGGGCCTACAGCACCTAGATCGTCTGCACAGATTCTGTCAGACCTGGGCATTGACAGTGAATCTCAGTCATACAAAAATAATGGTGTTCCAGCTGCCGGAACAAGCACTACAAATTCCATCTAGACACCGCTGCCTTAGAGCACATCAGCACCACAGGTAAATTCCACAAAGCTGTAAATGATTTGAGAGACAAGGCAAGAAGGGCCTTCTACGCAATCAAAAGGAACATACAATTCAACATCCCAATTAGGATCTGGCTAAAAATACTTTAATCAGTTCTAGAACCCTTTCCCTTTATGGTTGTGAGGTCTGGGGTCCACTCACCAACCAAAACAAACACCAACTCTGCATGCAGAATTGAGCAAAAACATACTCTGTGTACAACATTATCCACCAAATAATGCAAGCAGAGCAGAACTACCTAAAAGGAAGCAATTCTCATACCTTCCATAACAAAGTCATGGCCTACAGAGAGGTGAACCTGGAGAAGAGTCCCCCTCAGCCAGCTGGTCCTGGGGCTCTGTTCACAAACACAAACAGACCCCACAGAACCCCAGGACAGCAAAACAATTAGAACCAGCCAAATCATGAGAAAACAAAAAGAGAACGTCCGGACACAATTTTTAAACAGAGAAAACTGGAATGCTATTTGGCTCTAAACAGACAGTACATATTGGCCAAATTCTTGACCACTGTGACTGACCCAAAATTAAGAAAAGCTTTGACTATGTACAAACTCAGTGACCATAGCCTTGCTATTGAGAGAGGTCGCTATAGGCAGAACTTGCTCTCGAGGGAAGACAGGCTATGTGCCCACTGCCCACAAAATGAGGTGGAAACCGAGCTGCACTTCCTAACTGCCTGCCAAATGTATGACCATATTAGAGAGACATGTTTCTCACAGACACACAAATAATTAGGAAATAAATCACATTTTGACAAACTTCCATACCAATTAGGTGAAATACCACAGTGTGCCATCACAGCAGAAAGATTTGTGACCTGTTGCCAGAAGAAAAGGGCAACCAGTGAAGAACAAACAACCTATTTGTTTATGTATTTTCCCTTTCATTCTTCAACTATTTGCTTATTGTTACAACACTGTACATAAAACAAATATATAACATTTGAGATGTCTCTATTCTTTAGAAACTTTTGTGTGTAATGTTTACTGTTAATTTCTGATTGGTTATTTTACTTTTGTTTATTGTCTATTTCAGTTGCATTGGCAATGTAAACATACACAGTTTATTAGGTACACCACCCCCGTTCACAAAAATGGTTCGCTCCTATAGACAGTGAGTCATGTGACCGTGGCTTGCTATATAAAGCATAGAGACGGGCATCAAGGCATTCAGTTACTATTCAATTGAATGTTAGAACGGGCAAAACGAGTGACCTAAGCAACTTTGACCATGGTATGATGGTCGGTGCCAGGCTCGCCAGTTCCAGTATCTCCGAAACGGCCGGTCTCCTGGGATTTTCATGCACCATAATATTTAGGGTTTACCGAGAATGGTGAAGAAGAAAAAAAAGCATCCAGTCAGCGGCAGTCCTGTGGGCGAAAACAGCTTGTTGATGAGAGGTGTCGAAGGGGAATAGCAAGCTAACAGGCGGGCCACAAACAGTCAAATAACGGCGCAGTACAACAATGGTGTGCAGAATGGTCGGTCTTAGTCACGGATGGACAATTGCAGCAGACGACCACACGGGGTTCTGCTCCAATCAGCTAAAAACAACAAGAAGTGGCTCCAGTGGGCAGGCGATTCCCAACACTGGACAATTGAGGAGTAGAAAAACATCACCTGGTCCAATGGATCATGTTCCTGTTGTGTCGTGCTGATGGCAGAGTCAGGATTTGGTGTAAACAGCGTGAGTCCATGGCCCCATCCTGCCTGGTGGCGGTGGTGGAATGTAGTGGGGAATGTTTTCCTGGAACACGTTAGGTCCCTTGATACCAATTGAGCAACATTTCCATTCCAGAGGAACCGGTACTAGACGGTGTGGCTGAGTATATATGTTTCCCAAGCCAATAAAGCACTTTGGATATCATTTAATTGAGAGAGGGTGACAGAGAGAAAGATAAATAGAGGTTGGATTAGCAGCCAGGTTGCTCTAAATCAACTTTGAAATTCAATTTCCAGCCAGGTCCCCAGGAGGTCGGGAGATGCCACCACTAGGGACAAATGTGAGCGCTATTACATTCAAGTAGGCTGGGTTTTGCGTGGGTGTTGTGGACGGATGAGTGTAAAGCATTGGTGTAAAGTACTTCAGTAAATACACTGTAAAGTACTTCAGTAAAAACAATGTAAAGTACTACTTAAGTCGTTTTTTGGGGGGGTAGTTGTATTGTACTTTACTATTTATATTTTTTTCCAACTTCACTCCACTAATGAAAATAATGTACTTTTTTACTCCATACATTTTCCCTGACACCCATTTTGAGAGAAAAAAATGGTCCGATTCACACACTTATCAAGAGAGCATCCTTGCTCGTCCCTACTGCCTCTGATCTGGTGGACTCGCTAAACACAAATGCTTAGTTTGTAAATTATGTCTGAGTGTTAGATTGTGGCGATCCGTCAATAAATAATTTTTTTTTTAAAAATGGTGCTGTCTGGTTAAAATAAGACATTTGAAATGGCTAATACATTAACTTTTTTTGTTGGGGGGGGGCACTTTCATTTACTTTTAATAGTTTTGTATATTTCAAACCAAATACTTTTAGACTTTTACTTAAGTAGTATTTTACTGGGTGACTCACTTTTACTTGAGTCATTTTCTATTAAGGTATCTTTACTTGTACTCAAGTACGACGATTGGGTATTTTTCCCTCACTGAGCGTAAGCCACGGGCTCCGGGTCCATGGGCAGTGGTGTAAAGTACCAAAGTACAAATACTGAAGTATTTTTTGGGGGGGTATCTGTACTTTAGTATTTATATTTCTGTTGACTTTGACTTTGACTTCATTACATGAAAAATAAAAAAAATATACATTTCCTCCCATACATTTCCCCTGACATTCCCCTGACACCTTCTTTACTCGCAACAAAATCAAATCAATCTGAAGCTGGAAGAAAACAACAAATCATGTTGGAAAGAAGAATCAAGCAACATTGGCGAGTCGACACACTCATGGGTGGACTTGTTTTGCAAGGCAGTAGGTCGACGACATGCAGAGTTGATCCAATCTTCATCAGTTTGGGCAAATCCAAGGGTCCTAAAGTGTAAACCCCCCAACCCCACCAGGAGCCTATCACTTGCAAAACATTCATCCACTCAGCAGCACTTTGCCCAAGCGTGTCCGAAATTGCACAAGCATGTCTGACATCTCTCTACCACCACCTCCTGATGAGGACGACCACCCTTGGCCGTATCTAAAATAAATGTTATTTGCCGGATGAAATGTCTGTTATGTTTACCGAAAGTTCAGGAAATACTAGTGTTCGAGAACTCGCCGTCTTACATAAAAACACACATTGAGGTAACGTTAAGCCTACTGTTAGCTTGCTAGCTCGCTAGAATAACATTAGCATTCTAATTAGCATGCTAGCTAACATTAGCTAACCTAGCTAGCCCACATTTGCTAATGCAGGAAGCAGTATTAGTTGATAGCTAATCCTATACCTAAATAGTTCATGAGCTAGTAGCTACCTACTTTAGCTGGCTAAAATGTACCCAGATTCAGAAGCTTTGTTAGATAACGCAATCTAACTAAACTGACATGGGCTAACTAGCTTGTTGACAAGCTAGCTAACTAGTAGTTTCTGAATCTGGACACATTTTAATCAGCTAACTTTAGTCTAGCCAAATACCTTTTCTCTAAACACCTGGTTATCTATTCCTTGTGTTAGTTGATAAAGTTGTTCTTACCTAGCTAATTACTGTAGACTTGAGTTATTGACGTAACCTACTAGCAAGATCAATTAACATCGTTTTTTCCTCATTGTAATATTAAATGTTGGTCACAAACTCTCACTTAACTAATGTTGTTTAGAATTTTAAAATTAGGATCCT
Organism: Oncorhynchus masou masou; assembly: GCF_036934945.1. Classification (NCBI taxonomy): domain Eukaryota; kingdom Metazoa; phylum Chordata; class Actinopteri; order Salmoniformes; family Salmonidae; genus Oncorhynchus; species Oncorhynchus masou. The sequence continues at coordinate 8,980,261 of NC_088219.1, forward strand.
ATACCTTAAGTATTTGGTGATGGTAGTTATCTAGCTAAGTAACTGTCTTTCACTTTTCCGCTTTTTATTATTTCAGAAAAAGAATGTACACCTTCTTAAGAAATATTGAGTACTTACAGCAAACACTCTGAAGAGAAAACGTGCCGCTGAGACTCCCTCCACCATCAAGCAGAGCACATTACTGAAGACAGTGTCTCAAAAATCCATTGACAAAGCTGTGGTCAAGTATGTGGTCCAAGGGCTCCAACAATTCACTATTGAACAAGAACCGTTCAGAGAGTTTGTCCAGGATCTGCCGCCTAACTCTTATTAAGGTCCCACTGTGCTCCAGGATTAATGAAGCCTCCAAGGAAATGAAGAAGGCAGTGACTGAGACCATGAGAGGAGTTGACTACATCGCCACCACCACCGACTGCTGATCTGGCAAGAAGATGGAGCTTCATTGGTGTTACAGCCCACTGGATAGACCCTGACAGTCTCAACAGATGCTCTGCAACCCTGGCCTGTAAACGGTTTAGAGGGTCGCACATCTTTAACTTCTTATGACTGGGGGGCAGTATTGAGTAGCTTGGATGAATAAGTTGCCCAATGTAAACGGCCCGCTCCTCAGTCTCAGTTGCCAATATATGCATATTATTATTAGTATTGGATAGAAAACTCTAAAGTTTCTAAAACTGTTTGAATGATGTATGTGAGTATAACAGAACTCATATGGCAGGCAAAATCCTGAGGAGAAATCAAAACAGGAAGTGGGAATTCTGAGCTTGGAATGTATTCACCACAGTTCCCATTGAAATCCCCTTGAGATATTAATGCTTTTGCACTTCCTAGGGCTTCCACTAGATGTCAACTGTCTATAGACATTTGAATGAGACTTCTACTGTGTTGTGGGACTGAATGAAAGCAGAATGTATCAGGTGACTGGCAGTCAGCCATTTTCTGATCACGCGCATTCCTCATGGTATCCACTTGCATTCCATTGCTCATGAAGACACAAAGGAATACTCCGGTTGGAACTTTACTGAAGCTATATGTTAAAAACATCCTAATGATTGATTCTGTGCTTAGTTTGAAATGTTTCTTCGACCTGTAATATAATAATACGTTTTTGTCCAACGTAACGCTTACCAGAATGAGCATGTAGATATGTATACCAAACGCGCTAACAAAAGGAGGTATTTGGCCATAAATAACGGACATTATCGAACAAAACAAACATAAATTGTGGACCTAGGATTCCTGGAGTGCTTTCTGATGAAGATCATCAAAGTAAGGGAGTATTATGATTGTATGAGTATTTATCATGTAATTTCTTGTTTATGTTGACGCCAACATGGCGGCTATTGTGACTATTTTTCTGAACGCCGTCTCAGATTATTGCATGGTTTGCTTATTCCGTAACGTTTTTTTGAAATCAGACACAGCGGTTGCATTAAGGAGAGGTATATCTATAATTCCATGTATATAACTTGTATTATCATCTACATTTATGATGAGTATTTATGTTTAATGATGTGGCTATGCAAAATCACTGGATGTTTTTGGAACTAGTGAATGTAACGTGCCAATGTAAACTCATATTTGGATAAATATGAACTTTATGAAGTCCTATGAGTGTCATCTGATGAAGATCATCAAAGGTTGGTGATTTGTGCTTTTTGTGACAGCTATCTTTGGCTGGAAAAAATGGCTGTGTTTATTGTCGTTTGTTGGTGACCTAACAATCGTTTGTGGTGCTTTTGCTGTAAAGCATATTTGAAATCGGACACTGTGGTGGGATTAACAACAAGATTACCTTGAAAATGGTATGAGATACATGTATATTTGAGGAATTTTAATTATGAGATTTTTGATGTTTTGAATTTTGCACCCTGCACTTTCACTGGCTGTTGTAATATCATCCAGTTAACAGGCTGTCAGCCCAAAGAGGATTTATTAATGTGTTGACAGGCACCCTAAATGACATCCATTCTGATTTTGAATTCCGAGTTAAGATTGTGAGAACAACAACAGACAAAGGTTCCAACTTCTTGAAAGCTCTTTTTGGAGAAGATGAAAACAAGATGAAAACAACGAGACAGTGGAAGCAGCGGGTGGTGCAGCAGATCAGCCAAGGCGGGAAGATGGTTAAGAGGAACAATAGGAGAGTGAAGGAGTGGAGTTTGTTGATGTGGCAACGATCCTGAATGAAGATGATGGATTTGAGTACAAGCTGATGCGCCCGAATGCTACAAGGTGGAACTCCTGAGGATCGTCAAAGTCAAAGGAGAGGCGGTCGTCAGAGTTCTCTGCACAGACTTCGAGGTTCCAATGTTAGTAAGGATGATGTATTATTTTGTCATCATTTAAGGTCTTGAATGTTGTCTAAATCGGTTGCAGTGTTTTCTGACCCTTTGCTTGGGGACATGTTGTAGCCATACACTATCATTGATCCATTAAGTCAACTACTCATCCAGCCATTGATTACTGTAGTTGAATCAGGTGAAATGGTTAGTGGTCCCCTTTACAGTGCCTTGCGAAAGTATTCGCCCCCCTTGAACTTTGCGACCTTTTGCCACATTTCAGGCTTCAAACATAAAGATATAAAACTGTATTTTTTTGTGAAGAATCAACAAGTGCGACACAATCATGAAGTGGAACGACATTTATTGGTTATTTCAAACTTTTTTAACAAATCAAAAACTGAAAAATTGGGCGTGCAAAATTATTCAGCCACATTAAGTTAATACTTTGTAGCGCCACCTTTTGCTGCGATTACAGCTGTAAGTCTCTTGGGGTATGTCTCTATCAGTTTTGCACATCGAGAGACTGAATTTTTTTCCCATTCCTCCTTGCAAAACAGCTCGAGCTCAGTGAGGTTAGATGGAGAGCATTTGTGAACAGCAGTTTTCAGTTCTTTCCACAGATTCTCGATTGGATTCAGGTCTGGACTTTGACTTGGCCATTCTAACACCTGGATATGTTTATTTTTGAACCATTCCATTGTAGATTTTGCTTTATGTTTTGGATCATTGTCTTGTTGGAAGACAAATCTCCGTCCCAGTCTCAGGTCTTTTGCAGACTCCATCAGGTTTTCTTCCAGATTGGTCCTGTATTTGGCTCCATCCATCTTCCCATCAATTTTAACCATCTTCCCTGTCCCTGCTGAAGAAAAGCAGGCCCAAACCATGATGCTGCCACCACCATGTTTGACAGTGGGTATGGTGTGTTCAGGGTGATGAGCTGTGTTGCTTTTACGCCAAACATAACGTTTTGCATTGTTGCCAAAAAGTTCAATTTTGGTTTCATCTGACCAGAGCACCTTCTTCCACATGTTTGGTGTGTCTCCCAGGTGGCTTGTGGCAAACTTTAAACGACACTTTTTATGGATATCTTTAAGAAATGGCTTTCTTCTTGCCACTCTTCCATAAAGGCCAGATTTGTGCAATATACGACTGATTGTTGTCTTATGGACAGAGTCTCCCACCTCAGCTGTAGATCTCTGCAGTTCATCCAGAGTGACCATGGGCCTCTTGGCTGCATCTCTGATCAGTCTTCTCCTTGTATGAGCTGAAAGTTTAGAGGGACGGCCAGGTTGTGGTAGATTTGCAGTGGTCTGATACTCCTTCCATTTCAATATTATCGCTTGCACAGTGCTCCTTGGGATGTTTAAAGCTTGGGAAATCTTTTTGTATCCAAATCCGGCTTTAAACTTCTTCACAACAGTATCTCGGACCTGCCTGGTGTGTTCCTTGTTCTTCATGATGCTCTCAGCGCTTTTGAGACTATCACAGTGCAGGTGCATTTATACGGAGACTTGATTACACACAGGTGGATTGTATTTATCATCATTAGTCATTTAGGTCAACATTGGATCATTCAGAGATCCTCACTGAACTTCTGGAGAGAGTTTGCTGCACTGAAAGTAAAGGGGCTGAATAATTTTGCACGCCCATTTTTTCAGTTATTGATTTGTTAAAAAAGTTTGAAATATCCAATAAATGTCGTTCCACTTCATGATTGTGTCCCACTTGTTGTTGATTCTTCACAAAAAAACACACTTTTATATCTTTATGTTTGAAGCCTGAAATGTGGCAAAATGTGGCAAAGTTCAAGGGGGCCGAATACTTTCGCAAGGCACAGTATATAGGGTTAGGAAACACAACGTTATTATTATTCTATTTTTTTTCACAGGTTCAATCCAGCTGAACTCGCCTTCCTCACATAGTATGCTGCCACCATGGAGCCCAGTCGCAAAGGCCCTCAACATCCTGCAGGCTGAAACCAATGTCCAGATGGGGTGGCTACTTCCAACTATCAACCTGCTGATCACAAAACTTGACTTAGTCCCTGAGGTCCTGTAAGCCTCTGGTGGATGTGCTACAACTGGGACTGAAGAAGCGCTTCAGCCACATGTTTCACGAATCTGAGCTTTATCGCAGCTGCATTCCTTCTCCAAAAAAAAAGGAACGTGGAAAAAGGATGACGCCACCATCAGAATGGGTAAGACAACATCTGTAAGCTGTCTCACACCCTCACCTGCCTCAGCTGCCTGTGAAAGGCTGTTCAGCATTGCAGGACTTGTTTTCAGCCCCAGGAGAGCAAGGCTGGATTCCAGAAACTTTGAAAACCAGCCTTTACTGAAGATGAACCGTAAATTCTTCAAGTAATGACAGCTTCACGCTAACAAGCCCAAGGACACGGATGCCTTATGCGTTTTTGTTAATTTATGTTTAAAATTCACAAGTTCTAGGTGTCCTTGTCACAAAGACATGACCTGACACCCTGATTTCTAATGCAGTTCCAACAGTGGCGATGTCCTCATGTTCCTACTTTTAAAAAATATTTCTGTATAGGGTTCTATTATAGGATGTTGTTTCTAAAGCAAAGCGACAGTGATTGTAAGTGCTTACGTTTACTGGCTATATTCCTTCATTAAGGCATACTTCTATTTTGTCTGTAAGAGATGTATTTTGAAGTGTTGCCTATTTGAGAATCCACATTATAAAAAAAGAAAAAATAATCTGAGCTCTTCTTGCATCCGTAAGACTGTGATGGAAAATTTACAAGATGATATTATAATACTGTGTATGCATCGAATAGCTATGATGAGTACTCTCTCATCTGTGTCTGTGGGACAGAGTTGGGCCTCTGGAGCTTGAGCTGACAATTGATTGATTTACATTACATTTACATTACATTTAAGTCATTTAGCCGACGCTCTTATCCAGAGCGACTTACAAATTGGTGAATTCACCATTTACCTTCAGACTGCATTCCATAGACAAGATGTGGTCGGTATAACCGAGATAGAGATAGCCTGGAGGAGTAGAACAAAACCCTTATTGTTCCTAATCATCCTAGCATCTGGGAATCTAAGCCCGATTGGGGATTAAACAACACCAGGTGCAGATAACCACAAGATGAACCCGAGGTGAATTATGATGCCCCCCGATCTGCATGGGAGGGGTGGAACCAGCCATGACTAAACATTTTTTGATCTACTATATAAGAACTCTGCATTGTCTGTAAGGTTAAGCTCTCGTAGACACACACTTCAGAGTCTGCGGTCCACCAGCTTATTAATATAATTCATATTGCAATAATGAATCAATGTTAAATAAAGATTGATTGTTTGAATAATTGTCCAAATCTCTCTCAGTATACATTAATTTCCATGACAACTGTTACTTCTCAGAAAAGCTCAAACAAAATAAAAGGTCTGGCTGTTTTTCTTTTTGGATTTAGGGCTCATACGTTTAATTTACATTTGATACTTAAGTACATTTACCTAGGCTATTGTTTTTGATAGTTAAGTACATTTACCTAGGCTATTGTTATTGATACTTAAGTACATTTACCTAGGCTATTGTTATTGATACTTAAGTACATTTACCTAGGCTATTGTTTTTGATACTTAAGTACATTTACATAGGCTATTGTTTTTGATACTTAAGTACATTTACCTAGGCTATTGTTTTTGATACTTAAGTACATTTACCTAGGCTATAGTTTTTGATACTTAAGTACATTTACCTAGGCTATAGTTTTTGATACTTAAGTACATTTACCTAGGCTATAGTTTTTGATACTTAAGTACATTTACCTAGGCTATTGTTTTTGATAGTTAAGTACAATTAATATCAGGTACATTAAGACTTTTACTCAAGTCGTATTCTAATGGGTGACTTTTACTTGAGTCATTTTCCAGTAAGGTATCTTCACTTTTAATCAAATCAGCCAATGTGATGACGAATATGGGCCTCCAGGCTCCGTTTCTTTTAACTACGAGGAGCCCATGTTGGATGAGACTGTTTTTGAAGGTTAAGACTGTATTTTTATGAAGATTGCAATAAAATGCTGACAGGAAGTGTTGCAATTGGATATAGGCATATAACAGTCATTGATGAATATCAAATGTACATACATGTATCAGTTTGGATTCATTTTGGATACTATTTATGTTTCCATATAGTATCTTTGGTATCAGTGTGTATTATTTAGTCATTAAGGGTGGATTGATTAGAGAATATGTTTTACTTGTGTTTTAATAAATGATTAGAATATTACACTCTGAAACCATATGATTGTATGAAATTGATTAAATCAAATCAAATTTATTTGTCACATACACATGGTTAGCAGATGTTAATGTGAGTGTAGCGAAATGCTTGTGCTTCCAGTTCCGAAAATGTAGTAATAACCAACGAGTAATCTAACCTAACAATTCCACAACTACTTACTACCTTATACACACAAGTGTAAAGGGATAAAGAATATGTACATAAAGATATATGAATGAGTGATGGTACAGAACGGCATAGGTACGATGCAGTAGATGGTATAGAGTACAGTATATACATATGAGATGAGTAATGTAGGGTATGTAAACAAAGTGGCATAGTTTAAAGTGGCTAGTGATACATGTATTACATAAAGATGCAGTAGATGATTATAGAGTACAGTATATACATTATTGTCACCAAGATGGCATAGCAGTCAGACGTATTTTGTCCTCGTCTTGTCGTGTCCCGTATATTATTATATATTTACAACTTTCTTCGCATAACTTTTTAGATATATATTTTTTATTTTCCATAAACTCAACTTCAAAACACTCTCCTGCAACCCGCCTCACCAATTTATTAAAAAAAATAATGTATTATTTACCTCAAATCTGTAATCCTCCATAGAAGCCAACCAGAAGCTAGCCAGAATCTTGCCAGAAGCTAATCAGAAGCTAGCCAGAAGCTAGTTAGCTTCTTTACTGGCTAATCGTTAGTATTCAGCTAACCACGGTTTGTGGTCATCAGCTATCCTTTAGCTCGAAAATCTATCGGCAGTTTTGTACGGCGCGGCTCGGACCGGAACATACCGGCCCTATTTTTCTCTCCATGTCCCCGGATTTCAACCGCAAGCTCTGGACATTTATACCTGGATCTCGCAGCTAGCTGCTATCCGGCTTACGTCGATCCCGGAGCAAACATCAATTATTCCGGAGCTAGCCAGCTGAAAAGTTCCATCAGCCACTCCTGGGCTACAATCACCTATCCGGACCCGTTTTACTGCCACCGCGGAGCCCCACCTGGGCCTTCACAACTGGACTACCGACGTTATCTGCCAGAGGGAGTTATCCGGCTGGCTCCTCCTTCGCGACGTTACCTGAACGCCCATCTGCGGTCCGCTAATCGTTAGCTGTCTTATCGGCTGCTATCTGAATAGATCTATATCTATTTTTTTGCGAATTGGATTGATCCCCTCTACCACATGGAACCCCACTAATCCTACTGACGGAAATGCACAAGGTGGCTAAAAACAGACCTCCATCCTATGCTAGCTTGCTCCCGATGGCCCGGCTAGCTGTCTGAATCGCTGTGACCCTAACCAACCTCACTACTCACTGGACCCTTTTGATCACTCGACTAAGCATGCCTCTCCTTACTGTCAATATGCCTTGTCCATTGCTGTTCTGGTTAGTGTTTATTGGCTTATTTCACTGTAGAGCCTCTAGTCCTGCTCACTATACCTTATCCAACCTATTAGTTCCACCACCCACACATGCGATGACATCTCCTGGTTTCAATGATGCTTCTAGAGACAATATCTCTCTCCTCATCACTCAATGCCAATGTTTACCTCCACTGTATTCACATCCTACCATACCTTTGTCTGTACATTATACCTTGAAGCTATTTCATCGCCCCCAGAAACCTCCTTTTACTCTCTGTTCCAGACGACCAATTCTCATTGCTTTCAGCCGTACCCTTATCCTACTCCTCCTCTTTTCCTCTGGTGATGTAGAGGTGAATTCAGGCCCTGCGGTGCCTAGTTCCACTCCTATTCCCCAGGTGCTCTCTTTTGACAACTTCTGTAACCGTAATAGCCTTGGTTTCATGCATGTTAACATTAGAAGCCTCCTCCCTAAGTTTGTTTTATTCACTGCTTTAGCACACTCTGCCAACCCGGATGTTCTAGCTGTGTCTGAATCCTGGCTTAGGAAGACCAACAAAAAATCTGATATTTTCATCCCAAACTACAATATTTTCAGACAAGATAGAACTGCCAAAGGGGGCGGTGTTGCAATCTACTGCAAAGATAGCCTGCAGAGTTCTGTCCTACTATCCAGGTCTGTACCCAAACAATTTGAACTTCTACTTTTAAAAATCCACCTCTCTCTCCAAGTCTCTCACTGTTTCCGCCTGCTATAGACCACCATCTGACCCCAGCTAGCCTACCTGGTTAAATTAAGGTGAAATATATATTTTTTTAATTAAATAATTGTAAAAGCCTTTGTTTCATGCATGTTAACATTAGAAGCCTCCTCCTTAAGTTTGTTTTATTCACTGCTTTAGCACACTCTGCCAACCCGGATGTCCTAGCCGTGTCTGAATCCTGGCATAGGAAGACCACCAAAAACCCTGAAATCTCCATCCCTAACTGCAACATTTTCAGAAAAGATAGAATGACCAAAGGGGGCGGTGTTGCAATCTACTGCAGAGAGCCTTGCAGAGTTCTGTCCTACTATCCAGGTGAACTTCTACTTTTAAAAATACACCTCTCTAAAAACAAGTCTCTCACCATTGCCGCTTGCTATAGACCACCCTCTGCCCCTAGCTGTGCTCTGGACACCATATGTGAACTGATTGCCCCCCATCTATCTTCAGAGCTCGTGCTGCTAGGCAACCTAAACTGGAACATGCTTAACACCCCAGCCATCCTACAATCTAAGCTTGATGCCCTCAATCTCACACAAATTATCAATGAACCTACCAGGTACCTCCCCAAAGCCGTAAACACGGGCACCCTCATAGATATCATCCTAACCAACTTGCCCTCTAAATACACCTCTGCTGTCTTCAACCAAGATCTCAGCGATCACTGCCTCATTGCCTGCATCCGTAATGGGTCAGTCGTCAAACGACCTCCACTCATCACTGTCAAACGCTCCCTGAAACACTTCAGCGAGCAGGCCATTCTAATCGACCTGGCCGAGGTATCCTGGAAGGATATTGATCTCATCCCGTCAGTAGAGGATGCCTGGTTATTTAAAAAAATGCCTGCCTAACCATCTTAAATAAGCATGCCCCATTCAAGAAATTTAGAACCAGGAACAGATATAGCCCTTGGTTCTCCCCAGACCTGACTGCCCTTAACCAACACAAAACATCCTATGGCGTTCTGCATTAGCATCGAACAGCCCCTGTGATATGCAGCTTTTCAGGGAAGCTAGAAACCATTATACACAGGCAGTTAGAAAAGCCAAGGCTAGCTTTTTCAAGCAGAAATTTGCTTCCTGCAACACTCAAAAAAGTTCTGGGACACTGTAAAGTCCATGGAGAATAAGAACACCTCCTCCCAGCAGCCCACTGCACTGAAGATAGGAAACACTGTCACCACTGATAAATCCACTATAATTGAGAATTTCAATAAGCATTTTTCTACGGCTGGCCATGCTTTCCACCTGGCTAGAGAGCCATCTCTCATCTCTCATCTCATCTCTCTCCACCTCTCATCTCTCTCCATCTCTCATCTCAATCTCTCTCTCCATTTGTCTCTATCTCTCGCTCTCCATCTCTCATCTCTCATCTCATCTCTCTCTCTCCATCTCTCCATCTCCATATCTCATCTCATCTCTCTCCATCTCTCTCTCCACCACTCATCTCTCTCCATCTCTCATCTCTCTCCACCGCTCATCTCTCATCTCTCTCCACCGCTCATCTCTCTCCATCTCTCATCTCATCTCTCTCCATCTCTCTCTCCATCTCTCATCTCTCTCCATCTCTCTCTCCATCTCTCATCTCTCTCCACCTCTCTCCACTGCTCATCTCTCTCCATCTCTCTCATCTCAATCTCTCTCTTCATCTCTCATCTCAATCTCTCTCTCCATTTCTCATCTCATCTCTCTCCATCTCTCTCCACCGCTCATCTCTCAATTCAATTAAATTCAATGACTTTATTGGCATGGGAAACATGTGTTAACATTGCCAAAGCAAGTGAGGTAGATAATATATAAAGTGAATATATAAAGTGAAATAAACAATACAAATTAACAGTAAACGTTACACATACAGAAGTTTCAAAACAATAAAGACATTACAAATGTCATATTATATATATACTGTGTTTAACAATGTACAAATGGTTAAAGGACACAATATAAAATAAATAAGCATAAATATGGGTTGTATTTACAATGGTGTTTGTTCTTCACTGGTTGCCCTTTTCTCATCTCTCTCCACCGCTCATCTCTATCCATCTCTCTCCATCTCTCTCATCTCAATCTCTCTCTTCATCTTTCATCTCAATCTCCCAGTGAGGCATGGCCCAGTGAGACATGGCCCAGTGAGACATGGCCCAGTGAGACATGTCCCAGTGAGACATGGCCCAGCGAGACATGGCCCAGCGAGACATGACCCAGCGAGACATGGCCCAGTGAGACATGGCCCAGCGAGACATGGCCCAGCGAGACATGGAAAGGGAAAAGCCTGAGCATTTTGGGTAAAACACTGAGGTACATACTATATGGGAATGCGCCATTAGAGGATGCAACAATGTACCTGTCACATTATGGCGTCTGTTAGAGCGCCATTGAGGCCATCTCCATTTCGAAGTAGTCCATTTTCTTCATATACTATTTCTATGAGTTGGTAAACAAATTGGTAGGTTACATACTGTCAGCTGGAGTATATTGTCTGAACAGATATAACGCCCAGGGTGGTGATTTACTAACATCTGCAGTGATGGAATGTTTGCTCATGAGTAGAATTCATTGGCTGATCCCTACTGTGATCCTTCCTTAACCTATAGGAAGTCCCACCCAGTTGTCTACTTCAAAATGGTGAAAGTCCTCAATGGCACTACCCATGCTAAAACAGGCATTTGGGCACTAGAGTCTTCTATCTATCTCTATGATTAAAAAGAAAAACGACTTCCTCTTCTCATTTTGTTGAGATACACTGCTCATTTTCCCATTCCACATTAGTGCTCCCCTGTGTGTGTTCTTACTGATGGCCTGTTGCCAGCTGATTTATCTCTCTGATGTATTTGGCCAGTGTTTGATTTGACACTGCCAGGGAAGGTTCCTGTGTGTGTGTGTGTGTGTGAGTGTGTGTGTGTGTGTGTGTGTGTGTGTGTGTGTGTGTGTGTGTGTGTGTGTGTGTGTGTGTGTGTGTGTGTGTGTGTGTGTGTGTGTGTGTGTGTGTGTGTGTGTGTGTGGTGTGTGTATGTGTGTGTATGTGTGTGTAAGTCTGCGAGTGTGCATCTGTGAATAGGGTAGGAGGTAGTAAAGGTATGGGGAAGAGAGATATAGGGGGCAGCAGGATATGGTATGGGGAAGAGAGATATAGGGGGCAGCAGGATCTGGTATGGGGAAGAGAGATATAGGGGGCAGCAGGATCTGGTATGGGGAAGAGAGATATAGGGGGCAGCAGGATCTGGTATGGGGAAGAGAGATATAGGAGGCAGCAGGATCTGGTATGGGGAAGAGAGATATAGGGGGCAGCAGGATCTGGTATGGGGAAGAGAGATATAGGAGGCAGCAGGATCTGGTATGGGGAAGAGAGATATAGGAGGCAGCAGGATCTGGTATGGGGAAGAGAGATATAGGAGGCAGCAGGATCTGGTATGGGGAAGGGAGATATAGGAGGCAGCAGGATCTGGTATGGGGAAGGGAGATATAGGGGGCAGCAGGATCTGGTATGGGGAAGAGAGATATAGGAGGCAGCAGGATCTGGTTTGGGGAAGAGAGATATAGGGGGCAGCAGGATCTGGTATGGGGAAGAGAGATATAGGAGGCAGCAGGATCTGGTATGGGGAAGAGAGACATAGAAGGCAGCAGGATCTGGTTTGGGGAAGAGAGATATAGAAGGCAGCAGGATCTGGTATGCGGAAGAGAGATATAGGGGCAGCAGGATCTGGTATGGGGAAGAGAGATATAGGAGGCAGCAGGATATGGTATAGGGAAGAGTGAATAAGGAGGCAGTAGGATACGGTATGGGGCAGCAAGATATGGTATGGGAAGCAGGAAATACAAGATGGCCTGGAGCTGGCTAAGTGTAGTTTCATTTAGACCTTCCTGGCCTGCTGACACATTTACCTAGACTGAGATCTACACAGGGGAAAGGGATGGGGGAGAGAGACGAGAGGAGAAAAGAGGAGAGAGGGATGGAGAGAGACGGAGGAGAAGGAGAGAGCAAGAGAGAGGAGGAAGAGATGAAGGAGAGAGGCACAGAAAGATAGCAAGACGATTGAGATAAAGAGAGGAGAGAAAAGGATGGGTGATTAATACTAGCTGATGAATGATAGATGAGTAACAGGTGTTTGTTGTGAAATAATAGCGAGGGAGTGAGAAAATATTAAAGAGAGGAAAAAGAGGCTACAGGGAGCTGCCATAGAGAAATATAGAGGACTCGTTCTCGTCTTCTGTGCCATTATAGTGTCTGTGACAGCATCGGCAGCACCATTGAGGCAATCTCACGATTGGCTGATCCCTACTGATGATCTGGTTGGACATGACTCCAACAGGGTCACCAGGAGGGATCAGCCAATGAAGTTGGAAGTCCCACCCAGTTGACTACACTAAAATGGTGGAAGCCTTCGAATACAACCTTTGGCCACTAGAGGCCTCTGTCATTCTCTATGACGCTGCCCCTTTCTCTCTGACTGGCCACCAGTCCGCAAGAAAACAGGGAGAAGAAGACATGAGGAGAAAGAAGGAGGAAGAAGAGAGAGAGAGAGAGAGAGAGCGAGAGAGAGAGAGAGAGAGAGAGAGAGAGAGAAAGAAAGATGGGGTGAAAGAGAAAAAGAGAGGGAGGAGAGAGAGAGAGAGAGAGAAAGATGGAGTGAGAGAGAAAAAGAGAGGGAGGAGACAGAGAAAATGGAAGAAAGGAGAGAGTGTGAAAGAGAGGAGAGAGACAGAGAGTGAAAGTGGGAGAAAGAAAGAGAGGAGAGAGAGAAAGGGAAAGAGAGCGAGAGGCTGACGGGGGCTGTCTTGACTGACCTGCCATGGTGTCTCCAACTGAGATCAGCAGCTGCTATGCCCTGATGACTTTCACTCACAGTGAGTGTGTGTGCCTGTGTGTATGTCTGTGCTGCATGTCTGTGTGTCCTGTGTCATGACTCTCGCTCCTGGGTGAGAATCAAAGATCCCCCCCCCCCGCTCCCACCAGAGAGGAAGAGGGGGAGTGGAGCCGGTTGTATGAATCTAACGACCGGTCGTAAACTTTCTCTCTCTTGCACTACAGTATGGAAAAGTCTAAAATCCTTTGTGTGTCGAGAGACTCATGCCAAAACTTCAAAAATCAAAAGATTGTACATTGGAACATCAGTTTTCAAATCCAAACATCTGGAATGGTTGGTGGGGCTGCAAACAATAAATCCTGTGAAAAGTGTATTGTTTTGTGATATCATTAAGGACGGTATAACTGAATAACTGTAACTCTACCAATGTATACGTCCCAGTTATCATGTTAAAACTTATATTATTAAATATACAACTATTTGTGAGAAGATGAAATGCTATTTTAGCCTTCTGAATGAGAATGATTTTTCATATAAACTTTTGCCAAGCCAGTAACCACGCCCACGTGAGCAAAGAGATTGTGGCAACGTGATGGACCCGCCCTCCAAGGCGAGTGCATAAAAGGACTGCTAAAGAGATTTACACCAGACCAGAAAACGTGGAGCTGTGGCTACACATTGAAATGATATACAACTACAAGACCAGTATACGGTAAGACCAGTATACGGTAAGACCAGTATACGATAAGACTCAAACTCTTGAGTGAAGAAGATAAAGGCTACATCGGGAACATTCAGTCTACAGCTGTTTAAGTATTTTAGTAAATTAAACTCGAACAGTAACCACCGCGTGTGTACCTCTGATGTATCCAGTCTAACGAACACTCAGAGACAAAGAAGCCTACTGCAACTGAGGACATTGTGACCTCTGGTGGAAAACCAGAGACTTACATCGAACTACTCACCATAGATGGACGAGTGGTTTCAACAGAGAGATGACGAATACATACAAGCGTAAATATGTGTTGCATTTATTTTCGAATGAGCGGTCGTTCATGTGCCTAAGTATTTCTTTTTCACGAGTATAGCTTCCACCTGTATGTACCAGCCACTCTCTTTGTCACTCCTGCTCTCTTTATCTTACCCTTCCATTGTGTAATAAGCCGTCATATCGGGTTAGTCCACAAGGGACTTTTCATTGCATTATGTTAGTAATCAATTCAATATATACGTGTGTGTGTGTGTGTTTGTGTATTTCTGTGTGATTATTTAGTAAATCAATAATTAGGTAAATTTGTGTATCGCTGAATGATTATTTAGAATAGGGTTTGTGCAGATATCCAAGGATTTTGCGACGTTCAGAATGAGACTGATATGAGGTAATAATGATTAATGTATGACTGGTATGATAACGATATACTCTGATATATTCTTCAGTTAATTCGGGAAACAGTAACTCATGAAACATTATTTTCCCGTGGTGCCCCAAGTTACTAATGAGTTAACTGTTACGTGATTAATTGAATCACCTGTGTATGTCTATAAACATTCCATATAACTCACAGCAGAGGACTTTGATGCAGGCGGCGTGCAAGTTGTTCTCTGCCCTGATCAGAGACCTCATCCCGATGACGAAGAGGTTCCCGAAACATGTGATGAAGGCCATGACCCACACAGAGACCCTGAGCACCACGTTGGCTAACAGATCCTCGAAGGAAGAGATACCGTCTGTGTTGGGCTTGCACGTTCTCACGTGGGGCGCATAGGAACAGTACTGGAATGTCTTGAAGTAGCTACGAGTGGAACGACAACATATAGTATAGAATGTGATATACAGGACATGTAGTATAGAATGTGTTATACAGGACAAATAGTATAGAATGTGATGAACATGACATACAGTATAGAATGTGATGAACATATAGTATAGATTGTGATATACAGGACATATAGTATAGAATGTGATGAACAGGACATATAGTATAGAATGTGATATACAGGACATATCGTATAGAATGTGATGAACAGGACATATAGTATAGAATGTGACATACAGGACATATAGTATAGAATGTGATGAACATATAGTATAGAATGTGATATACAGGACATATAGTAAAGAATGTGATGAACAGGACATATAGTATAGAATGTGATATACAGGACATATAGTATAGAATGTGATATACAGGACATATAGTATAGAATGTGATGAACAGGACATATAGTATAGAATGTGATATACAGGACATATAGTATAGAATGTGATGAACAGGACATATAGTATATAATGTGATGAACAGGACATATAGTATAGAATGTGATGAACATATAGTATAGATTGTGATATACAGGACATATAGTATAGAATGTGATGAACAGGACATATTGTATAGAATGTGATATACAGGACATATCGTATAGAATGTGATGAACATATAGTATAGAATGTGATATACAGGACATATAGTATAGAATGTGATGAACAGGACATATAGTATAGAATGTGATATACAGGACATATAGTATAGAATGTGATGAACATATAGTATAGATTGTGATATACAGGACATATAGTATAGAATGTGATGAACAGGACATATAGTATAGAATGTGTTATACAGGCCATATAGTATAGAATGTGTTATACAGGACATATAGTATAGAATGTGATAAACAGGACATATAGTATAGAATGTGTTATACAGGACATATAGTATAGAATGTGATAAACAGGACATATAGTATAGAATGTGATATACAGGACATATAGTATAGAATGTGATGAACAGGACATATAGTATAGAATGTGTTATACAGGACATATAGTATAGAATGTGATATACAGGACATATAGTATAGATTGTGATATACAGGACATATAGTATAGAATGTGATGAACATATAGTATAGATTGTGATATACAGGACATATAGTATATAATGTGATATACAGGACATATCGTATAGAATGTGATGAACAGGACATATAGTATAGAATGTGATAAACAGGACATATAGTATAGAATGTGATGAACATATAGTATAGAATGTGATATACAGGACATATAGTATAGAATGTGATAAACAGGACATATAGTATAGAATGTGATGAACATGTAGTATAGAATGTGATGAACAGGACATATAGTATAGAATGTGATGAACAGGACATATAGTATAGAATGTGTTATACAGGACATATAGTATAGAATGTGATATACAGGACATATAGTATAGAATGTGTTATACAGGACATATAGTATAGAATGTGATGAACAGGACATATAGTATAGAATGTGATATATAGGACAGATATTATAGAATGTGATATACAGGACATATAGTATAGAATGTTATATACAGGACATATAGTATAGAATGTGATGAACAGGACATATAGTATAGAATGTGATATACAGGACATATAGTATAGAATGTGATGAACATGATATACAGTATAGAATGTGATGAACATATAGTATAGATTGTGATATACAGGACATATAGTATAGAATGTGATGAACAGGACATATAGTATAGAATGTGATATACAGGACAGATATTATAGAATGTGATGAACATATAGTATAGAATGTGATATACAGGACATATCGTATAGAATGTGATGAACAGGACATATAGTATAGAATGTGACATACAGGACATATAGTATAGAATGTGATGAACATATAGTATAGAATGTGATATACAGGACATATAGTAAATAATGTGATGAACAGGACATATAGTATAGAATGTGATATACAGGACATATAGTATAGAATGTGTTATACAGGACATATAGTATAGAATGTGATAAACAGGACATATAGTATAGAATGTGATATACAGGACATATAGTATAGAATGTGATGAACAGGACATATAGTATAGAATGTGATATACAGGACATATAGTATAGAATGTGATGAACATATAGTATAGAATGTGATGAACAGGACATATAGTATAGGATGTGATGAACAGGACATATAGTATAGAATGTGATATACAGGACATATAGTATAGAATGTGATGAACATATAGTATAGAATGTGATATACAGGACATGTAGTATAGAATGTGATGAACAGGACATATAGTATAGAATGTGATATACAGGACATATAGTATAGAATGTGATGAACATATAGTATAGATTGTGATAAACAGGACATATAGTATAGAATGTGATGAACAGGACATATAGTATAGAATGTGACATACAGGACATATCATATAGAATGTGATGAACAGGACATATAGTATAGAATGTGTTATACAGGCCATATAGTACAGAATGTGTTATACAGGACATATAGTATAGAATGTGATAAACAGGACATATAGTATAGAATGTGTTATACAGGACATATAGTATAGAATGTGATAAACAGGACATATAGTATAGAATGTGATATACAGGACATATAGTATAGAATGTGATGAACAGGACATATAGTATAGAATGTGTTATACAGGACATATAGTATAGATTGTGATATACAGGACATATAGTATAGAATGTGATGAACATATAGTATAGATTGTGATATACAGGACATATAGTATAGAATGTGATATACAGGACATATCGTATAGAATGTGATGAACAGGACATATAGTATAGAATGTGATAAACAGGACATATAGTATAGAATGTGATGAACATATAGTATAGAATGTGATATACAGGACATATAGTATAGAATGTGATGAACAGGACATATAGTATAGAATGTGTTATACAGGACATATAGTATAGAATGTGATATACAGGACATATAGTATAGAATGTGTTATACAGGACATATAGTATAGAATGTGATGAACAGGACATATAGTATAGAATGTGATGAACAGGACATATAGTATAGAATGTGATATATAGGACAGATATTATAGAATGTGATATACAGGACATATAGTATAGAATGTGATATACAGGACATATAGTATAGAATGTGATTTACAGGACATACAGTATAGAATGTGATATACAGGACATATAGTATAGAATGTGATATACAGGACATATAGTATAGAATGTGATATATAGGACAGATATTATAGAATGTGATATACAGGACATATAGTATAGAATGTGATGAACAGGACATATAGTATAGAATGTGATGAACAGTACATATAGTATAGAATGTGATAACAGGACAGATAGTATAGAATGTGATATACAGGACATATAGTATAGAATGTGATATACAGGACATATAGTATAGAATGTTATACAGGACATATAGTATAGAATGTGATGAACAGGACAGATAGTATAGAATGTGATGAACAGGACATATAGTATAGAATGTGATATGCAGGACATATAGTATAGAATGTTATACAGTACATATAGTATAGAATGTGATATACAGGACATATAGTATAGAATGTGATATACAGTACATATAGTATAGAATGTGATGAACAGGACATATAGTATAGAATGTGATATACAGGACATATAGTATAGAATGTGATACAGGACATATAGTATAGAATGTTATACAGGACATATAGTATAGAATGTGATATATAGGACAGATAGTATAGAATGTTATACAGTATGTACATACATGTGTGAGAGGTTTCCCATGGGTACAAACATCTTCGTCTGGATGTCTGGAATCTCAATACCCTCCAGACCTCTAAAAACATGACATCACATAGTTTATTAACTTGATTAGATTTATTTACCATAGATAGTCAACATGTATCTTCCTATAGTGTACGATACTGGTAGGTACTCGTTGGTACTGGTAAGTACTGGTAGATAGCGGTAAGTACTGGTAGGTACTGGTAAGTACTGATAGATACTTGTAAGTACTGTTAGGTACTGGTAGATACTTGTAGGTACAGATAGGTACTGTTCGGTACTGGTAGGTACTGTTCGATACTGGTAGGTACTGGTAGGTACTGGTAGATACTGGAAGATATTGGAAGGTAGTGGTAGATACTGGTATGTACTGATAGATACTGGAAGGCAGTGGTAAGTACAGGTAGATACTGGTAGGTAGTGGTAAGTACTGGTAGGTACTGATAGCATACAGTACTGATAGGTAGTGGTAGTTATTTCGTAGGTACTGTTAGTGTATGGTACTGGTAGGCTGTATGTGTACTACTCACAGGGACTGGAGCTGGGTCAGGTGATCAAAGTGACCCGGGTGGATGTGGAACAGAGGATTATGGGATATGTTCCTGTGACAATAAGTAAAGAAGTGATCTGTCTGACAGGCGGATGGACAGGCAGGCAGGTATTCTGAGACTAACATCTTTTAACAGTCAGTAGAACATCATTTGTCATCTTTTATTAAGCCCTGTTGGTCAGATGTAAAGCCACGTTTCCAGGGTTAGAGGAGAAGCAGACATAAACAGTCCTGCGTTGTGAGACTCACAGAATGAGGAGAGACTTTAAAAGCTCTTAAAGCTGTTAAACTGAGGTAATTAACAGCTGTTAAATTGACGTAATTAACAGTATATATTTGTAATATCTTCAATCATTTTTATCATATGTTATGCCGTAATCGGGTTCCATTTGGGAACTGTGTTGTGTGACTCACAGTTTGACGAGAGACTTTAGGCTCTTAAAGGTGTTGTTGGGGAGCTCAGTAATCCGGTTGTCCGACAGGTCTCTGAAAACAGAGGGAGAGAAAAAAGAGAGGGGGGTGGGGCGAGACCAGTAGGGGCGAGAGAGGGAGGGGGAGCGAGAGCAGAAGGGGAGAGAGGGGGTAAGGAGAGAGGGAGAGAGAGGGGAGAGCAGGAGGGCAGAGAGGGTGGAAGGAAAGGGGGAAGGAGAGAGGGAGAGAGAGGAGGGGAGTGAGAGCAGGAGGGGAGAGAGAGGGGGAGGAGAGAGGGAGAGAGGGGGGGAGCGAGAGCAGGAGGGGAGAGAGAGGGGGAAGGAGAGGGGGAAAGAGAGGGAGAGAGAGGGGAGTGCGAGAGCAGGAGGGCAGAGAGGGTGGAAGGAGAGGGAGAAGGAGAGAGGGAGAGAGAGGAGGGGAGCGAGAGCAGGAGGGGAGAGAGAGGAGGGAGGAGAGAGGGAGAGAGAGGGGGAGCGAGAGCAGGAGGGGAGAGAGAGGGGGAAGGAGAGAGGGAGAGAGGGGGGGAGCGAGAGCAGGAGGGGAGAGAAGGGGGTAAGGAGAGAGGGAGAGAGAGGGGAGAGCGAGAGCAGGAGGGCAGAGAGAGGGGGGTAAGGAGAGAGGGAGAGAGAGGGGAGAGCAAGAGCACGAGGTCAGAGAGAGGCGGGTAAGCAGAGAGGGAGAGGGAGGGGAGAGCGAGAGCAGGAGGGCAGAGAGGGGGGAAGGAGAGTGGGAAGGAGAGAGGGAGAGAGAGGGGTGGAACGAGAGCAGGAGGGGAGAGAGAGGGGGAAGGAGAGGGGGAGCGAGAACAGGAGGGGGAGAGAGGGGGAAGGAGAGAGGGAGAGAAAGAGAATGTCAGGAAGACAAGTAGACAGAATGACAGATAGACAAGAAGACATAATTATAGGTAGACAGGTAGACAGCATGACAGGTAGACAGAATGACAGGAACACAGAGTGACAGGTAGACAGAATGACAGCATGACAGGTAGACAGCATGGCAGGTAGACAGGTAGAAAGAATGACAGTTAGACAGAATGACAGCTAGACAGAATGACAGGTGACAGGTAGACAGGGAGAATGAATGACAGGTAGACAGAATGACAGGTACACAGAATGACAGGTAGACATGTACACATAATGACAGGTAGACAGGTAGAAAGAATGACAGGTAGACAGAATGACAGGTAGACAGAATGACAGGTGACAGGTAGACAGGGCGAATGAATTACAGGTAGACAGAATGACAGGTAGACAGGTAGACAGGGAGAATGAATAACAGGTAGACAGAATGACAGGTGACAGGTAGACAGAATGACAGGTACACAGAATGACAGGTAGACAGGTAGACAGAATGACAGGTAGACAGAATGACAGGTAGACAGGGAGAATGAATGACAGGCAGACAAGGTGACAGGTAGACAGGGAAAATGAATGACAGGTAGACAGAATGACAGGTGACAGGTAGACAGAATGACAGGTAGACAGGTAGAAAGAATGACAGGTACACAGAGTGACAGGTAGACAGAATGACAGGTAGACAGTATGACAGGTAGACAGGTGACAGATAGAAAGAATGACAGATAGACAGGTAGACAGAATGACAGGTAGACAGAATGACAGGTGACAGGTAGACAGGGAGAATGAATGATAGGTAGACAGAATGACAGGTACACAGAATGACAGGTAGACAGGTACACATAATGCCAGGTAGACAGGTAGAAAGAATGACAGGTAGACAGAATGACAGGTAGACAGAATGACAGAATGACAGGTGACAGGTAGACAGGGAGAATGAATTACAGGTAGACAGAATGACAGGTAGACAGGTAGACAGGGAGAATGAATAACAGGTAGACAGAATGACAGGTGACAGGTAGACAGAATGACAGGTAGACAGGTAGACAGAATGACAGGTAGACAGAATGACAGGTAGACAGGTAGACAGAATGACAGGTAGACAGAATGACAGGTAGACAGGTAGAAAGAATGACAGGTAGACAGAATGACAGGTAGACAGGTAGACAGGGAGAATGAATGACAGGTAGACAGAGTGACAGGTAGACAGGGAGAATGAATGACAGGTAGACAGAATGACAGGTGACAGGTAGACATAATGACAGGTAGACAGAATGACAGGTAGACAGGTAGACAGAATGACAGGTAGACAGACTGACAGGTACACAGAATGACAGGGAGAATGAATGACAGGTAGACAGAATGACAGGTACACAGAATGACAGGTAGACAGAATGACAGGTGACAGGTAGACAGAATGACAGGTAGACAGAATGACAGGTAGACAGAATGACAGGTGACAGGTAGACAGTATGACAGGTAGACAGAATGACAGGTACACAGAATGACTGGTTGACAGAATGACAGGTAGACATGGAGACAGAATGACAGGTGACAGGTAGACAGAATGACAGGTAGACAGGGAGACAGAATGACAGGTAGACAGGTAGAAAGAATGAAGGAATGACAGGTAGACAGGTAGAAAGAATGACAGGTAGACAGGGAGACAGAATGACATGTGACAGGTAGACAGAATGACAGGTAGAGAGGTAGAAAGAATGAAGGAATGACAGGTAGACAGAATGACAGGTGACAGGTAGACATATTGACAGGAAGACAGAATGACAGGTAGACAGGTAGAAAGAATGAAGGAATGACAGGTAGACAGGTAGACAGAATGACAGGTAGACAGAATGACAGGTGACAGGTGGACAGAATGACAGGTAGACAGGTAGAAAGAATGAAGGAATGACAGGTAGACAGGTAGAAAGAATGACAGGTAGACAGGGAGACAGAATGACAGGTGACAGGTAGACAGAATGACAGGTAGACAGGTAGAAAGAATGAAGGAATGACAGGTAGACAGGTAGACAGAATGACAGGTAGACAGGGAGACAGAATGACAGGTGACAGGTAGACAGAATGACAGGTAGACAGGTAGAAAGAATGAAGGAATGACAGGTAGACAGGTAGAAAGAATGACAGGTAGACAGTGAGACAGAATGACAGGTGACAGGTAGACATATTGACAGGGAGACAGAATGACAGGTAGACAGGGAGACAGAATGACAGGTAGAGAGGTAGAAAGAATGAAGGAATGACAGGTAGACAGGTAGACAGAATGACAGGTGACAGGTAGACATATTGACAGGTAGACAGAACGGCTGAATGACGGAGTAGTTACTCACAGTTCTTCCAGCACCACCCTCAACTGAAATTTGTTCTACTTCTCATTGTTCAGTTAGAGTTCTGCTAATAGTTGTCATTATTCAATTAGGGTTCTACTAATAGTTGTCATTGTTCAGTTAGGGTTCTGCTCATAGTTGTCATTGTTCAGTTAGGGTTCTGCTCACAGTTGTCATTGTTCAGTTAGGGTTCTGATAATAGTTGTCATTGTTCAGTTAAGGTTCTGCTAATAGTTGTCATTGTTCAGTTAGGGTTCTAGTAATAGTTGTCACAGTAAGGGTTCCACTCACAGTTCTTCTAGAACCACTAGAGACTGAAATGTGTTCTCAGGAAGAGTTGTGATCTTGTTGTCCATTAGGAGCCTGTCAGGGATAGAGAGAATTACTACAGTTGAATGGTTTCAATCACTTATTTATCACACAGACACACACAGTCTTGTTCAACCCCCCGGTGGTTGTGTGAGTTACTAGGCTGACAGGGTGGTTGTGTGAGTTACTAGGCTGACAGAATGGTTGTGTGAGTTACTAGGCTGACAGAATGGTTGTGTGAGTTACTAGGCTGACAGAATGGTAGTGTGAGTTACTAGGCTGACAGAATGGTTGTGTGAGTTACTAGGCTGACAGGGTGGTTGTGTGAGTTACTAGGCTGACAGAATGGTTGTGTGAGTTACTAGGCTGACAGAATGGTTGTGTGAGTTACTAGGCTGACAGAATGGTTATGTGAGTTACTAGGCTGACAGAATGGTTGTGTGAGTTACTAGGCTGACAGAATGGTAGTGTGAGTTACTAGGCTGACAGGGTGGTTGTGTGAGTTACTAGGCTGACAGGGTGGTTGTGTGAGTTACTAGGCTGACAGAATGGTTGTGTGAGTTACTAGGCTGACAGGGTGGTTGTGTGAGTTACTAGGCTGACAGAATGGTTGTGTGAGTTACTAGGCTGACAGAATGGTTGTGTGAGTTACTAGGCTGACAGAGTGGTTGTGTGAGTTACTAGGCTGACAGAATGGTTGTGTGAGTTACTAGGCTGACAGAATGGTTGTGTGAGTTACTAGGCTGACAGGGTGGTTGTGTGAGTTACTAGGCTGACAGAATGGTTGTGTGAGTTACTAGGCTGACAGAATGGTTGTGTGAGTTACTAGGCTGACAGAGTGGTTGTGTGAGTTACTAGGCTGACAGAATGGTTGTGTGAGTTACTAGGCTGACAGAATGGTTGTGTGAGTTACTAGGCTGACAGAATGGTTGTGTGAGTTACTAGGCTGACAGAATGGTTGTGTGAGTTACTAGGCTGACAGAATGGTTGTGTGAGTTACTAGGCTGACAGAGTGGTTGTGTGAGTTACTAGGCTGACAGAATGGTTGTGTGAGTTACTAGGCTGACAGAATGGTTGTGTGAGTTACTAGGCTGACAGAATGGTTGTGTGAGTTACTAGGCTGACAGGGTGGTTGTGTGAGTTACTAGGCTGACAGAATGGTTGTGTGAGTTACTAGGCTGACAGAGTGGTTGTGTGAGTTATGGACAATACCTGTGAAAGATTAAAAAAAACACACAACGTGTGCACGCTCGTGCACAAACACAAAAGGGCTTCAGAGTGTGTGTGTAGGTGTAACGGCTGTTGGAAGAAGAGGACCAAGGTGCAGGGTGGTATGTGTCCATATTTATTTAATGAACACTGAAATCACAAAATAACAATGCGAACGACCGAAACAGTTCTGTCTGGTGCAGACACACAACAGAAAACAACTACCCACAACCCATAGTGGGAAAACAGGCTGCCTAAGTATGGTTCTCAATTAGAGACGATAACCAGCTGCCTCTGATTGGGAACTATACCAGGCCGAAACATAGAAACACAACACCTAGACATACAACATAGAATACCAAGCCACATCACACCCTGACCAAACAAAAAATGGAAACATACAAAGCAATCTAGGGTCAGGGCGTGACAGTAGGAGTCACATTAGATACATTCTGATATCCAAACAGACAACAAGATGTGTTTGTTCCCACACACTAACACACAGTCACACCTCCCCCATCTATCTTACCTGACACATACACACTAACACACTAACACACTAACACACAGTCACACCTCCCCCATGTACATAAAACAGCAGTTATGATTCTGATTCAGTGTCAGCAATAAGACACCAACAGTTTATTTTATGAGAAATAAGTAAAATACACAACACTATTTGTAATAGATATCAATACAGGAGAGAAATATTCTAGCCAGGTCGCTCCAGATGAAACATGGCTTCTGTATGTGTGCCATTCAGAAGGAGAATGAGCAAGACAAAAGATTGTAAGGGCATTTCAACGGTGTAACGAAGACCCTGAGAGTGGAGAAGCAGGTGGTACGTTTTAATAAAAACCAACAAACATGGAACGAGACAACATAGTAGTGGAGTCATAACACAGAAACATGAGTCAATAACACCTGGGACAAGAAACAAAAGGAGAGACAGATATAGGGGAGGTAATCAGGAAGGTGATGGAGTCCAGGTGCACGTAACGATGGAGACAGGTGGTCTACCTGTCATTCTGTCTGCCTGTTATTCATTCTCCCTGTCTACCTGTCACCTGTCATTCTGTCTACCTGTCATTCTGTCTACCTGTCATTCTGTCTGCCTGTTATTCATTCTCCCTGTCATTCTGTCTACCTGTCATTCTGTCTACCTGTCATTCTGTCTACCTGTCATTCTGTCTACCTGTCATTCTGTCTACCTGTCATTCTGTCTACCTGTCACCTGTCATTCTGTCTACCTGTCATTCTGTCTACCTGTCATTCTGTCTACCTGTCATTCTGTCTACCTGTCATTCTGTCTACCTGTCATTCTGTCTACCTGTCATTCTGTGTACATGTCATTCTGTCTACCTGTCTATCTGTCATTCTTTCTATCTGTCACCTGTCTATCTGTCATGAGTAAACGTGGCGACGTAGCGGGAGTTGGCGTGTTAAATGGGGAATGGTAGTCGGTACCAGGCGCACCGGTTTGTGTCAAGAACTGTAACGCTGCTGGGGTTTTTCACACTCAAGAGTTTTCCGTGTGTATCACGAAGAATGGTCCACCACTCAAAGGACATCCAGCCAACTTGACGCAACTGTGGGAAGCATTGGAGTCAAAATGGACCAGTATCCCTGTGGAACACTTTAGACACCTTGTAGAGTCCATGCCATGAGATCTTGTTGAATATTCACCACTGATGTTGGTGCTGAGTCAGTCACAAATACAGCACGCTACGACACACACACACACACACACACACACACACACACACACACACACACACACACACACACACACACACACACACACACACACACACACACACACACACACACACACACACACACACACACACACACACACACACACACACACACACACACAGCTGTCTAATCCTTAGTGTGTGAATCAGCTGTGTATTCCGGTGGAGGAGTAAACAACATATCTAAGTGACAGTCAGTCAGTCGGTCTGCTGTCATTGAGTCAGAGGGATGGAGATGCAGAGTGTGAAGCCTAATGTAACTCACCATGTCTGAGAAACAGAGGGGGGAGAGATGGAGAGGGAGAGCGTGAGAGAGGGAGAGAGATTTATATGTTCCTACTCTTCTTTGGCAGTGGCCTTAGCAAATCCCTACATTTCCATGCCAATAAAGCCTCTTGAATTAAATTGTATGAGACAGGGAGTGAGAGAGAGAGAGACAGAGAGAGAGAGCGTGAGAAGTAGAGAGGGATAAAGAGAGCGGAAGAGAGAGAGAAAGAAAGAGAGAGACAGACAAAGAAAGAGAGAGAGAGAGAGAGAGGAGAGCAGGAGTGGGAAGGAGAGAGAGAAAGAAAGAGTGGGAGTGAGAAGGAGAGAGAATGAAAGAGAGAAGGAGGGCTTATAGAAGAAATAGAGAAAGACCACCAAGGTATGTTGCAGAAGTGATTTTACCAGAGGACTCTGGGTAATACAAACAGAGAAGGAGTCCTACCAGACTAACATTGTGTCTGTACAGATCCCCCATTGAGATATACTACTATGAGTTTACCACGCCTGTAGGATACAGAGACAGGGGAAATTAGTGTCTGTCCAAAATGGTACTCTATTCCCTCTACAGATGTGCGCCCTGGTCAAAAGTAGTGCACCATATACAAAATAGGGTTCCATTTGGAACAGAAACTTCACAAACCAACACTGTGTCAACAGAGACTCCTCGTTCAGATAAGAGTTTTAAAACTCTGTAGGAAACGAGCTTCACATGGAGATTTCCTTTGAGATTCGTGTTTAATTTTGTTGCAAAGTGAAGTAAAGTGATATGTTGTAGGATATCGGATCAGACAGGGATACCCTAACAAACTCCTAACAAACAAGGATATCCTAACAAACTCCTAACAAACTAGGATATCCTAACAAACTCCTAACAAACTAGGATATCCTAACAAACTCCTAACAAACTAGGATATCCTAACAAACTCCTAACAAAATAGGATATCCTAACAAACTCCTAACAAACTAGGATATCCTAACAAACTCCTAACAAACTAGGATATCCTAACAAACTCCTAACAAACTAGGATATCCTAACAAACTCCTAACAAACTAGGATATCCTAACAAACTCCTAACAAACTCCTAACAAAATAGGATATCCTAACAAACTCCTAACAAAATAGGATATCCTAACAAAATCCTAACAAACTCCTAACAAACTAGGATTTCCTAACAAATTCCTAACAAAATAGGATATCCTAACAAACTCCTAACAAACTAGGATAACCTAACAAACTCCTAACAAACTAGGATAACCTAACAAACTCCTAACAAACTAGGATATCCTAACAAACTCCTAACAAACTAGGATATCCTAACAAACTCCTAACAAAATAGGATATCCTAACAAACTCCTAACAAAATAGGATATCCTAACAAACTCCTAACAAAATAGGATATCCTAACAAACTCCTAACAAAATAGGATATCCTAACAAACTCCTAACAAAATAGGATATCCTAACAAACTCCTAACAAAATAGGATATCCTAACAAAATCCTAACAAAATCGGATATCCTAACAACCTCCTAACAAACTAGGATATCCTAACAGACTCCTAACAAACTAGGATATCCTAACAAACTCCTAACAAAATAGGATATCCTAACAAACTCCTAACAAACTAGGATATCCTAACAAACTCCTAACAAACTAGGATATCCTAACAAACTAGGATTTCCTAACAAACTCATAACAAAATAGGATATCCTAACAAACTCCTAACAAACTAGGATATCCTAACAAACTCCTAACAAAATAGGATATCCTAACAAACTCCTAACAAAATAGGATATCCTAACAAACTCATAACAAAATAGGATATCCTAACAAACTCCTAACAAACTAGGATATCCTAACAAACTCAAAATAGGATATCCTAACAAACTCCTAACAAACGCTTAACAAACTAGGATATCCTAACAAACTCAAAATAGGATATCCTAACAAACTCCTAACAAACAAGGATATCCTAACAAACTCCTAACAAACTAGGATATCCTAACAAACTCCTAACAAAATATGATATCCTAACAAACTCCTAACAAACTAGGATATCCTAACAAACTAGGATATCCTAACAAACTCCTAACAAACAAGGATTTCCTAACAAATTCCTAACAAAATAGGATATCCTAACAAACTCCTAACAAACTAGGATAACCTAACAAACTCCTAACAAACTAGGATAACCTAACAAACTCCTAACAAACTAGGATATCCTAACAAACTACTAACAAAATAGGATATCCTAACAAACTCCTAACAAAATAGGATATCCTAACAAACTCCTAACAAAATAGGATATCCTAACAAACTCCTAACAAAATAGGATATCCTAACAAACTCCTAATAAAATAGGATATCCTAACAAACTCCTAACAAACGCCTAACAAACTAGAATATCCTAACAAATTCCTAACAAACTAGTATATCCTAACAAACTCCTAACAAACTAGGATAACCTAACAAACTCCTAACAAACTAGGATATCCTAACAAACTCCTAACATACTAGGATATCCTAACAAACTCCTAACAAAATAGGATATCCTAACAAACTTCTAACAAAATAGGATATCCTAACAAAATCCTAACAAAATCGGATATCCTAACAAACTCCTAACAAACTAGGATATCCTAACAGACTCCTAACAAACTAGGATATCCTAACAAACTCCTAACAAAATAGGATATCCTAACAAACTCCTAACAAACTAGGATATCCTAACAAACTCCTAACAAAATAGGATATCCTAACAAAATCCTAACAAAATAGGATATCCTAACAAAGTCCTAACAAACTAGGATATCCTAACAGACTCCTAACAAACTAGGATATCCTAACAGACTCCTAACAAACTAGGATATCCTAACAAACTCCTAACAAAATAGGATATCCTAAGAAACTCCTAACAAAATAGGATATCCTAACAAACTCCTAAAAAACTAGGATATCCTAACAAACTCCTAACATACTAGGATATCCTAACAAAATCCTAACAAACTCCTAACAAAATAGGATATCCTAACAAACTCCTAACAAACTCCTAACAAAATAGGATATCCTAACAAACTCCTAACAAAATAGGATATCCTAACAAACTCCTAACAAACTCCTAACAAAATAGGATATCCTAACAAACTCCTAACAAAATATGATATCCTAACAAACTCCTAACAAAAATTGAATATCCTAACAAACTCCTAACAAACTAGGATATCCTAACAAACTCCTAACAAACTAGGATATCCTAACAAACTCCTAAGAAAATAGGATATCCTAACAAACTCCTAACAAACTAGGATATCCTAACAAACTCCTAACATACTAGGATATCCTAACAAACTCCTAACAAAATAGGATATCCTAACAAACTCCTAACAAACTAGGATATCCTAACAAACTCCTAACATACTAGGATATCCTAACAAACTAGAATATCCTAACAAATTCCTAACAAAATATAATATCCTAACAAACTCCTAACAAACTAGGATAACCTAACAAACTCCTAACAAACTAGGATATCCTAACAAACTCCTAACAAAATAGGATATCCTAACAAACTCCTAACAAACTAGGATAACCTAACAAACTCATAACAAACTAGGATAACCTAACAAACTCCTAACAAACTAGGATATCCTAACAAACTCCTAACAAACTAGGATATCCTAACAAACTCCTAACAAAATAGGATATCCTAACAAACTCCTAACAAAATAGGATATCCTAACAAACTCATAACAAAATAGGATATCCTAACAAACTCCTAACAAAATAGGATATCCTAACAAACTCCTAACAAAATAGGATATCCTAACAAACTCCTAACAAAATAGGATATCCTAACAAAATCCTAACAAAATCGGATATCCTAACAACCTCCTAACAAACGAGGATATCCTAACAGACTCCTAACAAACTAGGATATCCTAACAAACTCCTAACAAAATAGGATATCCTAACAAACTCCTAACAAACTAGGATATCCTAACAAACTCCTAACAAACTAGGATATCCTAACAAACTAGGATTTCCTAACAAACTCATAACAAAATAGGATATCCTAACAAACTCCTAACAAACTAGGATATCCTAACAAACTCCTAACAAAATAGGATATCCTAACAAACTCCTAACAAAATAGGATATCCTAACAAACTCCTAACAAAATAGGATATCCTAACAAACTCATAACAAAATAGGATATCCTAACAAACTCCTAACAAACTAGGATATCCTAACAAACTCAAAATAGGATATCCTAACAAACTCCTAACAAACGCCTAACAAACTAGGATATCCTAACAAACTCATAACAAACTAGGATATCCTAACAAACTCCTAACAAAATATGATATCCTAACAAACTCCTAACAAACTAGGATATCCTAACAAACTAGGATATCCTAACAAACTCCTAACAAACAAGGATTTCCTAACAAATTCCTAACAAAATAGGATATCCTAACAAACTCCTAACAAACTAGGATAACCTAACAAACTCCTAACAAACTAGGATAACCTAACAAACTCCTAACAAACTAGGATATCCTAACAAACTACTAACAAAATAGGATATCCTAACAAACTCCTAACAAAATAGGATATCCTAACAAACTCCTAACAAAATAGGATATCCTAACAAACTCCTAATAAAATAGGATATCCTAACAAACTCCTAACAAACACCTAACAAACTAGAATATCCTAACAAATTCCTAACAAACTAGTATATCCTAACAAACTCCTAACAAAATAGGATATCCTAACAAAATCCTAACAAAATCGGATATCCTAACAAACTCCTAACAAACTAGGATATCCTAACAGACTCCTAACAAACTAGGATATCCTAACAAACTCCTAACAAAATAGGATATCCTAACAAACTCCTAACAAACTAGGATATCCTAACAAACTCCTAACAAAAATTGAATATCCTAACAAACTCCTAACAAACTAGGATATCCTAACAAACTCCTAACAAACTAGGATATCCTAACAAACTCCTAACAAAATAGGATATCCTAACAAACTCCTAACAAAATAGGATATCCTAACAAACTCCTAACAAACTAGGATATCCTAACAAATTCCTAACAAAATAGGATATCCTAACAAACTCCTAACAAACTAGGATATCCTAACAAACTCCTAACATACTAGGATATCCTAACAAACTAGAATATCCTAACAAATTCCTAACAAAATAGGATATCCTAACAAACTCCTAACAAACTAGGATAACCTAACAAACTCCTAACAAACTAGGATATCCTAACAAACTCCTAACAAAATAGGATATCCTAACAAACTCCTAACAAAATATGATATCCTAACAAACTCCTAACAAACTCCTAACAAAATAGGATATCCTAACAAACTCCTAACAAACTCCTAACAAAATAGGATATCCTAACAAAATCCTAACAAAATCGGATATCCTAACAAACTCCTAACAAACTAGGATATCCTAACAGACTCCTAACAAACTAGGATATCCTAACAAACTCCTAACAAAATAGGATATCCTAACAAACTCCTAACAAATTAGGATATCCTAACAAACTCCTAACAAACTAGGATATCCTAACAAACTCCTAACAAAATAGGATATCCTAACAAACTCCTAACAAACTAGGATATCCTAGCAAACTCCTAACAAACTAGGATTTCCTAACAAATTCCTAACAAAATAGGATATCCTAACAAACTCCTAACAAACTTGGATAACCTAACAAACTCCTAACAAACTAGGATAACCTAACAAACTCCTAACAAACTAGGATATCCTAACAAACTCCTAACAAAATAGGATATCCTACCAAACTCCTAACAAACTAGGATAACCTAACAAACTCATAACAAACTAGGATAACCTAACAAACTCCTAACAAACTAGGATATCCTAACAAACTCCTAACAAACTAGGATATCCTAACAAACTCCTAACAAAATAGGATATCCTAACAAACTCCTAACAAAATAGGATATCCTAACAAACTCATAACAAAATAGGATATCCTAACAAACTCCTAACAAAATAGGATATCCTAACAAACTCCTAACAAAATAGGATATCCTAACAAACTCCTAACAAAATAGGATATCCTAACAAAATCCTAACAAAATCGGATATCCTAACAACCTCTAACAAACGAGGATATCCTAACAGACTCCTAACAAACTAGGATATCCTAACAAACTCCTAACAAAATAGGATATCCTAACAAACTCCTAACAAACTAGGATATCCTAACAAACTCCTAACAAACTAGGATATCCTAACAAACTAGGATTTCCTAACAAACTCATAACAAAATAGGATATCCTAACAAACTCCTAACAAACTAGGATATCCTAACAAACTCCTAACAAAATAGGATATCCTAACAAACTCCTAACAAAATAGGATATCCTAACAAACTCCTAACAAAATAGGATATCCTAACAAACTCATAACAAAATAGGATATCCTAACAAACTCCTAACAAACTAGGATATCCTAACAAACTCAAAATAGGATATCCTAACAAACTCCTAACAAACGCCTAACAAACTAGGATATCCTAACAAACTCATAACAAACTAGGATATCCTAACAAACTCCTAACAAAATATGATATCCTAACAAACTCCTAACAAACTAGGATATCCTAACAAACTAGGATATCCTAACAAACTCCTAACAAACAAGGATTTCCTAACAAATTCCTAACAAAATAGGATATCCTAACAAACTCCTAACAAACTAGGATAACCTAACAAACTCCTAACAAACTAGGATAACCTAACAAACTCCTAACAAACTAGGATATCCTAACAAACTCCTAACAAAATAGGATATCCTAACAAACTCCTAACAAAATAGGATATCCTAACAAACTCCTAACAAACTAGGATATCCTAACAAACTCCTAACAAAAATTGAATATCCTAACAAACTCCTAACAAACTAGGATATCCTAACAAACTACTAACAAAATAGGATATCCTAACAAACTCCTAACAAAATAGGATATCCTAACAAACTCCTAACAAAATAGGATATACTAACAAACTCCTAATAAAATAGGATATCCTAACAAACTCCTAACAAACGCCTAACAAACTAGAATATCCTAACAAATTCCTTACAAACTAGTATATCCTAACAAACTCCTAACAAAATAGGATATCCTAACAAAATCCTAACAAAATCGGATATCCTAACAAACTCCTAACAAACTAGGATATCCTAACAGACTCCTAACAAACTAGGATATCCTAACAAACTCCTAACAAAATAGGATATCCTAACAAACTCCTAACAAACTAGGATATCCTAACAAACTCCTAACAAAAATTGAATATCCTAACAAACTCCTAACAAACTAGGATATCCTAACAAACTCCTAACAAACTAGGATATCCTAACAAACTCCTAACAAAATAGGATATCCTAACAAACTCCTAACAAAATAGGATATCCTAACAAACTCCTAACAAACTAGGATATCCTAACAAATTCCTAACAAAATAGGATATCCTAACAAACTCCTAACAAACTAGGATATCCTAACAAACTCCTAACATACTAGGATATCCTAACAAACTAGAATATCCTAACAAATTCCTAACAAAATAGGATATCCTAACAAACTCCTAACAAACTAGGATAACCTAACAAACTCCTAACAAACTAGGATATCCTAACAAACTCCTAACAAAATAGGATATCCTAACAAACTCCTAACAAAATATGATATCCTAACAAACTCCTAACAAACTCCTAACAAAATAGGATATCCTAACAAACTCCTAACAAACTCCTAACAAAATAGGATATCCTAACAAAATCCTAACAAAATCGGATATCCTAACAAACTCCTAACAAACTAGGATATCCTAACAGACTCCTAACAAACTAGGATATCCTAACAAACTCCTAACAAAATAGGATATCCTAACAAACTCCTAACAAACTAGGATATCCTAACAAACTCCTAACA
Organism: Oncorhynchus masou masou; assembly: GCF_036934945.1. NCBI lineage: Eukaryota > Metazoa > Chordata > Actinopteri > Salmoniformes > Salmonidae > Oncorhynchus > Oncorhynchus masou. The sequence goes on from NC_088219.1 coordinate 9,015,093, forward strand.
AAATAGGATATCCTAACAAACTCCTAACAAACTAGGATATCCTAGCAAACTCCTAACAAACTAGGATTTCCTAACAAATTCCTAACAAAATAGGATATCCTAACAAACTCCTAACAAACTTGGATAACCTAACAAACTCCTAACAAACTAGGATATCCTAAAGAAACTCCTAACAAAATAGGATATCCTAACAAACTCCTAACAAAATAGGATATCCTAACAAACTCCTAACAAACTAGGATATCCTAACAAACTCCTAACATACTAGGATATCCTAACAAACTCCTAACAAACTAGGATATCCTAACAAACTCCCAACAAACTAGGATATCCTAACAAACTCCTAACAAAATAGGATATCCTAACAAACTCATTACAAACTCCTAACAAAATAGGATATCCTAACAAACTCCTAACAAAATAGGATATCCTAACAAACTCCTAACAAACTAGGATATCCTAACAAACTCCTAACATACTAGGATATCCTAACAAACTCCTAACAAACTAGGATATCCTAACAAACTCCCAACAAACTAGGATATCCTAACAAACTCCTAACAAAATAGGATATCCTAACAAACTCATTACAAACTCCTAACAAAATAGGATATCCTAACAAACTCCTAACAAACTAGGATATCCTAACAAACTCCTAACATACTAGGATATCCTAACAAACTCCTAACAAAATAGGATATCCTAACAAACTCCTAACAAACTAGGATATCCTAACAAACTCCTAACATACTAGGATATCCTAACAAACTAGAATATCCTAACAAATTCCTAACAAAATATAATATCCTAACAAACTCCTAACAAACTAGGATAACCTAACAAACTCCTAACAAACTAGGATATCCTAACAAACTCCTAACAAAATAGGATATCCTAACAAACTCCTAACAAACTAGGATAACCTAACAAACTCATAACAAACTAGGATAACCTAACAAACTCCTAACAAACTAGGATATCCTAACAAACTCCTAACAAACTAGGATATCCTAACAAACTCCTAACAAAATAGGATATCCTAACAAACTCCTAACAAAATAGGATATCCTAACAAACTCATAACAAAATAGGATATCCTAACAAACTCCTAACAAAATAGGATATCCTAACAAACTCCTAACAAAATAGGATATCCTAACAAACTCCTAACAAAATAGGATATCCTAACAAAATCCTAACAAAATCGGATATCCTAACAACCTCCTAACAAACGAGGATATCCTAACAGACTCCTAACAAACTAGGATATCCTAACAAACTCCTAACAAAATAGGATATCCTAACAAACTCCTAACAAACTAGGATATCCTAACAAACTCCTAACAAACTAGGATATCCTAACAAACTAGGATTTCCTAACAAACTCATAACAAAATAGGATATCCTAACAAACTCCTAACAAACTAGGATATCCTAACAAACTCCTAACAAAATAGGATATCCTAACAAACTCCTAACAAAATAGGATATCCTAACAAACTCCTAACAAAATAGGATATCCTAACAAACTCATAACAAAATAGGATATCCTAACAAACTCCTAACAAACTAGGATATCCTAACAAACTCAAAATATGATATCCTAACAAACTCCTAACAAACGCCTAACAAACTAGGATATCCTAACAAACTCATAACAAACTAGGATATCCTAACAAACTTCTAACAAAATATGATATCCTAACAAACTCCTAGCAAACTAGGATATCCTAACAAACTAGGATATCCTAACAAACTCCTAACAAACAAGGATTTCCTAACAAATTCCTAACAAAATAGGATATCCTAACAAACTCCTAACAAACTAGGATAACCTAACAAACTCCTAACAAACTAGGATAACCTAACAAACTCCTAACAAACTAGGATATCCTAACAAACTACTAACAAAATAGGATATCCTAACAAACTCCTAACAAAATAGGATATCCTAACAAACTCCTAACAAAATAGGATATCCTAACAAACTCCTAATAAAATAGGATATCCTAACAAACTCCTAACAAACGCCTAACAAACTAGAATATCCTAACAAATTCCTAACAAACTAGTATATCCTAACAAACTCCTAACAAAATAGGATATCCTAACAAAATCCTAACAAAATCGGATATCCTAACAAACTCCTAACAAACTAGGATATCCTAACAGACTCCTAACAAACTAGGATATCCTAACAAACTCCTAACAAAATAGGATATCCTAACAAACTCCTAACAAACTATGATATCCTAACAAACTCCTAACAAAAATTGAATATCCTAACAAACTCCTAACAAACTAGGATATCCTAACAAACTCCTAACAAACTAGGATATCCTAACAAACTCCTAACATACTAGGATATCCTAACAAACTAGAATATCCTAACAAATTCCTAACAAAATAGGATATCCTAACAAACTCCTAACAAACTAGGATAACCTAACAAACTCCTAACAAACTAGGATATCCTAACAAACTCCTCACAAAATAGGATATCCTAACAAACTCCTAACAAAATAGGATATCCTAACAAACTCCTAACAAAATATGATATCCTAACAAACTCCTAACAAACTCCTAACAAAATAGGATATCCTAACAAACTCCTAACAAACTCCTAACAAAATAGGATATCCTAACAAATTCCTAACAAAATCGGATATCCTAACAAACTCCTAACAAACTAGGATATCCTAACAGACTCCTAACAAACTAGGATATCCTAACAAACTCCTAACAAAATAGGATATCCTAACAAACTCCTAACAAACTAGGATATCCTAGCAAACTCCTAACAAACTAGGATTTCCTAACAAATTCCTAACAAAATAGGATATCCTAACAAACTCCTAACAAACTTGGATAACC
>NC_088219.1:9022966-9142966 GCF_036934945.1 Oncorhynchus masou masou
GTAATAGACTATTTTTTAGCTAGCTAATATTGAACCTGGTTGGTTTGTTTCCTGCAGATTCATGCAGGGTTGTAAACTTTATGAGTTGGGATTATGTTTCATTGTTTAGCTAGCTAGCTACATGTCTAAACAAAATACTACATTACACAAGTAACTATTTCAATAGAATGTTTATGATGTCACTGCAACAAATGTCGATAGACGTAGCTGGTAAATTCCCTCTAGCTATCTACTCCAATTTCAGAGCACTCTCGTCTGAGTGTGCCAGAGCGCAGAATAACTGACAAATTTAGAAATGCTCAACACCCGTTGAATATGACCGGTGTCAGCAAACGTTGGCAAAAAAAAAACGCCATTAAATTGTTGCCAGCAGCACAGTTGCAGTCATCAGCAGGTAACATTAAAACAGATGGGATGATAGATAGATGTCTAGATAGATAGGATGCGATGATAGATAGATGTCTAGATAGATAGGATGGGATGATAGATAGATGTCTAGATAGATAGGATGCGATGATAGATAGATGTCTAGACAGATGCGATGATAGATAGATGTCTAGACAGATAGGATGGGATGATAGATAGATGTCTAGACAGATGGGATGGGATGATAGATGTCTAGATAGATAGGATGGGATGATAGATAGATGTCTAGACAGATAGGATGGGATGATAGATAGATGTCTAGATAGATAGGATGCGATGATAGATAGATGTCTAGACAGATAGGATGCGATGATAGATGTCTAGATAGATAGGATGCGATGATAGATAGATGTCTAGATAGATAGGATGGGATGATAGATGTCTAGATAGATAGGATGGGATGATAGATGTCTAGATAGATAGGATGGGATGATAGATAGATGTCTAGATAGATAGGATGCGATGATAGATAGATGTCTAGACAGATGCGATGATAGATAGATGTCTAGACAGATAGGATGGGATGATAGATAGATGTCTAGACAGATAGGATGGGATGATAGATAGATGTCTAGATAGATAGGATGGGATGATAGATAGATGTCTAGATAGATAGGATGCGATGATAGATGTCTAGATAGATAGGATGGGATGATAGATAGATGTCTAGATAGATAGGATGGGATGATAGATGTCTAGATAGATAGGATGGGATGATAGATAGATGTCTAGACAGATAGGATGGGATGATAGATAGATGTCTAGACAGATAGGATGGGATGATAGATAGATGTCTAGATAGATAGGATGGGATGATAGATAGATGTCTAGATAGATAGGATGGGATGATAGATAGATGTCTAGATAGATAGGATGGGATGATAGATAGATGTCTAGATAGATAGGATGGGATGATAGATAGATGTCTAGATAGATAGGATGGGATGATAGATAGATGTCTAGATAGATAGGATGGGATGATAGATAGATGTCTAGATAGATAGGATGCGATGATAGATAGATGTCTAGATAGATAGGATGCGATGATAGATAGATGTCTAGACAGATAGGATGGGATGATAGATAGATGTCTAGACAGATGGGATGATAGATATATGTCTAGACAGATGGGATGATAGATAGATATCTAGGCAGATAGGATGGGATGATGATAGATGTCTATACAGTTAGGATGGGATGACAGATATATGTCTAGACAGATGGGATGGTAGATAGATGTCTAGACAGGATTAAAGATAAATGTATACTCACACCCAGCTGAGGTTAGGTGTGTGGTGACAGAGGCTGGGCTGGGGGAGCTGCACCAGAGATGTATTAACCATGGAGCTGGGGAGAAATCACACACTGTTGTTTAGAGAACACAGACACACACACACGGACAGATGAACATTCACACACAGATGGAGGGACTGGCACACACACACACACACACACACACACACACACACACACACACACACACACACACACACACACACACACACCCCTGTGACCTCCTTAGGGAAGACACACAGCTTGTAGACATATTTGGAGAGAGCAGAGAAAAGAGAATAAAGAACAGATAACAGAGAACAGAGAATAGAGAACATAGAACAGAGAACATAGAACGGAGAACATAGAACAGAGAACAGAGAACAGAGAATAAAGCATAGAGAATAAAGAATAGAGAACGGAGAACAGAGAACACACTCCTACTGGATGCTGCCTTGGCAAAACTACAGGGACTGTTATATAATGATGAAGGTCAATTTGTCAAACATCTTTTCATCTGTGTATGGTACACAGCAGTATGTCACAAAACAATTAACAATGTAGTTCACCAACTATAACTAATAACAGCTCTGTTATGCCTGTTTGCCTGTTTTATGAATGGCAGAACTAAGTTTCTTGATGCAGTAGTTACTGTGGCTGCCATTGACTAAATACACACACACACACACACACACACACACACACACACACACACACACACACACACACACACACACACACACACACACACACACACACACACACACACACACACACACACACACACACACACACACACACACACACACACACACACACACACACGTATAACAAGCTTCAATGCCATACAACACTCCTTCCGTGGCTTCCAACTGCTCTTAAACTCTAGTAAAACCAAATGCATGCTTTTCAACCGTTCGCTGCCTGCACCCGCACGCCCGACTAGCATCACCACCCTGGATTGTTCCGACCTAGAATATGTGGACATCTATAAGTACCTAGGTGTCTGGCTAGACTGTAAACTCTCCTTCCAGACTCATATCAAACATCTCCAATCTAAAATCAAATCTAGAGTCGGCTTTCTATTCCGCAACAAAGCCGCCTTCACTCACGCCGCCAAACTTACCCTAGTAAAACTGACTATCCTACCGATCCTCGACTTCGGCGATGTCATGTACAAAATAGCTTCCAATACTCTACTCAGCAAACTGAATGCAGTTTATCACAGTGCCATCCGTTTTGTTACTAAAGCACCTTATACCACCCACCACTGCAACCTGTATGCCCTAGTCGGCTGGCCCTTGCTACATATTCGTCGCCAGACCCACTGGCTCCAGGTCATCTACAAGTCCATGCTAGGTAAAGCTCCGCCATATCTCAGTTCACTGGTCACGATGGCAACACCCACCCGTAGCACGCGCTCCAGCAAGTGTATCTCACTGATCATCCCTAAAATCGCTGAAGTTGGAGACTTTTATCTCCCTCACCAACTTCAAACATCTGCTATCTGAGCAGCTAACCGATCGCTGCAGCTGTACATAGTCTATCGGTAAATAGCCCAACCAATTTTACCTACCTCATCCCCATACTGTTTATATTTATTTACTTTTCTGCTCTTGTGCACCGGGGCCTCCCACTCCTCTGGTTAGAGACAGTTTGCGCTGTTCTGTGAAGGGAGTAGTACAAAGCGTACAAGATCTTCAGTTTCTTGAAATTTCTCGCATGGAATAGCCTTCATTTCTCAGAACAAGAAAATATTGACGAGTTTCAGAAGAACGTTTTTTGTTTCTAGTCATTTTGAGCCTGTAATCTAACCCCCAAAAATGCTGACGCTCCAGATACTCAACTAGTCTGAAGCCTGTTTTATTGCTTCTTTAATCAGGACAACAGTTTTCAGCTGTGCTAACATAATTGCAAAGGGGTTTTCTAATGATCAATTAGTCTTTTAAAAGAATAAACTTGGAGTATCTAAAACAGTTCCATTGGAACACAGGAGTGATGGTTCTGTAAAAAAATTGTCCGTTTCCAGCTACAATAGTAATTTACAACATTAACAATGTCTACACTGTATTTCTGATCAATTTGTTGTTATTTTAATGGAGATTTATTTTTGCTTTTCTTTCAAAAACAAGGACATTTCTAAGTGAGCCCAAACTTTTGAAAGGTAGTGTATATTATTATTGTTATTATCTATATTATTATCAATATTATTATTATTATTAATCTACACTATAATTATTATGATCTATTTTATTATGATACATATTATTATCTATATTATTTTTTATCTATATTAATATTATTATTATTAGCTATACTATTATTATGATCTATTTTATTATGATAAATATTATTATCTATATTATTATTATTATCTATACTATTATTACGATCTATATTATTAGGATCTATATTATTATGATCTATATTAATATTATTATTATTTTTATTATCTATACTATTATTATGATCTATATTATTAGGATCTATATTAATAGGATCTATATTCATATTATTATGATCTACACAATTATTATCATGATTGACATTATTATTATGATCTATATTATTATTATGATCTATACCATTATTATTATTATCTATATTCTTATCTTTTTTATTATGATCTATACTATTATTATTATTATTATCTATACTAGTATTATTATGATCTAAACTATTATTATTTTGATCTATACTATTATTATTATGATCTATATTGTTATTATCTATGTTATTTTTATGATCTATATTATTAATATTATTATCTTATTATTAATATTATTATCTACATTATTAATATTATTATCTATATTATTAATAGTATTATCTATATATTAATATTATTATGTGTATTATTAATATTATCTATATTATTGTTATGATCTATATTATATTTATTAATATTATCTATATTATTATTATCTACATTATTATTATGATCTATACTATTATTATTAAATTAAATTGATCTATATTATTAGTATTATTATCTTTGTTATTATTGTGATCTATACTATTATTATGATCTATACTATTATTATTATGATCTATACTATTATTATGATCTATACTATTATTATTATGATCTATACTATTATTATGATCTATACTATTATTATTATGATCTATACTATTATTATGATCTATATTATTATTATTATGATATATACTATTATTATTATGATATATACTATTATTATTTTGATCTATACTATTATTATGATCAATATTATTATTATGACCTATACTATTATTATTATGACCTATACTATTATTATTATGATCTATGCTATTATTATTATGATCAATATTATTATTATGATCTATACTATTATTATGATCTATATTATTATTATTATGATCTATACTATTATTATGATCTATACTATTATTATGATCTATACTATTATTATTATGATCTATACTATTATTATGATCTATACTATTATTATGACCTATACTATTATTATGATCTATACTATTATTATGACCTATACTATTATTATTATGATCTATACTATTATTTTGACCTATACTATTATTATTATGATCTATACTATTATTATGACCTATACTATTATTATTATGATCTATACTATTATTATGACCTATACTATTATTATGACCTATACTATTATTATTATGATCTATACTATTATTATTATGACCTATACTATTATTATGACCTATACTATTATTATGATCTATACTATTATTATTATGACCTATACTATTATTATTATGACCTATACTATTATTATTATGATCTATACTATTATTATGATCTATACTATTATTATTATGACCTATACTATTATTATGATCTATACTATTATTATTATGACCTATACTATTATTATTATGATCTATGCTATTATTATTATGATCAATATTATTATTATGATCTATACTATTATTATGATCTATACTATTATTATTATTATGGTCAATATTATTATTATTATCGATATTATTATTATCTATATTATTATTATAAACTATAATCTATATTATTATTGTCTATACTATTATTATTATGATCTATAATATTATTATTATCTATATTATTATTATAATCTATAACCTATATTATTATTATTCTGATCTATATTATTAGTCTGATCTAAATTATTATTATTATCTATATTATTATTCTGATCTAAATTATTATTATTATCTATATTATTATTATGATCTACATTATTATTATTTTCTAAATTATTATGATCTATATTATTAGTATCTATATTATTATTATTATCTATATTATTATGATCTATATTATTAGTATTATTATGATATACAGTGGGGGGGAAACGTATTTAGTCAGCCACCAATTGTGCAAGTTCTCTCACTTAAAAAGATGAGAGAGGCCTGTAATTTTCATCAAAGGTTCACTTCAACTATGACAGACAAAATGAGAAGAAAGAAATCCAGAAAATCACATTGTAGGATTTTTAATGAATTTATATGCAAATTATGGTGGAAAATAAGTATTTGGTCACCTACAAACAAGCAAGATTTCTGGCTCTCACAGACCTGTAAATTCTGCTTCAAGAGGCTCTTCTGTCCTCCACTCTTTACCTGTATTAATGGCACCTGTTTGAACTTGTTATCAGTATAAAAGACACCTGTCCACAACCTCAAACAGTCACACTCCAAACTCCACTATGGCCAAGACCAAAGAGCTGTGAAAGGACACCAGAAACAAAATTGCAGACCAGCATCAGACTGAATCTGCAATAGGTAAGCAGCTTGGTTTGAAGAAATCAACTGTGAGAGCAATTATTAGGAAATGGAAGACATACGAGACCACTGATAATCTCCCTCGATCTGGGGCTCCACGCAAGATCTCACCCTGTGGGGTCAAAATGATCACAAGAACGGTGAGCAAAAATCCCAGAACCACACGGGGGGACCTAGTGAATGACCTGCAGAGTGCTGGGACCAAAGTAACAAAGCCTACCATCAGTAACACACTACGACTCAAATCCTGCAGTGCCAGACGTGTCCCCCTGCTTACGCTAGTACATGTCCAGGCCCGTCTGAAGTTTGCTAGAGAGCATTTTTATTATTATTATTATCTAAATTATTATTATCTATATTATTATTATCTATATTATTATTATTATCTATATTATTATTATCTACATTATTATTATTATTATCAATATTATTATAATCTATATTATTATTATTATCTATATTATTATTATCTATATTATTATTATTATCTATATTATTATTATCTACATTATTATTATTATTATTATTATTATTATTATCTATAGTATTATTATTATTATCTATATTATTATTATTATCTATATTATTATTATCTGTATTATTATTACCTATATTATTATTATTATGACCTATATTATTATTATCTATATTATTACTATCTATATTATTATTATTATCTATATTATTATTATCTGTATTATTAACATTACATCATTGTTTGGAAAAAACTCTCAAGGTAAGAATTCCACTGAACTGTTTTAACACCTGTTGTATCCTGTGCACGTGGCAAATATATGAATATAATATATAATAAATAAATATATACACTGTATATATAAATCTCTGAAGCTGGAGTCTTATATCTCCCTCTCTAACTTTAAGCATCAGCTGTCAGAGCAGCTTACCGATCACTGTACCCACAGCCAATCTGTAAATAGCACACCCAACTACCTCATCCCCATATTATTATTTACCCTCTTGCTCTTTTTCACCCCAGTATATCTACTTGCACATCATCATCTGCATATAAATCACTCCAGTAATAATGCTAAATTGTTATTATTTTTGCCTCTATGGCCAATTTATTGCCTGACCTCCCTACTCTTCTACATTTGCACACACTGTAGATAGATCTTTCAATTGTTATTTTCTTTTGTATTATTGACAGTACATTTTCTTATGTGTAACTCTGTGTTGTTGTTTTTGGTCACACTGCTTTGCTTTATCTTGGCCAGGTCGCAGTTGTAAATGAGAAATTGTTCTCAACTGGCCAACCTGGTTAAATAAAGGTGAAAATAAATGAATAAATAACAACAACAAAAAACTTGAAAGGGATAGGGAGAACGAGTGAGCAAGACAGAGAACTAGAGCGAGTGAGAAAGACAGAGATGTGTTGAACATCGTAAGAGAAAGATACAGGTGAGGAGAACATAATGATGAGGAGAATGAGGAGAGGAGTAAGTAGAGGAGAAAGGAGAGGATTAAGAAGAGGAGTAAGGAGACGGAGTTGATTTTTGTTGGGAGAGGGGAAAAGGAGAGGAGTAAGGAGAGGAGTAAGGAGAGGAGTAAGGAGAGGAATAAGGAATGAAGGAAAGTAGTGGAGAGAAGGAGTGGAGATATGGAGAAGAGAAAAGGAGAGGAGTAAGGAGAGGAGTAAAGGGAGAGGTGTAAGGAGAGGAGTAAGGAGAGAGTAAGGGAGAGGAGTAAGGAGAGGAATAAGGAGAGGAGTAAAGGGAGAGGTGTAAGGAGAGGAATAAGGAGAGGAGTAAGGGGGAGGTGTGAGGAGAGGAATAAGGAGAGGAGTAAGGGAGAGGTGTAAGGAGAGGAATAAGGAGAGGAGTAAAGGGAGAGGTGTAAGGAGAGGAATAAGGAGAGGAATAAGGAGAGGAGTAAGGAGAGGAGTAAGGGAGAGGTGTAAGGAGAGGAATAAGGAGAGGAATAAGGAGAGGTGTAAGGAGAGGAATAAGGAGAGGAGTAAGGAGAGGAGTAAGGGAGAGGTGTAAGGAGAGGAATAAGGAGAGGAATAAGGAGAGGTGTAAGGAGAGGAATAAGGAGAGGAATAAGGAGAGGAGTAAGGAGAGGAGTAAGGGAGAGGTGTAAGGAGAGGAATAAGGAGAGGAGTAAGGAGAGGAGTAAGGGAGAGGTGTAAGGAGAGGAATAAGGAGAGGAGTAAGGAGAGGAGTAAGGGAGAGGAGTAAGGAGAGGAATAAGGAGAGGAGTAAGGAGAGGAGTAAGGGAGAGGTGTAAGGAGAGGAATAAGGAGAGGAATAAGGAGAGGTGTAAGGAGAGGAATAAGGAGAGGAGTAAGGAGAGGAGTAAGGAGATGAGTAAAGGGAGAGGTGTAAGGAGAGGAGTAAGGGAGAGGTGTAAGGAGAGGAGTAAGGGAGAGGTGTAAGGAGAGGAATAAGGAGAGGAGTAAGGAGAGGAGTAAAGAGAGGAATAAGGAGAGGAATAAGGAAAGGAGTAAGGAGAGGAGTAAGGGAGAGGTGTAAGGAGAGGAATAAGGAGAGGAGTAAGGAGAGGAGTAAGGGAGAGGTGTAAGGAGAGGAATAAGGAGAGGAATAAGGAGAGGAGTAAGGAGAGGAGTAAGGGAGAGGTGTAAGGAGAGGTATAAGGAGAGGAGTAAGGAGAGGAGTAAGGGACAGGAGTAAGGGACAGGTGTAAGGAGAGGAGTAGGAGAGTAGAAAAGGAGAGGAGTAAGGATAGTAGAAAAGGAGAGGTGTAAGGAGAGGAATAAGGAGAGAGTAAGGAGAGGAGTAAGGGAGAGGAGTAAGGAGAGGAATAAGGAGAGGAGTAAAGGGAGAGGTGTAAGGAGAGGAATAAGGGGAGGAGTAAGGAGAGGAGTAAGGAGATGAGTAAAGGGAGAGGTGTAAGGAGAGGAATAAGGAGAGGAGTAAGGAGAGGAGTAAGGAGATGAGTAAAGGGAGAGGTGTAAGGAGAGGAATAAGGAGAGGAGTAAGGAGAGGAGTAAGGAGAGGAGTAAGGAGATGTGTAAAGGGAGAGGTGTAAGGAGAGGAATAAGGAGAGGAGTAAGGAGAGGAGTAAGGAGATGTGTAAAGGGAGAGGTGTAAGGAGAGGAATAAGGAGATGAGTAAAGGGAGAGGTGTAAGGAGAGGAATAAGGAGAGGAGTAAGGAGAGGAATAAGGAGAGGAGTAAGGGAGAGGTGTAAGGAGAGGAATAAGGAGAGGAGTAAAGGGAGAGGTGTAAGGAGAGGAATAAGGAGAGGAGTAAGGAGAGGAGTAAAGGGAGAGGTGTAAGGAGAGGAATAAGGAGAGGAGTAAGGAGAGGAGTAAGGAGATGAGTAAAGGGAGAGGTGTAAGGAGAGGAAGAAGGAGAGGAGTAAGGAGAGGAGTAAGGAGAGGAGTAAGGAGATGTGTAAAGGGAGAGGTGTAAGGAGAGGAATAAGGAGAGGAGTAAGGAGAGGAGTAAGGAGATGTGTAAAGGGAGAGGTGTAAGGAGAGGAATAAGGAGATGAGTAAAGGGAGAGGTGTAAGGAGAGGAATAAGGAGAGGAGTAAGGAGAGGAATAAGGAGAGGAGTAAGGGAGAGGTGTAAGGAGAGGAATAAGGAGAGGAGTAAGGAGAGGAGTAAGGAGAGGAGTAAAGGGAGAGGTGTAAGGAGAGGAATAAGGAGAGGAGTAAGGAGAGGAGTAAGGAGAGGAGTAAAGGGAGAGGTGTAAGGAGAGGAGTAAGGAGAGGAGTAAGGGAGAGGTGTAAGGAGAGGAATAAGGAGAGGAGTAAGGAGAGGAGTATAGGGAGAGGTGTAAGGAGAGGAATAAGGAGAGGAGTAAGGAGAGGAGTAAGGAGAGGAGTAAGGAGAGGAGTAAAGGGAGAGGTGTAAGGAGAGGAATAAGGAGAGGTGTAAAGAGAGGAACAAGGAGAGGAGTAAGGAGAGGAGTAAAGGGAGAGGAGTAACGAGAGGAGTAAAGGGAGAGGTGTAAGGAGAGGTGTAAGGAGAGGAGTAAAGGGAGAGGTGTAAGGAGAGGAGTAAGGAGAGGAGTAAAGGGAGAGGTGTAAGGAGAGGACAAAAGGAAACAGAGAAGGAAACCACTATCATATTGTCAATGAGACTCAGGAGGAGACGGAGTTGAATTTTGTTATATTGTGTTTGGAGCCAATGGCCCACGAAATGAACCTTCCATTCTGAAACGCATCACGTCCTAGACTTACTATTAGTTTATTATTCATACTCATATCTTATGTTTCATTGCAGAATGATTTGTATTTATTTCAATGCAAAATGAGATGTGAACAATCAATAAACAAGTATAGACAACGTAAAGACAGTGTGAAGGAGTGGCAGAGGGAGGGACCGAGAGACCAGTCAGATACAAGGCACACATACTTCAATGAGTGCCCCGTACTGGGATTGAACACGCAGTCTTCGGAGCCAGAGCTCCACCATCTGTCCACAAAAGTCTGAATGAATGCCTAAAGGTTGATCTCTATCCCAAACTTTAATTCTCCACTTAACCGTATAATTGTTTCTGTTTTAACCCTGTGCCAGACCTTACCCCAGTCTGAATGAAAGCCTAAACTGAGCCATAGAGTTGTGTCTGTTTTAACCCTGTGCCAGACCTTACCCCAGTCTGAATGAAAGCCTAAACTGAGCCATAGAGTTGTGTCTGTTTTAACCCTGTGCCAGACCTTACCCCAGTCTGAATGAAAGCCTAAACTGAGCCATAGAGTTGTGTCTGTTTTAACCCTGTGCCAGACCTTACCCCAGTCTGAATGAAAGCCTAAACTGAGCCATAGAGTTGTTTCTGTTTTAACCCTGTGCCAGACCTTACCCCAGTCTGAATGAAAGCCTAAACTGAGCCATAGAGTTGTTTCTGTTTTAACCCTGTGCCAGACCTTACCCCAGTCTGAATGAAAGCCTAAACTGAGCCATAGAGTTGTTTCTGTATGCCTACATTTTTACCTGTTTATCAAAGAACGTCGGAACATGAAGTTAGACTGTGATATCTTGTTAAGGAGGGAAGAAAAACAATGTGTTGTGACAAAGAAAAATGGATGACACATAAATTAATTATATTATATTTCCTTCGTCCAACACAATGTGTGTTTGTGTGTGTATGCTCGTGCATCTTTACGTGTGTGTGAGTGTGTGTGTGTGTGTGTATGTGCTACTCACAGGAACATGAGGGAGGTGAGGCCGGTGAAGGTGTCTTGGGAAACACTGTTCAGGGGGTTGTGATCCAACACCCTGGTGAGAGAGAGAGAACCAAAGACCTTACGGTAGTTATGGAGAGAGAACCAAAGACCTTACGGTACAGTTATGGAGAGAGAGAGAGAGAACCAAAGACCTTACGGTAGTTATGGAGAGAGAACCAAAGACCTTACGGTACAGTTATGGAGAGAGAGAGAACCAAAGAACTTACGGTACAGTTATGGAGAGAGAGAGAGAACCAAAGACCTTACGGTACAGTTATGGAGAGAGAGAGAACCAAAGAACTTACGGTACAGTTATGGAGAGAGAGAGAGAACCAAAGACTTTACGGTAGTCATGGAGAGAGAGAGAACCAAAGACCGTATGGTACAGTTATGGAGAGAGAGAGAACCAAAAACCTTACGGTAGTTATGGAGAGAGAGAACCAAAGACCATATAAAGTAAAATACATCCAAAGTGCCAAAAGATGTCATACATTTATTCAACACAGTCTAACCCTACAGAGAAATTACACAATACAACAGATTTGCTTTACATTAAATACAATACTATGGCATATCTGATTGTGCTTTCAGCCAAATAATGACCACAAACTATTAATATGAGCATATCCAAAGAAGATTTCAATGTGCTCAATTAAGAAAACTATCAAAAACAATGAAGAAAAACAATGAATCTGCTCGATTGAGCCACAGAGCACAGATACCTTATAAAGGAGGCAGGGACGTATCCCACGCATAGAGTTGATCATACTGTTGTGGCCCGTGGAATGTTGGTCTCACTCCTCTTTAATGGCTGTGAAAAGTTGCTGGATGTTGGCGGGACCTGGAACACGCTGTCGTACACGTCGATCCAGAGCATCCCAAACATGCGCAATTGGTGACAGATCTGTGAGTATTGCAGGACATTTTCAGCTTTCAGTCATTGTGTACAGATCCTTGCGACATGGGGCCGTCCGTGCATTATCATGCTAAAACATGAGGTGATGGCGGTGGATGAATGGCATAACAATGGGCCTCAGGATTTGGTCAGGGTATCTCTGTGTATTCAAATTGTAAACGATAAAATGCAACTGTGTTGGTTGTTCGTAGCTTATGCCTGCCCATAACATAACCCCACTGCCATCATGGGTCACCCTGTTCACAACGTTGATATCAGCAAACCGCTCACCCACACAACGTCATTAAACATGGTCTGCGGTTGTGAGGCCAGTAGGACGTATTGCCAAGTTCTCTGAAGTGACATTGGAGGTGGCTTATGGTAGAGAAATGAACATTAAATTCTCTGGCAACAGCTCTGGTAGACATTCCTGCATTAAGCATGCCAATTGCCCGCTACCTCAAAACTTGACACATCTGTGGCATTGTATTCTGAGAGCAAACTGCACATTTTCGAGTGGCCTTTCATTGTCCCTAGAACAAGGTGCACCTGTGTAAGGATCATGCTGTTCAATCAGCTTCTTGTTATGCCACCACTGTCAGGTGGATGGATTATCTCGGCAAAGGACATATGTTCACTAACAGGGATGTAAACACATTTGTGCACAATATGTGAGAGAAATAAACATTTTGTGCATATGGTCTTTTATTTCAGAATATGAAACATGGAACCAACACTTACACTTAGGTTCAGTGTAAAAACAACGACTTATAGGTGTTATTTCTATAAATGTACAGGTTGCTGCTGTATTCTGAATTAAACTACTGTCAAATCTTCTAGTGTAACCACAATTGGGACTCCGTCTTAAACAGGATTTGAACTCCTTACCTACTGGTTGTAAGCAACTTGAAATGCCCTGCTACAGTGCACTTACACCACCAGAAGCATCAGTGTAAAAGAGATATTGCCATAGACCTATTGGCAAGAATGCATTTCTGCACTTTGCTAAAAGCTGCCCAGAATAATTATCACCACCAAGGTAACATCAACATTAAACTTGTAGTTCTCAAGGAAAGTTGACAGAGTATGCATGCATTATTCAGGGATTTGAACTTGCAACCTCTTGGTTGCTAGTGGATAGAAGTTTCTGCAGTGCCACCAGGACCATATATTGACTCTCTCAAAAATAAGGGTAGGGTATGAAAAGGTCAAAGGTACACTTCACAGGTACACATATGAACTCACATGGTACATTTTGGTATCTCGTAGGTATAATGGGACATTTTCTACTTAATATTTTGAATATAATGTATGATCATCACTGCACTTTGATAGATTGGGGCAATATACTGGTGGGGTCATTGGCATATGTGGGGGGCGTGCGTAAATATATGTATATTTGTGCCAACCGTCAGTGGAAGTGTTGTAGCAGTTTAAGTGTTTGATGGTGATGCAGATGAAAGTAGAGCACCTCCTTTGACACTGTCTGTTCTGTAAACGGGGTAAGAGAATACAGTGCCTTGCAAAAGTATTCACCCCCTTTGTTGTTTTTCCTATTTCGTTGCATTACAACCTGTAATCTAAATATATTTTTATTTGGATTTCATGTAATGGATAAACACTAAATAGTCCAAATTGGTGTTGTGAAATGAAAAACAAATAACACGTATTCACCCGCTTTGCTATGAAGCCCCTAAATAGGATCTGGTGCAACCAATTACCTTCAGAAGTCACATAATTAGTTCAATAAAGTTCAACTGTGTGCAATCTAGGTGTCACATGATCTGTCACATGATGTCAGTATATATACACCTGTTATGAAAGGCCCCAGAGTCTGCAACATCACTAAGCAAGCGACACTATGAAGACCAAGGAGCTCTCCAAACAGATCAGGGACAAAGTTGTGAAGAAGTACAGATCAGGTTTGGGTTAGCCCAAGAGAGACATAGCCCAAGAGACTTGCAGCTGTAATTGCTGCAAAAGGTGGCTCTACAAAGTATTGACTTTGGGGGGGGGTGAATAGTTCTGCACGCTCAAGTTCTGTTTTTTGGTCTTATTTTTTGTTTGTATCACAAAAATAATAATTTGCATCTTCAAAGGGGAGGCATATTGTGTAAATCAAATGATACAAACCCCCCCAAAATCAATTGTAATTCCGGGTTATAAGGCAACAAAATAGGAAAAATGCCAAGGGGGGTGAATACTTTCGCAAACCACTGTATATCAGTAATAAGCTGCACTGTGAAGAGGTCATTGTGACAGAAGTTTCTTAACTGGAAACTACTACTAAGTCTTGGTGGGGAAATCTACAAAAAAAATGTTTTAGATGCATGCCAGCAAAGCCACTACACAACACAACACTAAACAATACATTAATTGCACTATAATGAAGAACGGTGCCCACAAACGGTCAGGCCCAACATAAGGCTGTCCCAACAGCAGAGTCCCAACATCTTACCACTACTTCTTTTATACTAGGCAAGTCAGTTAAGATCAAATTATTGTTTACAATGACGGCTTAAACCGGCCAAACCCGGACGACGCTGGGCCAATTGTGCGCCACCCTATGGGACTCCAGATCACAGCTGGTTGGGACACAGCCTGGGAACGAAACAGGGTCTGTAGAGAGGCTTCTTGGACGGGCACTTCTAATGTAACTCTATGGCAGCACCCAAGGGGCTTGAATTTTCGAGCTCTAACCCTTAGACTTTGAGGTGAGGTCGTGTCCCCATGAGTAACAGAACACTGAGCCAATCACGGCGCGAATAGAGAACATTACCAACCCATACTCTCCGTATTTTCCTCTGGCTGCCCCACCACCACAGAAAGCACTGAGCCTGATACACATGCATTTTGGAGCTGCCTTACTCAAGAAAGCAAACGTTTGTATGTGGCTTTAGTAACTCAGTAAAAAACAAACATGTTTTGACATTGTTTTCAAAATTAAATGTGACACGTACTAATGCCAAAATAACATGCAAAACGGGCAAAAAAAATGGAATAAATCCTAATGAGCATTGATCCCACCTACATTTCAAAATGCAGTACCTAATGATTGTACCTAATGCTGTGTCCGTAAGTGGGATTTTACCACATACGACTGGAAAAAATAATCTTGAACGGCCCTCCAATTGGTAATAACTAGTGGGAAACGCGTCTCTCATCCCTGAGCTCTGGCTTCTCCCACACCTAAGGAAATGACCTCGATAACAGCATTTACGTCAGTTAAATGTGAAAAACAAAACATTATTTATAAAAAGCAATCTATTAATATGGTTCTTTAACTATATAATTTGTTTACAAGCATGATAGCTGTACTTTTAGTGTCTGGTTGATACAGCTTGTTGGCCATTAGACAATTGTCATTTCCCAACGATTTCAAAGCACGTGAATATGCATCCAACTGGTATTTACTACTGGTAAATTCCCACAAGGCTACAAATGCAGCTTTATATTTAATACATTGGGTAGAAAGATTTACTATTATACTAGATTTTCCACACATCTACCGTAGTACCATGTGAATTCCTATTTGTACCTTTGGAGATACCGTGTGTGTACATGTGTGTGTGTGACCTTTTTTGTACACCAGGGAACAACAGTGTTGCGTAACTGTACTCATATATATTAGAGTGTGTGTTCTTGGTGGCTCTGCCGAGACATTAATGCACTCCAAACCAAACTGTTGCAAGTTTAAATCCCGAGAGCATTTATGCACACATTGGGCTGTATCAATCAGGTCCATGCTAGCGGACACCTGCATAGTGTTTGCTTTGGCGGTGTCAGAAACTGAGTTACAGCCTCTCCAGGTATTATATCAGGAAGTGGAAATTGCAATTTGCTGCACAGAGCTGCATTAACAGAAATCCCATGAAGCTTAGTTTACAAGTTGGAACACGCTTGATCTGATTGAATCTGTGTCGAGTGTCCCTGAAGCAATGCTACTTTTTAATTGGTGTTGTCAGATAATCGCACAATTATTGACTTGATTCCGGGTAACTTTAAGCAAGTGGAGAAATGTATTCAGAAAGTCATTCAAAATTCTCCTGTAAAGAAAGCATTGACATTTATTTTATTTGCATTTTTCTGCGTACTTGTTGTTGTATATTTACTGACAAGATACAGTTCTGCTGTAGAAATACATTTGAAGATTTTTCCATTATTTGGGAAACAGTAGGTGATAAATCATGTGTTTTGAAACACTTCAAATCAAAAGGCCCTAACCAACAGTGCGATTTTTAAGTAAAAAAATAGGTATTAGGTGGACAATAGATAAGTAAAGAAATAAAACAGTAAAAAGACAGTGAAAAATAACAGTAGCGAGGCTACATACAGTAGAGAGGCTACATACAGTAGAGAGGCTACATACAGTAGAGAGGCTACATACAGTAGAGAGGCTATATACAGTAGAGAGGCTACATACAGAAGAGAGGCTACATACAGTAGAGAGGCTATATACAGTAGAGAGGCTACATACAGTAGAGAGGCTATATACAGTAGAGAGGCTACATACAGTAGAGAGGCTACATACAGTAGAGAGGCTACATACAGTAGAGAGGCTACATACAGTAGAGAGGCTACATACAGTAGAGAGGCGATATACAGTAGAGAGGCTACATACAGTAGAGAGGCTACATACAGTAGAGAGGCTACATACAGTAGAGAGGCTATATACAGTAGAGAGGCTACATACAGTAGAGAGGCTATATACAGTAGAGAGGCTACATACAGTAGAGAGGCTACAAACAGACAGCGGTTAGTCAGGCTAATTGCGGTAGTATGTACATATACAGTGAGGGAAAAAAGTATGTGATCCCCTGCTGATTTTGTACATTTGCCCACTGACAAAGAAATGAGTCTATAATTTTAATGGTAGGTTTATTTGAACAGTGAGAGACAGACTAACAACAACAAAATCCAGAAAAACGCATGTCAAAAATGTTATAAATTGATTTGCATTTTTGACATGCGTTTTTCTCGATTATTTTGTTGTTATTCTGTCTCTCACTGTTCAAATAAACCTACCATTAAAAGCATAGACGGATCATTTCTTTGTCAATGTGCAAACGTACAAAATCAGCAGGGGATCAAATACTTTTTTCCCTCACTGTAGGTATGGTTAAAGTGACTATGCATATATGATAAACAGAGATTAGCAGTAGCGTAAAAGAGGGGTTGGGGGGGGGGACAATGCAAATAGTCAGGGTAGCCATTTGATTACCTATTCAGGGGTCTTATGGCTTGGGGGTAAAAGCTGTTGAGAAGCCTTTTAGACCTATGTTACGCACGCCTCTATGAAGAGGGAACGCAACACCCTGCTACCACTCAACTCTCCGTGAAGTGAAAAAGGTATGGACCGTAGGTGCGAGTAAGGATGACAACAGACAGAATGTGGTACCGTTTATAAGGACTTTATTCCTTTACACGGTAATATGGGGAAAAGGGGCTGGACGGAACCAAAGCAAAGAAAGTAAATCTCAAAGCCCCCCCTCTCCTATCTTACCTGCCTAACCAATACTTACCTAATTTAGCACCACCTGGTGCCCTAACCAAAATACAGGGGGTGGTCCGCCCAGGTCTTACCCATTGTGTCTAGACAGTGAATATACTACGGGTATATGTATGCCCGCGGGCCTCTTGCCTAAGCACTCCCTAGGTTCCTTCCCCTTCCCCCTGGGAACAAATGAAACAAGAGAACAAATAATTTCTCAAACAAACTAAGAAACAAAGGACATCAAATAAGCTCTATCTGAGCAAGAAACTCACTGAACATACCAACTGCTACCAACAACTAACATAGTAAATTATCCACAGCCATCAGCCTCCTCTCTCAGCAATGATTCTCTCACATTCAATCTCTCTGCAATGACCTCCCAGCAAATGAACCTCCTGAACAGAACACTGGCTTTTATATAGCTTCAGAATTAATGTGTAACTGGAGACAGCTGCGTCTTGACGAGGGGGCGGGGTCAGCTCTCCAATTAGCCATGGAGTCGACCAATCAGCTGCTTGAGGGATTTCAGGAAGCCATTTCCTGAAATAAACACATGCAAATACACAAACTACAACACAAACTGGGGAACGTAAACAACCTAGACTTGGCACTCCGATACCGCTTGCCGTGCAGTAAGAGAGAGAACAGTCTATGACTGGGGTGGCTGGAGTCTTTGGCAATTGTTAGGGCCGTCTGGTGTAGAGGTCCTGGATGGCAGGCAGCTTAGCCCCAGTGAAGTACTGGGCCGTACAAACTACCCTCTGTAGTGCCTTGCGGTCGGAGGCCGAGCAGTTGCCGTACCAGGCAGTGATGCAACCAGTCAGGATCCTCTTGATGCTGCAGATGTAAAACCTTTTGAGGTTCTGAGGACCCATGCCAAATATTTTTAGTTTCCTGAGGGGGAATAGGCTTTGTCGTGCCCTCTTGGTGTGTTTGGATCATTCTATTTTGTTGGTGATGTGGACACCAAGGAACTTGAAGCTCTCACTACAGCCCAGTTGATGAGAATGGGGGTGTGCTCGATCCTCCTTTTCCTGTAGTCCACAATCATCTCCCTTGTCTTGATTATGTTGAGGGATAGGTTGTTATTCTGGCACCACCCGGCCAGGTCTCTGACCTCCTCCCTATAAGTTGTCTCGTCGTTGTCGGTGATCAGGCCTACCACTGTTGTGTAGTCTGCAAACGTAATGATGGTGTTGGTTTCATGCCTGGCCACGCAGCTGTGGGTGAACAGGGAGTACAGGAGGGGACTGACGTGAGTGCTACCACTCTGTAGCCATTTAGGCAGGTTGCCTTTGTGTTATTGGGCACAAGGACTATGGTGGTCTGCTTGAAACATGTTGGTATTACAGACTCAATCAGGGTCATGTTGAAAATGTCATTGAAGACACTTGCCAGTTGGTCAGTACATGTCCTGGTAATCCATCTGGCTCTGCGGCCTTGTGTATGTTGACCTGTTTAAAGGTCTTACTCACGTCGGATACGGAGTGTGATCACACAGTCGTCCGGAAGAGCTGATGCTCTCATGCATGCCTCAGTGTTGCTTGCCTCGAAGTGAGCATAGAAGTGATTTAGCTTGTCTGGTAGGCTCGTGCCACTGGGCAGCTCGTGGCTGTGCCTCCCTTTGTAGTCTGTAACAGTTTGTTAGCCCTGCCACATTAGACGAGCGTCGGAGCCGGTGTGGTACGATTCAATCTTGTATTCAAGCCCTGTATTGATGCTTTGCCTGCTTGATGGTTTGACCCCCCCCCCCACCTCGTCTTACCAGAGTGTGCTGTTCTACCTAGCCGGTGCAGCGTATATCCCGCTAGCCGAATATCCATATCATCATTCAGCCATGATTCTGTGAAACATAAGATGTTACAGTTTCTGATGTCCTATTGGTTGATATTTGTGATCGTACCACGTCTAATTTATTGTCCAATGACTGCCCGTTGTCAAGTGATATTGATGTTAACGGTGGCTTTCCCACTCGCCGTCTGCGGATCCTTACGAGGAACCCCGCTCTGTGTCCTCTGTACCTGCGTCTCTTTCTCTTGCCAATGACGGGGATCCTGGCCTTGTCGGGTGTCCGAAGTACATCCTGTGCGTTCTGCTTGTTGAAGAAAAAAATCTTTGTCTAATCCGAGGTGAGTGATCGCTGTCCTGATATCCAGAAACTCTGTGTCAAATCCGAGGTGAGTGATCTCTGTCCTGATATCCAGAAGCTCTTTGTCTAATCCGAGGTGAGTGATCGCTGTCCTGATATCCAGAAGCTCTTTGTCTAATCTGAGGTGAGTGATCGCTGTCCTGAAATCCAGAAGCTCTTTGTCTAATACGAGGTGAGTGATCGCTGTCCTGATATCCAGAAGCTCTTTGTCTAATCCGAGGTGAGTGATCACTGTCCTGATATCCAGAAGCTCTTTGTCTAATCCGAGGTGAGTGATCACTGTCCTGATATCCAGAAGCTCTTTGTCTACTCCGAGGTGAGTGATCGCTGTCCTGATATCCAGAAGCTCTTTCTCTAATCCGAGGTGAGTGATCGCTGTTCTGATATCCAGAAGCTCTTTGTCTAATCCGAGGTGAGTGATCGCTGTCCTGATATCCAGAAGCTCTTTGTCTAATCCGAGGTGAGTGATCGCTGTCCTGATATCCAGAAGCTCTTTGTCTAATCCGAGGTGAGTGATCGCTGTCCTGATATCCAGAAGCTCTTTGTCTAATCCGAGGTGAGTGATCACTGTCCTGATATCCAGAAGCTCTTTGTCTAATCCGAGGTGAGTGATCTCTGTCCTGATATCCAGAAGCTCTTTGTCTAATCCGAGGTGAGTGATCACTGTCCTGATATCCAGAAGCTCTTTGTCTAATCCGAGGTGAGTGATCACTGTCCTGATATCCAGAAGCTCTTTGTCTAATACGAGGTGAGTGATCGCAGTCCTGATATCCAGAAGCTCTTTGTCTAATCCGAGGTGAGTGATCACTGTCCTGATATCCAGAAGCTCTTTGTCTAATCCGAGGTGAGTGATCGCTGTCCTGATATCCAGAAGCTCTTTGTCTAATCCGAGGTGAGTGATCGCTGTCCTGATATCCAGAAGCTCTTTGTCTAATCCGAGGTAGTGATCGCTGTCCTGATATCCAGAAGCTCTTTGTCTAATCCGAGGTGAGTGATCGCTGTCCTGATATCCAAAAGCTCTTTGTCTAATCCTATGGTGAGTGATCGCTGTCCTGATATCCAGAAGCTCTTTGTCTAATCCTATGGTGAGTGATCGCTGTCCTGATATCCAGAAGCTCTTTGTCTAATCCGAGGTGAGTGATCGCTGTCCTGATATCCAGGAGCTCTTTGTCTAATCCGAGGTGAGTGATCGCTGTCCTGATATCCAGGAGCTCTTTGTCTAATCCGAGGTGAGTGATCGCTGTCCTGATATCCAGGAGCTCTTTGTCTAATCCGAGGTGAGTGATCGCTGTCCTGATATCCAGGAGCTCTTTGTCTAATCCGAGGTGAGTGATCGCTGTCCTGATATCCAAAAGCTCTTTGTCTAATCCGAGGTGAGTGATCGCTGTCCTGATATCCAGGAGCTCTTTGTCTAATCCGAGGTGAGTGATCGCTGTCCTGATATCCAGGAGCTCTTTGTCTAATCCGAGGTGAGTGATCGCTGTCCCGATATCCAGAAGCTCTTTGTCTAATCCGAGGTGAGTGATCGCTGTCCTGATATCCAGAAGCTCTTTGTCTAATCCGAGGTGAGTGATCGCTGTCCTGATATCCAAAAGCTCTTTGTCTAATCCGAGGTGAGTGATCGCTGTCCTGATATCCAGAAGCTCTTTGTCTAATACGAGGAGAGTGATCGCTGTCCTGATATCCAGAAGCTCTTTGTCTAATCCGAGGTGAGTGATCGCTGTCCTGATATCCAGAAGCTCTGTGTCTAATCCGAGGTGAGTGATCGCTGTCCTGATATCCAGGAGCTCTTTGTCTAATCCGAGGTGAGTGATCGCTGTCCTGATATCCAGGAGCTCTTTGTCTAATCCGAGGTGAGTGATCACTGTCCTGATATCCAAAAGCTCTTTGTCTAATCCGAGGTGAGTGATCACTGTCCTGATATCCAAAAGCTCTTTGTCTAATCCGAGGTGAGTGATCGCTGTCCTGATATCCAAAAGCTCTTTGTCTAATCCGAGGTGAGTGATCGCTGTCCTGATATCCAGAAGCTCTTTGTCTAATCCGAGGTGAGTGATGGCTGTCCTGATATCCAGAAGCTCTTTGTCTAATCCGAGGAGAGTGATCTCTGTCCTGATATCCAGGAGCTCTTTGTCTAATCCGAGGTGAGTGATCGCTGTCCTGATATCCAAAAGCTCTTTGTCTAATCCGAGGTGAGTGATCGCTGTCCTGATATCCAGAAGCTCTTTGTCTAATCCGAGGTGAGTGATGGCTGTCCTGATATCCAGAAGCTCTTTGTCTAATCCGAGGAGAGTGATCTCTGTCCTGATATCCAGAAGCTCTTTGTCTAATCCGAGGAGAGTGATCTCTGTCCTGATATCCAGGAGCTCTTTGTCTAATCTGAGGAGAGTGATCTCTGTCCTGATATCCAGAAGCTCTTTGTCTAATCCGAGGAGAGTGATCACTGTCCTGATATCCAGGAGCTCTTTGTCTAATCTGAGGAGAGTGATCTCTGTCCTGATATCCAGAAGCTCTTTGTCTAATCTGAGGAGAGTGATCTCTGTCCTGATATCCAGAAGCTCTTTGTCTAATCCGAGGAGAGTGATCGCTGTCCTGATATCCAGAAGCTCTTTGTCTAATCCGAGGTGAGTGATCGCTGTCCTGATATCCAGAAGCTCTTTGTCTAATCCGAGGAGAGTGATCGCTGTCCTGATATCCAGAAGCTCTTTGTCTAATCCGAGGTGAGTGATCGCTGTCCTGATATCCAGGAGCTCTTTGTCTAATCCGAGGTGAGTGATCGCTGTCCTGATATCCAGGAGCTCTTTGTCTAATCCGAGGTGAGTGATCGCTGTCCTGATATCCAGAAGCTCTTTGTCTAATCCGAGGAGAGTGATCTCTGTCCTGATACTAAGGAGACGGGGACCTTGTCGGTGGTCTGGAGTAAATCCCTCTCGTCCAACTTGTTAATGAAAAAATTGTCTTTCAATACGAGGTGAGTGATCGCTGTTCTGATGTCCAGGAGCTCTTTTTTTTGCCGTGAGATACGGTGGCAGAAACATTATGTACAAAATAAGTTTCAAATAGTAAAACTGCTGCCATTTCTTCCGGTGACATGCAATTCAATGTGTTATCTCTGTTCTGCTAAAATAAGACCCCACCTCAGGTTTTTACTCAAAACCTCTTTCAAAACAAAGACATAAAACAAAGAGGAGTTTCTAATCATTTTGATGTGATCAAATGGATTACTTTGAGCTGCATTCTTCTGTGATAATGTCTAATAAAAGAGAAATATGGTGATACAGGCTCAGCTGGTTTCTTTTTACTGTCTACACTGCAGAATGGCCCAAATCCGCCCTTTGATGCAGTCTGCAGTATTTGTGTGTGTGTGTGTGTATGCAGTGTACCAACTCTGTACTCACAGCCACCATAAATTACGGAGATCACTGAACACACCCGGGCTGAGAGATGAGATGGAATTCTCACTGAGAAACCTGAGAGAGAGAGGGAGGGAGAGGGAAAGAGAGAGAGAGAGGGAGGGAGGAGGGAGAGGGAAAGAGAGAGAGAGTTAATATATAAAAAAATATTACTGAACTTTATTCCTCCTACACAACAAAGACACAAACAGACAATCAGATGAGAAACATCCTCCTTTCTCCTCCCTCCTCCCACCTAGTTTCCAGGCTGTATCACAACCAGCTGTGATTGAGAGTCCCACAGGGCTGCGCACAATTGGCCCAGCATCGGCCGGGGTAGGCAGTCATTGTAAATAAGAACTTGTTCTTTACTGACTTGCCGAGTTAAATAAAGGTTAAATAAAAAAGAAATGACAAAAAAATCATCCTCCCTACTTACTCCTCGCTCCTTTCTTTCCCTCCTTTCCCCCATCTCCTTCCTTCCTCCTCCTCCTCCTCCTCCCTCCTTTCCTCTCCCTCCTTCCTCCTCCCTCCTTTCCCCCTCTTCCCCCTTCCTCCTCCCTCCTTCCCCCCCTCTTCCCTCCTTCCTCCTCCCTCCTTTCTCCTTCCTCCTCCTTCCTTACTCCTTCCTCCTCCCTCCTTTCTCTTTCCCTTTTCACAAATAGTGAGTCAGCCCTTAGTAGCTCATCATTTTTATCTTCATCCAAAACGATACAATTTTAGCACAATGCGAATTCACACAGCATTCAGCAATCAAACTGCCTTGAATAAAGTATCTTTAAAACTTTCACCCAGGGCCCATAGTGGCCTGGTCAAAAGTAATGCACTATATAGGTAATTGGGTGCATTTGGGACACAGGCCTATAGTGTATTTACAACCTATAGTTTACAGCTGACATAGTCTGGTTTAAGCAGTGGGGATATAACATTTTATTTTTAATTTTAATTTTAATTTAATCTTTGCAATAATTGTTTATGATTTTCGGACTTAATCTCTTCCGTGTGTGTTGGAAATTAAAGGGATAAAGCAAAAAACTATATAATAATCAGTATTTTTCTTTGGCAGTCTCTCAGTATAAAAATCTAATTAGCTCAGCGAGTCGTTGGCTAGGCCTTCAGAAGCTGTACAGAAGGTAGCAAGCCATTCAACTGTTTTAGGGCATATTATGGAGTGACAGTGGAATGAACCAATCACATTTTCACTTACAATAGGTGGGACCGTTTAAAAAAATATACAAATAAATACACTGCTCAAAAAAATAAAGGGAACGCTAAAATAACACATCCTAGATCTGAATGAATGAAATATCATTTTTAAATACTTTTTTCTTTACATAGTTGAATGTGCTGACAACAAAATCACACAAAAATGATCAATGGAAATCAAATTTATCAACCCATGGAGGTCTGGATTTGGAGTCACACTCAAAATTAAAGTGGAAAACCACACTACAGGCTGATCCAACTTTGATGTAATGTCCTTAAAACGAGTCAAAATGAGGCTCAGTAGTGTGTGTGGCCTCCACGTGCCTTGTATGACCTCACTACAACGCCTGGGCATGCTCCTGATGAGGTGGCGGATGGTCTCCTGCGGGATCTCCTCCCAGAACTGGACTAAAGCATCCGCCAACTCCTGGACAGTCTGTGGTGCAACGTGGCGTTGGTGGATGGAGCGAGACATGATGTCCCAGATGTGCTCAATTGGATTCAGGTCTGGGGAACGGGTGGGCCAGTCCATAGCATCAATGCCTTCCTCTTGCAGGAACTGCTGACACACTCCAGCCACATCATGAGGTCTAGCATTGTCTTGCATTAGGAGGAACCCAGGGCCAACCGCACCAGCATATGGTCTCACAAGGGGTCTGAGGATCTCATCTCGGTACCTAATGGCAGGCTACCTCTGGCGAGCACATGGAGGGCTGTGCGGCCGCCCAAAGAAATGTCAACCCACACCATGACTGACCCACCGCCAAACCGGTCATGCTGGAGGATGTTGCAGGCAGCAGAACATTCTCCACGGCGTCTCCAGACTCTGTCACATCTGTCACATGTGCTCAGTGTTAACCTGCTTTCATCTGTGAAGAGCACAGGGCGCCAGTGGTGAATTTGCCAATCTTGGTGTTTTCTGGCAAATGCCAAACGTCCTGCACGGTCTTGGGCTGTAAGCACAACCCCCACCTGTGGACGTCGGGCCCTCATACCACCCTCATGGAGTCTGTTTCTGATGGTTTGAGCAGACACATGCACATTTGTGGCCTGCTGGAGGTCATTTTGCAGGGCTCTGGCAGTGCTCCTCCTGCTACTCCTTGCTGCTGCTAGGATGTTGCCCTCCTACAGCCTCCTCCACGTCTCCTGATGTACTGGCCTGTCTCCTGGTAGCGCCTCCATGCTCTGGACACTACACTCACAGCAAAACCTCTTGCCACAGCTCGCATTGATGTCCCATCCTGGATGAGCTGCACTACCTGAGCCACTTGTGTGGGTTGTAGACTCCGTCTCATGCTACCACTAGAGTGAAAGCACCGCCAGCATTCAAAAGTGACCAAAACATCAGCCAGAAAGCATTGGAACTGAGAAGTGGTCTGTGGTCACCACCTGCAGAACCATTCCTTTATTGGGGGTGTCTTGCTAATTGCCTATAATTTCCACCTGTTGTCTATTCCATTTGCACAACAGCAAGTGAAATGTATTCTCAATCAGTGTTGCTTCCTAAGTGGACAGTTTGATTTCACAGAAGTGTGATTGACTTGGAGTTACATTGTGTTGTTCCCTTTATTTTTTTGAGCAGTGTGTATATATATGCACTACCGTTCAAAAGTTTGGGGTCACTTAGAAATGTCCTTGTTTTTGAAAGAAAAGCATTTTTTTGTCCATTAAAATAACATCAAATTGATCAGAAATACAGTGTAGACATTGTTACTGTTGAAAATGACTGTTGTAACTGGAAACGGATGATTTTAATGGAATATCTACACAGGCGTACAGAGGCCCATTACAGTGCCTTGTGAAAGTATTCGGCCCCCTTGAACTTTGCAACCTTTTGCCACATGTCAGGCTTCAAACATAAAGATATAAAACTGTTGTCACGACTTCTACCGAAGTCGTTGCCTCTCCTTGTTCGGGCGGTGCTCGGCGTTCGACGTCACCGGTCTTCTAGCCATCATTGATCCTTTTTTCATTTTCCATTTGTTTTGTCTTCCCACACACCTGTTTTCAATCCCATTCATTACCTGTTGTGTATATAACCCTCTGTTTCCCCTCATGTCTTTGTCAGAGATTGTTTTATTGTCAGTGTAGTGTGTTTGTTGTATAGGTGCGCGTCGGGTCCTTGTACCCATGTATGTTTGTCTCTGTCTCTTTTCCTGATTTTTCACTGCATTCCCAGTATAAGGCGCTAGTAGATTCAGGTGCGACTGGGAATTTCATTAATAAAAGTCTAGCTTATAGTTTAGGGATCCCTATTGTTCCTGTGGATATGCCTTTCCCTATTCATGCCTTAGATAGTCGACCATTAGGGTCAGGGTTTATCAGGGAGGTAACCGCACCTTTGTGTATGATAACGCGGGAGGGTCACAAGGAGAAGATTAGTCTTTTCCTTATTGATTCTCCTGCGTATTCTGTGGTGCTAGGCCTACCCTGGTTAGTTTGTCATAACCCCACTGTTTCTTGGCCACAGAGGGCTCTCACAGGGTGGTCGCGAGAATGCTCAGGTAGGTGTTTAGGGGTTTCCGTTGGTGCTACTACGGTGGAAAGTCCAGACCAGGTCTCCACCGTGCGCATTCCCCCCGAATATGCCGATTTGGCTCTCGCCTTCTGTGAAAAGAAGGCGACTCAATTACCACCCCATCGACGGGGGGATTGTGCGATAGATCTCCTGGTAGACGCTGCATATCCCAAGAGTCACGTGTATCCCCTGTCGCAAGCGGAGACGGAGGCTACGGAGACATATGTCTCTGAATCCCTGCATCAGGGGTTCATTCAGCCATCCATTTCACCCGTCTCTTCGAGTTTCTTTTTTGTGAAAAAAAAGGATGGCTTTTTGGCAATCAATCGTATATTGCACAAATCTGGCCTTTATGGAAGAGTGTCAAGAAGAAAGCCATTTCTTAAAGATATCCATAAAAAGTGTTGTTTAAAGTTTGCCACAAGCCACCTGGGAGACACACCAAACATGTGGAAGAAGGTGCTCTGGTCAGATGAAACTAAAATTGAACTTTTTGGCAACAATGCAA
The DNA here is from genome assembly GCF_036934945.1 of Oncorhynchus masou masou. NCBI lineage: Eukaryota > Metazoa > Chordata > Actinopteri > Salmoniformes > Salmonidae > Oncorhynchus > Oncorhynchus masou. Next base: position 9,050,726 of record NC_088219.1, read on the forward strand.
AACGTTATGTTTGGCGTAAAAGCAACACAGCTCATCACCCTGACCACACCATCCCCACTGTCAAACATGGTGGTGGCAGCATCATGGTTTGGGCCTGCTTTTCTTCAGCAGGGACAGGGAAGATGGTTAAAATTGATGGGAAGATGGATGGAGCCAAATACAGGACCATTCTGGAAGAAAACCTGATGGAGTCTGCAAAAGACCTGAGACTGGGACGGAGATTTGTCTTCCAACAAGACAATGATCCAAAACATAAAGCAAAATCTACAATAGAATGGCTCAAAAATAAACATATCCAGGTGTTAGAATGGCCAAGTCAAAGTCCAGACCTGAATCCAATCGAGAATCTGTGAAAACTGCTGTTCACAAATGCTCTCCATCCAATCTCACTGAGCTCGAACTGTTTTGCAAGGAGGAATGGGAAACAATTTCAGTCTCTCGATGTGCAAAACTGATAGATATATACATACCCCAAACGACTTACAGCTGTAATCGCAGCAAAAGGTGGCGCTACAAAGTATTAACTTAAGGGGGCTGAATAATTTAAAAAATACAGTTTTATATCTTTATGTTTGAAGCATGAAATGTGGCAAAAGGTTGCAAAGTTCAAGGGGGGCGAATACTTTCGCAAGGCACTGTGATACAAACATCACTCCTGTGTTCCAAAGGCACGTTGTGTTAACCAATCCAAGTTTGAAATTTTAAAAGGCTAATTTATCATTAGAAAACTCTTTTGCAATTATGTTAGCACTGCTGAAAACTGTTGTCCTGATTAAAGAAGCAATAAAACTGTCCTTCTTGAAACCAGTTGAGTATCTGGAGCATCAGCATTTGTGGGTTCGATTACAGGCTCAAAATGGCCAGAAACAAAGACCTTTCTTCTGAAACTCGTCAGCCTATTCTTGTTCTGAGAAAGGAAGGTTATTCCATGCGAGAAACTGCCAAGAAAATGAAAATATCTCGTACAACTCTGTGTACTACTCCCTTCACAGAACAGCGCAAACTGGCCCTAACCATAATAGAGAGAGGTGGGAGGTCCCGGTGCACAACTGAGCAAGAGGACAAGTACATTAGAGTGTCTAGTTTGAGAAACTGATGCCTCATAAGTCCTCAACTGGCAGCTTCCTTAAATAGTACCTGCAAAACACCAGTCTCAACATCAACAGTGAAGAGGCGACTCCGGGATGCTGGCCTTCTGGCCTGAGTTCCTCTGTTCAGTGACTGTGTTCTTTTGCCCATCTTAATCTTTTCTTTTTATTGGCCAGTCTGAGATATGGCTTTTTATTTACAACTCTGCCTAGAAGGCCAGCATCCCAGTGTCGCCTCTTCACTGTTGACGTTGAGACTGGTGTTTTCAAAAACAATGACATATCTAAGTGACCCCAAACTTTTGAACGGTAGTGTATATTTGGGGGGGGGGAAAGAGAGAGAGAGAGAGAGAGAGAGAGAGAGAGAGAGAGAGAGAGAGAGAGAGAGAGAGAGAGAGAGAGAGAGAGAGAGAATCCAAAAATATTACTGAACATTATTCCTCCTACACAACAAAGACACAAACAGATAATCAGATGAGAAACATCTTCCTCTCTCTTCCCAGCGTAGTCCGAGTTAGAGTCTGGCCGGGGTAGGCCGTCGTTGTAAAATATAAATTTGTTGTTAATTGACTTAACTGACCTAGTTACATGAAGGATAAAGGCAGGAGACATGTCACTACAGACCGAGAATGAATTTACAAGCAGAAAACCCAGTTTTTCCACACTCGAGGTATCCTTTGTTATGGTTTGTATGACAATGGCTGCAGCAGCAGGTGTTATCCAGGATGATGTGGTGGCTAATTTGTTACCACTGCCCTTTTGAAGACTACATTCCAACGATAAATTAAATGTCGTAGAGAGGGGAAGGCCAACGCCAGCACTGCCAGGATTAGTGCAACAAGGAAAGAGATTTGAAAGATATTTTCAAGCTAACAATTATGAGCGCTATCCGTGGATGACTGGGTGTGAGCAAGCCAAGAAGCTGTGCTTGGATTGTCTGCTCTTCAGCACCGACAAGCAGTCAACCTGGGACAGTAAAAAAAAAAACCTGCCTCTAACCCTATTACAGGGGCTGAGTCACTGGCTTACTGGTGCTCTTCCATGCCATCCCTAGGAGGGGTGCGTCACTTGAGTGGGTTGGCGCCCCACCTTTGGTTGTGCCGTGGCGGAGATCTTTATGTGCTATACTCAGCCTTGTCTCAGGATAGTAAGTTGGTGGTTGAAGATATCCCTCTAGTGGTGTGGGGGCTGTGCTTTGGCAAAGTGGGTGGGGTTATATCCTGTATATCCTATTTCTCCTGTCTTATCCGGTGTCCTGTGTGAATTTGAGTATGCTTTCTCTAATTCGCTCTCTCTTTCTCTCTTTCTTTCTTTCTTTCTTTCTTCCTTTCTTTCTATCCTTCTTTCTTTCTCTCTTTCTTTCCCTCTCTTGGAGGACCTGAGCCCTAGGACCATGCCTCAGGACTACCTGGCCTGATGACTCCTTGCTGTTCCACCTGGCCGTGTTGCTGCTCCAGTTTCAACTGTTCTGCCTGCGGCTATGGAACCCTGACCTGTTCACCGGACTGTCTGTCAGGATTTCGGTTGTTCCGGTTTTTGCCACTAAATGCCCCCATTGTGCTTTTTGACCGTTTTGTTTCCCCTTGTTCCCAGTTATTATTTGCACATGTGCCTCGTTTCCATTGAATGTATTTAAACCCTTAGTTTTCCTCAGTTCTTTGCTCTGTGTTTGAATGTTAGCACCCAGCCCCAGTGATGCTGTGAACATTTGTTACTCCAGTTGGACTCTCTTGTGGTACTCTGTTTTTGTTCTCGTTTATTTGTTTTTATTATCTTTTGAGGCATTTTTGCTGCTGTACCTACCACCTTGTGGATTTACCCTTTGACTTAGAGGATTACCTTTTTGTCTTGGAATTACTTTTGACGTTGTGGATTTATATTTTTGCCTGAAGAACCTTTTTACTTTATTAAAACGCTGTCTCAAGTACTGCTGTGCCTGCCTCATCTTCTGGGTTCTACCGACTATTAGTGGCTCAGTTTGCTAAGTGACTGTTTCTCACACCGGAGACCCAAGTTCGTAACCGGGTCCTGACACAGTCCCAGACCTGCTGTTATCAACCCTCTAGAGACAGAAGGAGCGGTAGAGGTACTCTGAATGATCGGCTATGAAAAGCCAACTGACATTTACTCCTGAGGTCCTGACCTGTTCCACCCTTGACAACCACTGTGAATATTATTATTTGACCCTGCTGGTCATCTATGAACATCTTGGCCATGTTCTGTTATCTCCACCCGGCACAGCCAGAAGAGGACCGGCCACCCCTCATAGCCTGGTTTCTTCCTAGGTTCTGGCCTTTCTAGGGAGTTTTTCCTAGCCACCGTGCTTCTATACCTGCATTGCTTGCTGTTTGGGGTTTTAGGTTGGGCTTCTGTACAGCACTTTGAGATATCAGCTGATGTAAGAAGGGCTTTATAAATAAATTTGACTTGACAGATGTTTGAAGCCAAATGCTTGATTTTCGGGCCTAGTATGACAGCTCCTTGAACTGTCATCTTGCTACAGTAACCGTGTTCGTCGGCACATCCAGAATGACCTGATCCATGATTGATGAGATAACAGACATTAGCATTGTAGCTACCGACAGTGGTGTGAAAGAGAGAATTTTCAAAATGGTGGATTTATTAGACTCTTTAAAAGGTAGACGTTCCAAAGGTCTACATCAGTGGCTTGTAATCTATATGTGAAGATTGACGGTTAAATACAATTTTAAAAAGCCAAGAGATGCTAAATGTGTTTATGTTCATTAACGGTCAATTACCGTGAGATCGGCAGTTATTTGCTTGACAATCACCGGCTGACGAAATCTCGTGACCCCCACAGCCCGAGGCGAATTTGATACATTGGAAATGATTTCCTCACCGTAGCTATTGGCTTTTTGTAGCTTTACACTACACACTACACAATTCCTAACTTTATGAATCTCACCGCTGCCAATTATGCTTTTGGTTTAGGCCCGGTCCTCAGAGGCCATTGTTGGTGAAGGGATAAAAGTTGCGCAAGGCTTGTATCTCCTCTCTCTGTCTCTCTCTCTCTTTCTATCTTTATCTCCCTCTCTCTCTCTTTCTATCTTTATCTCCCTCTCTCTCTCTTCTATCTTTATCTCCTTCTCTCTCCTCTCTCTTCTTAACAAACGCTTCACTCTGTGAGCTAACTTGTAACAAATAAAGAAGTACTGTCACTTTTAACATGGTCAATTCATAAGCAAGAATAAAAATAAAATAGAAAATAATATTTTTTCATATAAAGGTTTCTATTGCTTAACTGATGGCTGTGAACAACAACTGTTATAAACGGGTTCAATTTTGTGAGTTCATAAATAACTTTCGTAGTATTATGAACTTTGAAACATCTGGATCCTCGTAGGCTACAAAATGAAATGGCTATTTCTCTGAACCTCAGGCAGTAAGCTCAAGTAAGCTTGTTCCTCTCCCCAGTCAGAGAGTATACTGCCTGTCTCCCAGACTGACCAGCAGCAGCAGCAACCTATTCTCCTTATTTATGTTAAGAAAACACATGTGGAGGCCAAAATTGTGGGCGGAAAGCACTCATCATGTTTATGCACCCTAATAATCACCCGGAGAATACTTCCAGAACCAACATTAGATGTATATCTACTGTAGTCTTTATGGATAGAGATGCATGTGACAGTGCACAGCATTGAGCTGGTTTATTTCTCCTTTACACATTTTTTCTTCTTGATTTCAACATGGAAGGGAAACCAGCTACTGGCGTTTGAATGTACTGTAAAAGGTGAACGTATTCTCATACCCTATGTTGTGTAGCATAGTAGCAGTTCATTCAATTGAGGGAGGTAAGGAGGCATGGGGGGATAGGATGTTCCCTCCCCCCCCCATGATGAAAGGGGATCATGACTGAAAAAGTTTGGGAAGTACCAGCTAATGATTAGCACAAAAACATATTGGCATGCTTCGGCATATTTATTTATGGCCACTTTGCTGCATCTGTCGGGCTACAGGTGATCATGTGTCACGTTCTGACCTTAATTTCCTTTGTTTTGTCTTTATTTAGTATGGTCAGGGTGTGAGTTGGGGTGGGCAGTCTATGTGTGTTTTTCTATGTTGGGGTTTTGAGTTCAAACTAGTATGGCTCTCAATCAGAGGCATGTGACGTTAGTTGTCTCTGATTGAGAATCATACTTATGTAGCCTGGGTTTCACTTCTGAGTGGTGGGTGTTTGTTTCCGTGTGTGTGTTTTGGGCCACACGGTACTGTTTCGGTTTTCGGTCATGTTCACGTTTATTGTTTTGTATTTCATAGTGTTCAGTTTATGTCTTAAAATAAACGTTATGGACACTTACCACGCTGCGCATTGGTCCTCCGATCCTTCGCGCTACTCCTCAGACGAGGACGAGGTTCGTTACATCACGCTTATTGCTAAATAACACACCAGCCTGATAATATGGACCAAAATGTTATCGAATGGAGTGGAACATTTTACTTTAACGGAGTCACCATAATTTTATTTTCATACATATTGGAGTAGAAAAGTCACCAGGGCTGCGTTCAATCCGTAAAAAAAAGTTTGCCTGGGCGCTGCCACCACCATCAATAAACAAGCGATAATGGCCAAATGATTCAGTGTCTTTAAAACCAGCCAAGAACAAATGTAAAAAACAAAACAAAACAAAGTGTAGCATATTCAGAACTGTATAGCCTATTGGTTTATTGGTTTTTACTTTCCTAAAACAATATATAGTCCACCTCACGGTTCATCTTTAGTCCGGTGATTTGTGCGTAAATGCATCAGGGCATTGTATGTACGTAGGTCTATGTGTCCTCTGTATAATACTAATATAAAATATATATATCTATAAAGGATGAGAAGCTTAAGCCCTAGAGAGTCTGAGAGAATGCCGGAGTTCCCGACTCTGACATCTTTATCCCTGTCAGAAAGGCTACTTCTGACATACAGTTATAGGCTTTCAGAACAAAGTTAATTCGTACATTTTTCAATCAGAATATTGTTTTGATAAGGATAAGCATTATATTGTTAGATTAAAGAAGTAACTCTGGTAGGTCTAAAACATTCTTCGTCACTTCAAGTTCAACTGTAGGAGTCAGTTGGAGCACCGGTGTGCACCGCCTTCATAGGCCTGCTGCAGCGAAGCCTGATAACCCAATAAAGCCTACTAACGAACTGGTTTAAACCTTCATAAAAGTTTTGTACAGGCTTGGCCTATATTTATTTCACAACAGGCCTATTTGTAACCTATCTTAAGGAGCACAACATTTAAAAAACAGTTCTAACAATTTAGCCATGGAAAAAAATGAAACAAAACACTTTTTGCACAGGTTTAGGTTCTTAAATAGGCCTACAATAACAATAATAATAACAATAATAATAATAATGTTATACAATAACAACAATGATAAAACAAATGATAATACATAGGAAAATTAAATGAAAACTGAATAGCGAGTTGCACCCACACAGTCCATTTGGCCGTGCCCACGTTTTCCTCATTTTTGTCAATGACAATATTACAACATGTCCACTTCTTTTCACGAGGCTATGATTTTTTTAGTCTAACTTTTGTTTTACTTCAATGAAAAAGACCTCCATCTTCTCAATGAACAGTAGCCAGCCTCCCCCCACTCGCTCTCACTCTCTTCAGCAGCAGGTGTACTTGAGGTAAGCATCCGAAACCAGTTTCAGCTGGACATGCTGTAAGACCTTTGAGTAAGTTACCATTGGCTAACACAGATAGCAAGCTTACACAGTTTTCATCACCTCACACATTAAATGATCAGAGGATGGGTCCAATCGGGTCTAGTCGGTAAAAACATTTAAATTGCAGATACTGGAGAACCGTGAAAATGATATCAGACCCGACCCAGATCTAAGACAAAACTCTGAATTTAGGACCCGCTCGGGTCCCGGATCAGATCTCGTAATTTCAGGTTTATTGGACCAGTGAAGACCTCTACTTCAAGCCACACTCGCCATACCCACCAAATAGAGCAAATGTAGGCTACCTAAAAGTCTGTTCAAGAAAGTTGAAGAACATTTTGGGGAAATGTGTCGTTCAGTACAAACCAATGTTACAAACATTCAATGGAACTGAACACACCCCAGAACTGGCTTTCTCACAGTATTTCAGTTATGGTTGGGATATATTGACCAAATTATCAGGAAAGTTTTGAATGTGTTTTTCCCTTCAAAACTCACAAGAAAAAAACATTTCACACTTATTTCTTAAAAACAATATATCACAGAGAGGAATGACCCCAGACACCCCGAGAAGGATATTTGCCATCGGATCCCATTGACCCTTCAGCTGGTGATGTCACAAGGTGCCGCAATATTGAAAGAGTGTAAGATCTCAGTGGCTTTTTTTCTCAAGATTATTCAAATGCACAAAACTACTGAATGAAATATGCCAGTGAAGACTACCCAGAGTGCCTCCAACACGGTGGAACAGCTCACATTTGGTTTGCACAGTGTATAATAAGAGGGAGGAACTCCTAGCCTTTGAATATATTGTGGATCATCAGGATGACTTTGATGAAGACACAGTTCACAGAGTCGACGGGACACGTTACACACGTGACAAGCTTCAAGTTCTGCTTCCTGCTAATCAAATTCAACTCCATCTTTATGTACTCTGACATGCCGTTTTGGGATTTTTGCAGGATAAGGAAGTTTGACATGCATTTCTGCCTGTCCAGGGTCGGCGAACTCTACAGCACCGTGGAGAGAGGAAAACGGAAACTCTATTCTATCTACGAGAACACTGTGCCTGAGACCGAGGATCCGAGTGGTTGGATGGCACAGAGGCACGGAGAAGTCTGAGTCCGGTGCCAACAGCTACACAGTGGGATCATCGACAACCGTCTCACTCAGCTAAAGAAAAGGTTCAAGGATCACAAAAGGCGTATGTTTCTTGCCCTTAGTGAACCACAGCAGTTAACATGAGGCCCACAGATACAGGGAAATCTTAGCCAACACTGCGTTCTCAAGTCTCAAGGAAAGCTATGGGCCTCATGTTGATTTCTCGCGGCTCAAAACAGAACTCACAGGGATGTACTTCATGTCTGACTTCCATGTTAGGAGCCCGGCCGACTTCCTCCACTTTCTCCAGCAGGAGAGGCTGAATGAGAGTTCTGGTGTTGACCATTCCCCTGTCTAATGCCTCAGTTGAAAGGACATTCTCCGCCCTGTTACAGATCACGACTTACTGCAGGAACACCACTGGACCGGTCTGACTGTCAGCCTTAGCTTTGATCTCAATGGAGAAAGTATCTCTGTCAGATATAAAATCAAAGGCCAAACAATACGATCCTGCCATTGCCCATTTCATAAAGAAGGACTGGAGGATGGGATTTTTTTTTTTGTTTACTATAGCTCACTTGCTGTTAGCTATCTCTTTGAAAATAACGTATGTGAAACATTGTTGAGTTTAAACTTTAGATCCCCAGATAGGCTACTTTATGTGCCGAACATGATAAAAATATGTCTGCAATTGGGGCGGCAGTGTAGCCTAGTGGTTAGAGCGTAGTAACCGAAAGGTTGCAAGATCGAATTCCCAAGCCGACAAGGTACAACTCTGTTGTTCTGCCGCTGAACAAGGCAATTAACCCACTAGGCTGTCATTGAAAATAAGAATTTGTTCTTAACTGACTTGCCTACTAAAATAAATAAATAGCTGCTTAATTAATATAGTTTTGGAATTGCTAAATGGTTGTGGTTTTATGTTATGATTGGGTCATCTAGCATAAGCCGCCCGAGTGAATGGGGATATGTGGTATGGGAGAGATATTGTCCTTACACTCAGAGGAGGGTATGAGAGTCCTCCGGAGGTAGTGTGGTGGGAATCTCTTCGAGGGAGATTTTAATCTAGATCCGTCTCTTTACAGAAGAATCCCTCCTGGATCCAGTTTGTGTCATTAAAGTCGTGTAGTGTAAAGAGGACCACACTTGTAGTGTAGTGTAAAGAGACCCACATACATAAGTCTCTAGTGTAAAGAGGCCCACACAAGTCGTCTAGTGTAAAGAGACCCACATACGTAAGTCTCTAGTGTAAAGAGGCCCACACAAGTCGTCTAGTGTAAAGAGACCCACACAAGTCGTCTAGTGTAAAGAGGCCCACACAAGTCGTCTAGTGTAAAGAGGCCCACACAAGTCGTCTAGTGTAAAGAGACCCACACAAGTGTTGTAGTGTAAAGAGACCCACACAAGTCGTCTAGTGTAAAGAGGCCCACACAAGTCGTCTAGTGTAAAGAGACCCACACAAGTCGTGTAGTGTAAAGAGGCCCACACAAGTCGTCTAGTGTAAAGAGGCCCACACAAGTCGTGTAGTGTAAAGAGGCCCACACAAGTCGTGTAGTGTAAAGAGGCCCACACAAGTTGTCTAGTGTAAAGAGGCCCACACAAGTCGTGTGTAGTGTAAAGAGGCCAACACAAGTCTTGTAGTGTAAAGAGGCCCACACAAGTCGTCTAGTGTAAAGAGGCCCACACAAGTCGTCAAGTGTAAAGAGACCCACACAAGTCGTCTAGTGTAAAGAGACCCACACAAGTCGTCAAGTGTAAAGAGACCCACACAAGTCGTCTAGTGTAAAGAGACCCACACAAGTCGTCAAGTGTAAAGAGACCCACACAAGTCGTCTAGTGTAAAGAGGCCCACACAAGTCTTGTAGTGTAAAGAGACCCACACAAGTCGTCTAGTGTAAAGAGACCCACATAAGTCGTCTAGTGTAAAGAGACCCACACAAGTCGTCTAGTGTAAAGAGGCCCACACAAGCCGTCTAGTGTAAAGAGACCCACATAAGTCGTCTAGTGTAAAGAGACCCACACAAGTCGTCTAGTGTAAAGAGACCCACACAAGTCGTCTAGTGTAAAGAGGCCCACACAAGTTGTCTAGTGTAAAGAGACCCACACAAGTTGTGTAGTGTAAAGAGACCCACACAAGTTGTGTAGTGTAAAGAGACCCACACAAGTCGTCTAGTGTAAAGAGGCCCACACAAGTCGTGTAGTGTAAAGAGACCCACACAAGTCGTGTAGTGTAAAGAGGCCCACACAAGTCGTCTAGTGTAAAGAGACCCACACAAGTCGTCTAGTGTAAAGACGCCCACACAAGTCGTCTAGTGTAAAGAGGCCCACACAAGTCGTCTAGTGTAAAGAGACCCACACAAGTCGTCTAGTGTAAAGAGACCCACAAAAGTCGTGTAGTGTAAAGAGGCCCACACAAGTCGTGTAGTGTAAAGAGGCCCACACAAGTTGTCTAGTGTAAAGAGGCCCACACAAGTCGTGTAGTGTAAAGAGGCCCACACAAGTCGTCTAGTGTAAAGAGGCCCACACAAGTCGTGTAGTGTAAAGAGGCCCACACAAGTTGTCTAGTGTAAAGAGGCCCACACAAGTCGTGTGTAGTGTAAAGAGGCCAACACAAGTCTTGTAGTGTAAAGAGGCCCACACAAGTCGTCTAGTGTAAAGAGGCCCACACAAGTCGTCAAGTGTAAAGAGACCCACACAAGTCGTCTAGTGTAAAGAGACCCACACAAGTCGTCAAGTGTAAAGAGACCCACACAAGTCGTCTAGTGTAAAGAGACCCACACAAGTCGTCAAGTGTAAAGAGACCCACACAAGTCGTCTAGTGTAAAGAGGCCCACACAAGTCTTGTAGTGTAAAGAGACCCACACAAGTCGTCTAGTGTAAAGAGACCCACATAAGTCGTCTAGTGTAAAGAGACCCACACAAGTCGTCTAGTGTAAAGAGGCCCACACAAGCCGTCTAGTGTAAAGAGACCCACATAAGTCGTCTAGTGTAAAGAGACCCACACAAGTCGTCTAGTGTAAAGAGACCCACACAAGTCGTCTAGTGTAAAGAGGCCCACACAAGTTGTCTAGTGTAAAGAGACCCACACAAGTTGTGTAGTGTAAAGAGACCCACACAAGTTGTGTAGTGTAAAGAGACCCACACAAGTCGTCTAGTGTAAAGAGGCCCACACAAGTCGTGTAGTGTAAAGAGACCCACACAAGTCGTGTAGTGTAAAGAGGCCCACACAAGTCGTCTAGTGTAAAGAGACCCACACAAGTCGTCTAGTGTAAAGACGCCCACACAAGTCGTCTAGTGTAAAGAGGCCCACACAAGTCGTCTAGTGTAAAGAGACCCACACAAGTCGTCTAGTGTAAAGAGACCCACAAAAGTCGTGTAGTGTAAAGAGGCCCACACAAGTCGTGTAGTGTAAAGAGGCCCACACAAGTTGTCTAGTGTAAAGAGGCCCACACAAGTCGTGTAGTGTAAAGAGGCCCACACAAGTCGTGTAGTGTAAAGAGGCCCACACAAGTCTTGTAGTGTAAAGAGGCCCACACAAGTCGTGTAGTGTAAAGAGGCCCACACAAGTCTTGTAGTGTAAAGAGGCCCACACAAGTCGTCTAGTGTAAAGAGGCCCACACAAGTCGTCAAGTGTAAAGAGACCCACACAAGTCGTCTAGTGTAAAGAGGCCCACACAAGTCTTGTAGTGTAAAGAGACCCACACAAGTCGTCTAGTGTAAAGAGACCCACATAAGTCGTCTAGTGTAAAGAGACCCACACAAGTCGTCTAGTGTAAAGAGGCCCACACAAGCCGTCTAGTGTAAAGAGACCCACATAAGTCGTCTAGTGTAAAGAGACCCACACAAGTCGTCTAGTGTAAAGAGACCCACACAAGTCGTCTAGTGTAAAGAGGCCCACACAAGTTGTCTAGTGTAAAGAGACCCACACAAGTCGTGTAGTGTAAAGAGACCCACACAAGTTGTGTAGTGTAAAGAGACCCACACAAGTCGTCTAGTGTAAAGAGGCCCACACAAGTCGTGTAGTGTAAAGAGACCCACACAAGTCGTGTAGTGTAAAGAGGCCCACACAAGTCGTCTAGTGTAAAGAGACCCACACAAGTCGTCTAGTGTAAAGACGCCCACACAAGTCGTCTAGTGTAAAGAGGCCCACACAAGTCGTCTAGTGTAAAGAGACCCACACAAGTCGTCTAGTGTAAAGAGACCCACAAAAGTCGTGTAGTGTAAAGAGGCCCACACAAGTCGTGTAGTGTAAAGAGGCCCACACAAGTTGTCTAGTGTAAAGAGGCCCACACAAGTCGTGTAGTGTAAAGAGGCCCACACAAGTCGTGTAGTGTAAAGAGGCCCACACAAGTCTTGTAGTGTAAAGAGGCCCACACAAGTCGTGTAGTGTAAAGAGGCCCACACAAGTCTTGTAGTGTAAAGAGGCCCACACAAGTCGTCTAGTGTAAAGAGGCCCACACAAGTCGTCAAGTGTAAAGAGACCCACACAAGTCGTCTAGTGTAAAGAGACCCACACAAGTCGTCAAGTGTAAAGAGACGCACACAAGTCGTCTAGTGTAAAGAGACCCACACAAGTCGTCAAGTGTAAAGAGACCCACACAAGTCGTCTAGTGTAAAGAGGCCCACACAAGTCTTGTAGTGTAAAGAGACCCACACAAGTCGTCTAGTGTAAAGAGACCCACATAAGTCGTCTAGTGTAAAGAGACCCACACAAGTCGTCTAGTGTAAAGAGGCCCACACAAGCCGTCTAGTGTAAATAGACCCACATAAGTCGTCTAGTGTAAAGAGACCCACACAAGTCGTCTAGTGTAAAAAGACCCACACAAGTCGTCTAGTGTAAAGAGGCCCACACAAGTTGTCTAGTGTAAAGAGACCCACACAAGTTGTGTAGTGTAAAGAGACCCACACAAGTTGTGTAGTGTAAAGAGACCCACACAAGTCGTCTAGTGTAAAGAGGCCCACACAAGTCGTGTAGTGTAAAGAGACCCACACAAGTCGTGTAGTGTAAAGAGGCCCACACAAGTCGTCTAGTGTAAAGAGACCCACACAAGTCGTCTAGTGTAAAGACGCCCACACAAGTCGTCTAGTGTAAAGAGGCCCACACAAGTCGTCTAGTGTAAAGAGACCCACACAAGTCGTCTAGTGTAAAGAGACCCACAAAAGTCGTGTAGTGTAAAGAGGCCCACACAAGTCGTGTAGTGTAAAGAGGCCCACACAAGTTGTCTAGTGTAAAGAGGCCCACACAAGTCGTGTAGTGTAAAGAGGCCCACACAAGTCGTGTAGTGTAAAGATGCCCACACAAGTCTTGTAGTGTAAAGAGGCCCACACAAGTCGTCTAGTGTAAAGAGGCCCACACAAGTCGTCAAGTGTAAAGAGACCCACACAAGTCGTCTAGTGTAAAGAGACCCACATAAGTCGTCTAGTGTAAAGAGACCCACACAAGTCGTCTAGTGTAAAGAGGCCCACACAAGCCGTCTAGTGTAAAGAGACCCACATAAGTCGTCTAGTGTAAAGAGACCCACACAAGTCGTCTAGTGTAAAGAGCCCCACACAAGTCGTCTAGTGTAAAGAGGCCCACACAAGTCGTCTAGTGTAAAGAGACCCACACAAGTTGTGTAGTGTAAAGAGACCCACACAAGTTGTGTAGTGTAAAGAGACCCACACAAGTCGCCTAGTGTAAAGAGGCCCACACAAGTCGTGTAGTGTAAAGAGACCCACACAAGTCGTGTAGTGTAAAGAGGCCCACACAAGTCGTCTAGTGTAAAGAGACCCACACAAGTCGTCTAGTGTAAAGACGCCCACACAAGTCGTCTAGTGTAAAGAGGCCCACACAAGTCGTCTAGTGTAAAGAGACCCACACAAGTCGTCTAGTGTAAAGAGACCCACAAAAGTCGTGTAGTGTAAAGAGGCCCACACAAGTCGTAGTGTAAAGAGGCCCACACAAGTTGTCTAGTGTAAAGAGGCCCACACAAGTCGTGTAGTGTAAAGAGGCCCACACAAGTCGTGTAGTGTAAAGATGCCCACACAAGTCGTGTAGTGTAAAGAGGCCCACACAAGTCGTGTAGTGTAAAGAGGCCCACACAAGTTGTCTAGTGTAAAGAGGCCCACACAAGTGTAGTGTAAAGAGGACCACACAAGTCGTGTAGTGTAAAGAGGCCCACACAAGTCGTGTAGTGTAAAGAGGCCCACACAAGTCTTGTAGTGTAAAGAGGCCCACACAAGTCGTCTAGTGTAAAGAGGCCCACACAAGTCGTCAAGTGTAAAGAGACCCACACAAGTCGTCTAGTGTAAAGAGACCCACACAAGTCGTCAAGTGTAAAGAGACCCACACAAGTCGTCTAGTGTAAAGAGACCCACACAAGTGTCAAGTGTAAAGAGACCCACACAAGTCGTCTAGTGTAAAGAGACCCACACAAGTTGTCTAGTGTAAAGAGACCCACATAAGTCGTCTAGTGTAAAGAGACCCACACAAGTCGTCTAGTGTAAAGAGGCCCACACAAGTCGTCTAGTGTAAAGAGACCCACATAAGTCGTCTAGTGTAAAGAGACCCACACAAGTCGTCTAGTGTAAAGAGACCCACACAAGTCGTCTAGTGTAAAGAGGCCCACACAAGTCGTCTAGTGTAAAGAGACCCACACAAGTCGTCTAGTGTAAAGAGGCCCACACAAGTTGTCTAGTGTAAAGAGACCCACACAAGTCGTCTAGTGTAAAGAGACCCACATAAGTCGTCTAGTGTAAAGAGACCCACACAAGTCGTCTAGTGTAAAGAGGCCCACACAAGCCGTCTAGTGTAAAGAGACCCACATAAGTCGTCTAGTGTAAAGAGACCCACACAAGTCGTCTAGTGTAAAGAGACCCACACAAGTCGTCTAGTGTAAAGAGGCCCACACAAGTTGTCTAGTGTAAAGAGACCCACACAAGTTGTGTAGTGTAAAGAGACCCACACAAGTTGTGTAGTGTAAAGAGACCCACACAAGTCGTCTAGTGTAAAGAGGCCCACACAAGTCGTGTAGTGTAAAGAGACCCACACAAGTCGTGTAGTGTAAAGAGGCCCACACAAGTCGTCTAGTGTAAAGAGACCCACACAAGTCGTCTAGTGTAAAGACGCCCACACAAGTCGTCTAGTGTAAAGAGGCCCACACAAGTCGTCTAGTGTAAAGAGACCCACACAAGTCGTCTAGTGTAAAGAGACCCACAAAAGTCGTGTAGTGTAAAGAGGCCCACACAAGTCGTGTAGTGTAAAGAGGCCCACACAAGTTGTCTAGTGTAAAGAGGCCCACACAAGTCGTGTAGTGTAAAGAGGCCCACACAAGTCGTCTAGTGTAAAGAGGCCCACACAAGTCGTGTAGTGTAAAGAGGCCCACACAAGTTGTCTAGTGTAAAGAGGCCCACACAAGTCGTGTGTAGTGTAAAGAGGCCAACACAAGTCTTGTAGTGTAAAGAGGCCCACACAAGTCGTCTAGTGTAAAGAGGCCCACACAAGTCGTCAAGTGTAAAGAGACCCACACAAGTCGTCTAGTGTAAAGAGACCCACACAAGTCGTCAAGTGTAAAGAGACCCACACAAGTCGTCTAGTGTAAAGAGACCCACACAAGTCGTCAAGTGTAAAGAGACCCACACAAGTCGTCTAGTGTAAAGAGGCCCACACAAGTCTTGTAGTGTAAAGAGACCCACACAAGTCGTCTAGTGTAAAGAGACCCACATAAGTCGTCTAGTGTAAAGAGACCCACACAAGTCGTCTAGTGTAAAGAGGCCCACACAAGCCGTCTAGTGTAAAGAGACCCACATAAGTCGTCTAGTGTAAAGAGACCCACACAAGTCGTCTAGTGTAAAGAGACCCACACAAGTCGTCTAGTGTAAAGAGGCCCACACAAGTTGTCTAGTGTAAAGAGACCCACACAAGTTGTGTAGTGTAAAGAGACCCACACAAGTTGTGTAGTGTAAAGAGACCCACACAAGTCGTCTAGTGTAAAGAGGCCCACACAAGTCGTGTAGTGTAAAGAGACCCACACAAGTCGTGTAGTGTAAAGAGGCCCACACAAGTCGTCTAGTGTAAAGAGACCCACACAAGTCGTCTAGTGTAAAGACGCCCACACAAGTCGTCTAGTGTAAAGAGGCCCACACAAGTCGTCTAGTGTAAAGAGACCCACACAAGTCGTCTAGTGTAAAGAGACCCACAAAAGTCGTGTAGTGTAAAGAGGCCCACACAAGTCGTGTAGTGTAAAGAGGCCCACACAAGTTGTCTAGTGTAAAGAGGCCCACACAAGTCGTGTAGTGTAAAGAGGCCCACACAAGTCGTGTAGTGTAAAGAGGCCCACACAAGTCTTGTAGTGTAAAGAGGCCCACACAAGTCGTGTAGTGTAAAGAGGCCCACACAAGTCTTGTAGTGTAAAGAGGCCCACACAAGTCGTCTAGTGTAAAGAGGCCCACACAAGTCGTCAAGTGTAAAGAGACCCACACAAGTCGTCTAGTGTAAAGAGGCCCACACAAGTCTTGTAGTGTAAAGAGACCCACACAAGTCGTCTAGTGTAAAGAGACCCACATAAGTCGTCTAGTGTAAAGAGACCCACACAAGTCGTCTAGTGTAAAGAGGCCCACACAAGCCGTCTAGTGTAAAGAGACCCACATAAGTCGTCTAGTGTAAAGAGACCCACACAAGTCGTCTAGTGTAAAGAGACCCACACAAGTCGTCTAGTGTAAAGAGGCCCACACAAGTTGTCTAGTGTAAAGAGACCCACACAAGTCGTGTAGTGTAAAGAGACCCACACAAGTTGTGTAGTGTAAAGAGACCCACACAAGTCGTCTAGTGTAAAGAGGCCCACACAAGTCGTGTAGTGTAAAGAGACCCACACAAGTCGTGTAGTGTAAAGAGGCCCACACAAGTCGTCTAGTGTAAAGAGACCCACACAAGTCGTCTAGTGTAAAGACGCCCACACAAGTCGTCTAGTGTAAAGAGGCCCACACAAGTCGTCTAGTGTAAAGAGACCCACACAAGTCGTCTAGTGTAAAGAGACCCACAAAAGTCGTGTAGTGTAAAGAGGCCCACACAAGTCGTGTAGTGTAAAGAGGCCCACACAAGTTGTCTAGTGTAAAGAGGCCCACACAAGTCGTGTAGTGTAAAGAGGCCCACACAAGTCGTGTAGTGTAAAGAGGCCCACACAAGTCTTGTAGTGTAAAGAGGCCCACACAAGTCGTGTAGTGTAAAGAGGCCCACACAAGTCTTGTAGTGTAAAGAGGCCCACACAAGTCGTCTAGTGTAAAGAGGCCCACACAAGTCGTCAAGTGTAAAGAGACCCACACAAGTCGTCTAGTGTAAAGAGACCCACACAAGTCGTCAAGTGTAAAGAGACGCACACAAGTCGTCTAGTGTAAAGAGACCCACACAAGTCGTCAAGTGTAAAGAGACCCACACAAGTCGTCTAGTGTAAAGAGGCCCACACAAGTCTTGTAGTGTAAAGAGACCCACACAAGTCGTCTAGTGTAAAGAGACCCACATAAGTCGTCTAGTGTAAAGAGACCCACACAAGTCGTCTAGTGTAAAGAGGCCCACACAAGCCGTCTAGTGTAAATAGACCCACATAAGTCGTCTAGTGTAAAGAGACCCACACAAGTCGTCTAGTGTAAAAAGACCCACACAAGTCGTCTAGTGTAAAGAGGCCCACACAAGTTGTCTAGTGTAAAGAGACCCACACAAGTTGTGTAGTGTAAAGAGACCCACACAAGTTGTGTAGTGTAAAGAGACCCACACAAGTCGTCTAGTGTAAAGAGGCCCACACAAGTCGTGTAGTGTAAAGAGACCCACACAAGTCGTGTAGTGTAAAGAGGCCCACACAAGTCGTCTAGTGTAAAGAGACCCACACAAGTCGTCTAGTGTAAAGACGCCCACACAAGTCGTCTAGTGTAAAGAGGCCCACACAAGTCGTCTAGTGTAAAGAGACCCACACAAGTCGTCTAGTGTAAAGAGACCCACAAAAGTCGTGTAGTGTAAAGAGGCCCACACAAGTCGTGTAGTGTAAAGAGGCCCACACAAGTTGTCTAGTGTAAAGAGGCCCACACAAGTCGTGTAGTGTAAAGAGGCCCACACAAGTCGTGTAGTGTAAAGATGCCCACACAAGTCTTGTAGTGTAAAGAGGCCCACACAAGTCGTCTAGTGTAAAGAGGCCCACACAAGTCGTCAAGTGTAAAGAGACCCACACAAGTCGTCTAGTGTAAAGAGACCCACATAAGTCGTCTAGTGTAAAGAGACCCACACAAGTCGTCTAGTGTAAAGAGGCCCACACAAGCCGTCTAGTGTAAAGAGACCCACATAAGTCGTCTAGTGTAAAGAGACCCACACAAGTCGTCTAGTGTAAAGAGCCCCACACAAGTCGTCTAGTGTAAAGAGGCCCACACAAGTCGTCTAGTGTAAAGAGACCCACACAAGTTGTGTAGTGTAAAGAGACCCACACAAGTTGTGTAGTGTAAAGAGACCCACACAAGTCGCCTAGTGTAAAGAGGCCCACACAAGTCGTGTAGTGTAAAGAGACCCACACAAGTCGTGTAGTGTAAAGAGGCCCACACAAGTCGTCTAGTGTAAAGAGACCCACACAAGTCGTCTAGTGTAAAGACGCCCACACAAGTCGTCTAGTGTAAAGAGGCCCACACAAGTCGTCTAGTGTAAAGAGACCCACACAAGTCGTCTAGTGTAAAGAGACCCACAAAAGTCGTGTAGTGTAAAGAGGCCCACACAAGTCGTGTAGTGTAAAGAGGCCCACACAAGTTGTCTAGTGTAAAGAGGCCCACACAAGTCGTGTAGTGTAAAGAGGCCCACACAAGTCGTGTAGTGTAAAGATGCCCACACAAGTCGTGTAGTGTAAAGAGGCCCACACAAGTCGTGTAGTGTAAAGAGGCCCACACAAGTTGTCTAGTGTAAAGAGGCCCACACAAGTCGTGTAGTGTAAAGAGGACCACACAAGTCGTGTAGTGTAAAGAGGCCCACACAAGTCGTGTAGTGTAAAGAGGCCCACACAAGTCTTGTAGTGTAAAGAGGCCCACACAAGTCGTCTAGTGTAAAGAGGCCCACACAAGTCGTCAAGTGTAAAGAGACCCACACAAGTCGTCTAGTGTAAAGAGACCCACACAAGTCGTCAAGTGTAAAGAGACCCACACAAGTCGTCTAGTGTAAAGAGACCCACACAAGTCGTCAAGTGTAAAGAGACCCACACAAGTCGTCTAGTGTAAAGAGACCCACACAAGTTGTCTAGTGTAAAGAGACCCACATAAGTCGTCTAGTGTAAAGAGACCCACACAAGTCGTCTAGTGTAAAGAGGCCCACACAAGCCGTCTAGTGTAAAGAGACCCACATAAGTCGTCTAGTGTAAAGAGACCCACACAAGTCGTCTAGTGTAAAGAGACCCACACAAGTCGTCTAGTGTAAAGAGGCCCACACAAGTCGTCTAGTGTAAAGAGACCCACACAAGTCGTCTAGTGTAAAGAGGCCCACACAAGTTGTCTAGTGTAAAGAGACCCACACAAGTCGTGTAGTGTAAAGAGGCCCACACAAGTTGTCTAGTGTAAAGAGACCCACACAAGTCGTCTAGTGTAAAGAGGCCCACACAAGTCGTCTAGTGTAAAGAGGCCCACACAAGTCGTCTAGTGTAAAGAGACCCACACAAGTGTTGTAGTGTAAAGAGACCCACACAAGTCGTCTAGTGTAAAGAGACCCACATACGTAAGTCTCTAGTGTAAAGAGGCCCACACAAGTCGTCTAGTGTAAAGAGACCCACACAAGTCGTCTAGTGTAAAGAGGCCCACACAAGTCGTCTAGTGTAAAGAGGCCCACACAAGTCGTCTAGTGTAAAGAGACCCACACAAGTGTTGTAGTGTAAAGAGACCCACACAAGTCGTCTAGTGTAAAGAGGCCCACACAAGTCGTCTAGTGTAAAGAGACCCACACAAGTCGTGTAGTGTAAAGAGGCCCACACAAGTCGTCTAGTGTAAAGAGGCCCACACAAGTCGTGTAGTGTAAAGAGGCCCACACAAGTCGTGTAGTGTAAAGAGGCCCACACAAGTTGTCTAGTGTAAAGAGGCCCACACAAGTCGTGTGTAGTGTAAAGAGGCCAACACAAGTCTTGTAGTGTAAAGAGGCCCACACAAGTCGTCTAGTGTAAAGAGGCCCACACAAGTCGTCAAGTGTAAAGAGACCCACACAAGTCGTCTAGTGTAAAGAGACCCACACAAGTCGTCAAGTGTAAAGAGACCCACACAAGTCGTCTAGTGTAAAGAGACCCACACAAGTCGTCAAGTGTAAAGAGACCCACACAAGTCGTCTAGTGTAAAGAGGCCCACACAAGTCTTGTAGTGTAAAGAGACCCACACAAGTCGTCTAGTGTAAAGAGACCCACATAAGTCGTCTAGTGTAAAGAGACCCACACAAGTCGTCTAGTGTAAAGAGGCCCACACAAGCCGTCTAGTGTAAAGAGACCCACATAAGTCGTCTAGTGTAAAGAGACCCACACAAGTCGTCTAGTGTAAAGAGACCCACACAAGTCGTCTAGTGTAAAGAGGCCCACACAAGTTGTCTAGTGTAAAGAGACCCACACAAGTTGTGTAGTGTAAAGAGACCCACACAAGTTGTGTAGTGTAAAGAGACCCACACAAGTCGTCTAGTGTAAAGAGGCCCACACAAGTCGTGTAGTGTAAAGAGACCCACACAAGTCGTGTAGTGTAAAGAGGCCCACACAAGTCGTCTAGTGTAAAGAGACCCACACAAGTCGTCTAGTGTAAAGACGCCCACACAAGTCGTCTAGTGTAAAGAGGCCCACACAAGTCGTCTAGTGTAAAGAGACCCACACAAGTCGTCTAGTGTAAAGAGACCCACAAAAGTCGTGTAGTGTAAAGAGGCCCACACAAGTCGTGTAGTGTAAAGAGGCCCACACAAGTTGTCTAGTGTAAAGAGGCCCACACAAGTCGTGTAGTGTAAAGAGGCCCACACAAGTCGTCTAGTGTAAAGAGGCCCACACAAGTCGTGTAGTGTAAAGAGGCCCACACAAGTTGTCTAGTGTAAAGAGGCCCACACAAGTCGTGTGTAGTGTAAAGAGGCCAACACAAGTCTTGTAGTGTAAAGAGGCCCACACAAGTCGTCTAGTGTAAAGAGGCCCACACAAGTCGTCAAGTGTAAAGAGACCCACACAAGTCGTCTAGTGTAAAGAGACCCACACAAGTCGTCAAGTGTAAAGAGACCCACACAAGTCGTCTAGTGTAAAGAGACCCACACAAGTCGTCAAGTGTAAAGAGACCCACACAAGTCGTCTAGTGTAAAGAGGCCCACACAAGTCTTGTAGTGTAAAGAGACCCACACAAGTCGTCTAGTGTAAAGAGACCCACATAAGTCGTCTAGTGTAAAGAGACCCACACAAGTCGTCTAGTGTAAAGAGGCCCACACAAGCCGTCTAGTGTAAAGAGACCCACATAAGTCGTCTAGTGTAAAGAGACCCACACAAGTCGTCTAGTGTAAAGAGACCCACACAAGTCGTCTAGTGTAAAGAGGCCCACACAAGTTGTCTAGTGTAAAGAGACCCACACAAGTTGTGTAGTGTAAAGAGACCCACACAAGTTGTGTAGTGTAAAGAGACCCACACAAGTCGTCTAGTGTAAAGAGGCCCACACAAGTCGTGTAGTGTAAAGAGACCCACACAAGTCGTGTAGTGTAAAGAGGCCCACACAAGTCGTCTAGTGTAAAGAGACCCACACAAGTCGTCTAGTGTAAAGACGCCCACACAAGTCGTCTAGTGTAAAGAGGCCCACACAAGTCGTCTAGTGTAAAGAGACCCACACAAGTCGTCTAGTGTAAAGAGACCCACAAAAGTCGTGTAGTGTAAAGAGGCCCACACAAGTCGTGTAGTGTAAAGAGGCCCACACAAGTTGTCTAGTGTAAAGAGGCCCACACAAGTCGTGTAGTGTAAAGAGGCCCACACAAGTCGTGTAGTGTAAAGAGGCCCACACAAGTCTTGTAGTGTAAAGAGGCCCACACAAGTCGTGTAGTGTAAAGAGGCCCACACAAGTCTTGTAGTGTAAAGAGGCCCACACAAGTCGTCTAGTGTAAAGAGGCCCACACAAGTCGTCAAGTGTAAAGAGACCCACACAAGTCGTCTAGTGTAAAGAGGCCCACACAAGTCTTGTAGTGTAAAGAGACCCACACAAGTCGTCTAGTGTAAAGAGACCCACATAAGTCGTCTAGTGTAAAGAGACCCACACAAGTCGTCTAGTGTAAAGAGGCCCACACAAGCCGTCTAGTGTAAAGAGACCCACATAAGTCGTCTAGTGTAAAGAGACCCACACAAGTCGTCTAGTGTAAAGAGACCCACACAAGTCGTCTAGTGTAAAGAGGCCCACACAAGTTGTCTAGTGTAAAGAGACCCACACAAGTTGTGTAGTGTAAAGAGACCCACACAAGTTGTGTAGTGTAAAGAGACCCACACAAGTCGTCTAGTGTAAAGAGGCCCACACAAGTCGTGTAGTGTAAAGAGGCCCACACAAGTCGTCTAGTGTAAAGAGACCCACACAAGTCGTCTAGTGTAAGAGACGCCCACACAAGTCGTCTAGTGTAAAGAGGCCCACACAAGTCGTCTAGTGTAAAGAGACCCACACAAGTCGTCTAGTGTAAAGAGACCCACAAAAGTCGTGTAGTGTAAAGAGGCCCACACAAGTCGTGTAGTGTAAAGAGGCCCACACAAGTTGTCTAGTGTAAAGAGGCCCACACAAGTCGTGTAGTGTAAAGAGGCCCACACAAGTCGTGTAGTGTAAAGAGGCCCACACAAGTCTTGTAGTGTAAAGAGGCCCACACAAGTCGTGTAGTGTAAAGAGGCCCACACAAGTCTTGTAGTGTAAAGAGGCCCACACAAGTCGTCTAGTGTAAAGAGGCCCACACAAGTCGTCAAGTGTAAAGAGACCCACACAAGTCGTCTAGTGTAAAGAGACCCACACAAGTCGTCAAGTGTAAAGAGACGCACACAAGTCGTCTAGTGTAAAGAGACCCACACAAGTCGTCAAGTGTAAAGAGACCCACACAAGTCGTCTAGTGTAAAGAGGCCCACACAAGTCTTGTAGTGTAAAGAGACCCACACAAGTCGTCTAGTGTAAAGAGACCCACACAAGTCGTCTAGTGTAAAGAGACCCACACAAGTCGTCTAGTGTAAAGAGGCCCACACAAGCCGTCTAGTGTAAATAGACCCACATAAGTCGTCTAGTGTAAAGAGACCCACACAAGTCGTCTAGTGTAAAAGACCCACACAAGTCGTCTAGTGTAAAGAGGCCCACACAAGTTGTCTAGTGTAAAGAGACCCACACAAGTTGTGTAGTGTAAAGAGACCCACACAAGTTGTGTAGTGTAAAGAGACCCACACAAGTCGTCTAGTGTAAAGAGGCCCACACAAGTCGTGTAGTGTAAAGAGGCCCACACAAGTCTTGTAGTGTAAAGAGGCCCACACAAGTCGTGTAGTGTAAAGAGGCCCACACAAGTCTTGTAGTGTAAAGAGGCCCACACAAGTCGTCTAGTGTAAAGAGGCCCACACAAGTCGTCAAGTGTAAAGAGACCCACACAAGTCGTCTAGTGTAAAGAGGCCCACACAAGTCTTGTAGTGTAAAGAGACCCACACAAGTCGTCTAGTGTAAAGAGACCCACATAAGTCGTCTAGTGTAAAGAGACCCACACAAGTCGTCTAGTGTAAAGAGGCCCACACAAGCCGTCTAGTGTAAAGAGACCCACATAAGTCGTCTAGTGTAAAGAGACCCACACAAGTCGTCTAGTGTAAAGAGACCCACACAAGTCGTCTAGTGTAAAGAGGCCCACACAAGTTGTCTAGTGTAAAGAGACCCACACAAGTTGTGTAGTGTAAAGAGACCCACACAAGTTGTGTAGTGTAAAGAGACCCACACAAGTCGTCTAGTGTAAAGAGGCCCACACAAGTCGTGTAGTGTAAAGAGACCCACACAAGTCGTGTAGTGTAAAGAGGCCCACACAAGTCGTCTAGTGTAAAGAGACCCACACAAGTCGTCTAGTGTAAAGACGCCCACACAAGTCGTCTAGTGTAAAGAGGCCCACACAAGTCGTCTAGTGTAAAGAGACCCACACAAGTCGTCTAGTGTAAAGAGACCCACAAAAGTCGTGTAGTGTAAAGAGGCCCACACAAGTCGTGTAGTGTAAAGAGGCCCACACAAGTTGTCTAGTGTAAAGAGGCCCACACAAGTCGTGTAGTGTAAAGAGGCCCACACAAGTCGTGTAGTGTAAAGAGGCCCACACAAGTCTTGTAGTGTAAAGAGGCCCACACAAGTCGTGTAGTGTAAAGAGGCCCACACAAGTCTTGTAGTGTAAAGAGGCCCACACAAGTCGTCTAGTGTAAAGAGGCCCACACAAGTCGTCAAGTGTAAAGAGACCCACACAAGTCGTCTAGTGTAAAGAGACCCACACAAGTCGTCAAGTGTAAAGAGACGCACACAAGTCGTCTAGTGTAAAGAGACCCACACAAGTCGTCAAGTGTAAAGAGACCCACACAAGTCGTCTAGTGTAAAGAGGCCCACACAAGTCTTGTAGTGTAAAGAGACCCACACAAGTCGTCTAGTGTAAAGAGACCCACATAAGTCGTCTAGTGTAAAGAGACCCACACAAGTCGTCTAGTGTAAAGAGGCCCACACAAGCCGTCTAGTGTAAATAGACCCACATAAGTCGTCTAGTGTAAAGAGACCCACACAAGTCGTCTAGTGTAAAAAGACCCACACAAGTCGTCTAGTGTAAAGAGGCCCACACAAGTTGTCTAGTGTAAAGAGACCCACACAAGTTGTGTAGTGTAAAGAGACCCACACAAGTTGTGTAGTGTAAAGAGACCCACACAAGTCGTCTAGTGTAAAGAGGCCCACACAAGTCGTGTAGTGTAAAGAGACCCACACAAGTCGTGTAGTGTAAAGAGGCCCACACAAGTCGTCTAGTGTAAAGAGACCCACACAAGTCGTCTAGTGTAAAGACGCCCACACAAGTCGTCTAGTGTAAAGAGGCCCACACAAGTCGTCTAGTGTAAAGAGACCCACACAAGTCGTCTAGTGTAAAGAGACCCACAAAAGTCGTGTAGTGTAAAGAGGCCCACACAAGTCGTGTAGTGTAAAGAGGCCCACACAAGTTGTCTAGTGTAAAGAGGCCCACACAAGTCGTGTAGTGTAAAGAGGCCCACACAAGTCGTGTAGTGTAAAGATGCCCACACAAGTCTTGTAGTGTAAAGAGGCCCACACAAGTCGTCTAGTGTAAAGAGGCCCACACAAGTCGTCAAGTGTAAAGAGACCCACACAAGTCGTCTAGTGTAAAGAGGCCCCACAAGCCGTCTAGTGTCATAAGTCGTCTAGTGTAAAGAGACCCACACAAGTCGTCTAGTGTAAAGAGCCCCACACAAGTCGTCTAGTGTAAAGAGGCCCACACAAGTCGTCTAGTGTAAAGAGACCCACACAAGTTGTGTAGTGTAAAGAGACCCACACAAGTTGTGTAGTGTAAAGAGACCCACACAAGTCGCCTAGTGTAAAGAGGCCCACACAAGTCGTGTAGTGTAAAGAGACCCACACAAGTCGTGTAGTGTAAAGAGGCCCACACAAGTCGTCTAGTGTAAAGAGACCCACACAAGTCGTCTAGTGTAAAGACGCCCACACAAGTCGTCTAGTGTAAAGAGGCCCACACAAGTCGTCTAGTGTAAAGAGACCCACACAAGTCGTCTAGTGTAAAGAGACCCACAAAAGTCGTGTAGTGTAAAGAGGCCCACACAAGTCGTGTAGTGTAAAGAGGCCCACACAAGTTGTCTAGTGTAAAGAGGCCCACACAAGTCGTGTAGTGTAAAGAGGCCCACACAAGTCGTGTAGTGTAAAGATGCCCACACAAGTCGTGTAGTGTAAAGAGGCCCACACAAGTCGTGTAGTGTAAAGAGGCCCACACAAGTTGTCTAGTGTAAAGAGGCCCACACAAGTCGTGTAGTGTAAAGAGGACCACACAAGTCGTGTAGTGTAAAGAGGCCCACACAAGTCGTGTAGTGTAAAGAGGCCCACACAAGTCTTGTAGTGTAAAGAGGCCCACACAAGTCGTCTAGTGTAAAGAGGCCCACACAAGTCGTCAAGTGTAAAGAGACCCACACAAGTCGTCTAGTGTAAAGAGACCCACACAAGTCGTCAAGTGTAAAGAGACCCACACAAGTCGTCTAGTGTAAAGAGACCCCACAAGTCGTCAAGTGTAAAGAGACCCACACAAGTCGTCTAGTGTAAAGAGACCCACACAAGTTGTCTAGTGTAAAGAGACCCACATAAGTCGTCTAGTGTAAAGAGACCCACACAAGTCGTCTAGTGTAAAGAGGCCCACACAAGCCGTCTAGTGTAAAGAGACCCACATAAGTCGTCTAGTGTAAAGAGACCCACACAAGTCGTCTAGTGTAAAGAGACCCACACAAGTCGTCTAGTGTAAAGAGGCCCACACAAGTCGTCTAGTGTAAAGAGACCCACACAAGTCGTCTAGTGTAAAGAGGCCCACACAAGTTGTCTAGTGTAAAGAGACCCACACAAGTCGTGTAGTGTAAAGAGGCCCACACAAGTTGTCTAGTGTAGAGGCCCACACAAGTCGTGTAGTGTAAAGAGGCCCACACAAGTCGTGTAGTGTAAAGAGGCCCACACAAGTCGTGTAGTGTAAAGATGCCCACACAAGTCTTGTAGTGTAAAGAGGCCCACACAAGTCGTCTAGTGTAAAGAGGCCCACACAAGTCGTCAAGTGTAAAGAGACCCACACAAGTCGTCTAATGTAAAGAGACCCACACAAGTCGTCAAGTGTAAAGAGACCCACACAAGTCGTCTAGTGTAAAGAGACCCACACAAGTCGTCAAGTGTAAAGAGACCCACACAAGTCGTCTAGTGTAAAGAGACCCACACAAGTCGTCTAGTGTAAAGAGACCCACATAAGTCGTCTAGTGTAAAGAGACCCACACAAGTCGTCTAGTGTAAAGAGGCCCACACAAGCCGTCTAGTGTAAAGAGACCCACATAAGTCGTCTAGTGTAAAGAGACCCACACAAGTCGTCTAGTGTAAAGAGACCCACACAAGTCGTCTAGTGTAAAGAGGCCCACACAAGTCGTCTAGTGTAAAGAGACCCACACAAGTCGTGTAGTGTAAAGAGGCCCACACAAGTCGTGTAGTGTAAAGAGGCCCACACAAGTTGTCTAGTGTAAAGAGGCCCACACAAGTCGTGTAGTGTAAAGAGGCCCACACAAGTCGTCTAGTGTAAAGAGGCCCACACAAGTCGTGTAGTGTAAAGAGGCCCACACAAGTTGTCTAGTGTAAAGAGGCCCACACAAGTCGTGTGTAGTGTAAAGAGGCCAACACAAGTCTTGTAGTGTAAAGAGGCCCACACAAGTCGTCTAGTGTAAAGAGGCCCACACAAGTCGTCAAGTGTAAAGAGACCCACACAAGTCGTCTAGTGTAAAGAGACCCACACAAGTCGTCAAGTGTAAAGAGACCCACACAAGTCGTCTAGTGTAAAGAGACCCACACAAGTCGTCAAGTGTAAAGAGACCCACACAAGTCGTCTAGTGTAAAGAGGCCCACACAAGTCTTGTAGTGTAAAGAGACCCACACAAGTCGTCTAGTGTAAAGAGACCCACATAAGTCGTCTAGTGTAAAGAGACCCACACAAGTCGTCTAGTGTAAAGAGGCCCACACAAGCCGTCTAGTGTAAAGAGACCCACATAAGTCGTCTAGTGTAAAGAGACCCACACAAGTCGTCTAGTGTAAAGAGACCCACACAAGTCGTCTAGTGTAAAGAGGCCCACACAAGTTGTCTAGTGTAAAGAGACCCACACAAGTTGTGTAGTGTAAAGAGACCCACACAAGTTGTGTAGTGTAAAGAGACCCACACAAGTCGTCTAGTGTAAAGAGGCCCACACAAGTCGTGTAGTGTAAAGAGACCCACACAAGTCGTGTAGTGTAAAGAGGCCCACACAAGTCGTCTAGTGTAAAGAGACCCACACAAGTCGTCTAGTGTAAAGACGCCCACACAAGTCGTCTAGTGTAAAGAGGCCCACACAAGTCGTCTAGTGTAAAGAGACCCACACAAGTCGTCTAGTGTAAAGAGACCCACAAAAGTCGTGTAGTGTAAAGAGGCCCACACAAGTCGTGTAGTGTAAAGAGGCCCACACAAGTTGTCTAGTGTAAAGAGGCCCACACAAGTCGTGTAGTGTAAAGAGGCCCACACAAGTCGTGTAGTGTAAAGAGGCCCACACAAGTCTTGTAGTGTAAAGAGGCCCACACAAGTCGTGTAGTGTAAAGAGGCCCACACAAGTCTTGTAGTGTAAAGAGGCCCACACAAGTCGTCTAGTGTAAAGAGGCCCACACAAGTCGTCAAGTGTAAAGAGGCCCACACAAGTCGTCTAGTGTAAAGAGGCCCACACAAGTCTTGTAGTGTAAAGAGACCCACACAAGTCGTCTAGTGTAAAGAGACCCACATAAGTCGTCTAGTGTAAAGAGACCCACACAAGTCGTCTAGTGTAAAGAGGCCCACACAAGCCGTCTAGTGTAAAGAGACCCACATAAGTCGTCTAGTGTAAAGAGACCCACACAAGTCGTCTAGTGTAAAGAGACCCACACAAGTCGTCTAGTGTAAAGAGGCCCACACAAGTTGTCTAGTGTAAAGAGACCCACACAAGTTGTGTAGTGTAAAGAGACCCACACAAGTTGTGTAGTGTAAAGAGACCCACACAAGTCGTCTAGTGTAAAGAGGCCCACACAAGTCGTGTAGTGTAAAGAGACCCACACAAGTCGTGTAGTGTAAAGAGGCCCACACAAGTCGTCTAGTGTAAAGAGACCCACACAAGTCGTCTAGTGTAAAGACGCCCACACAAGTCGTCTAGTGTAAAGAGGCCCACACAAGTCGTCTAGTGTAAAGAGACCCACACAAGTCGTCTAGTGTAAAGAGACCCACAAAAGTCGTGTAGTGTAAAGAGGCCCACACAAGTCGTGTAGTGTAAAGAGGCCCACACAAGTTGTCTAGTGTAAAGAGGCCCACGTGTAGTGTAAAGAGGCCCACACAAGTCGTGTAGTGTAAAGAGGCCCACACAAGTCTTGTAGTGTAAAGAGGCCCACACAAGTCGTGTAGTGTAAAGAGGCCCACACAAGTCTTGTAGTGTAAAGAGGCCCACACAAGTCGTCTAGTGTAAAGAGGCCCACACAAGTCGTCAAGTGTAAAGAGACCCACACAAGTCGTCAAGTGTAAAGAGACCCACACAAGTCGTCTAGTGTAAAGAGGCCCACACAAGTCTTGTAGTGTAAAGAGACCCACACAAGTCGTCTAGTGTAAAGAGACCCACATAAGTCGTCTAGTGTAAAGAGACCCACACAAGTCGTCTAGTGTAAAGAGGCCCACACAAGTCGTGTAGTGTCTAGTGTAAAGAGGCCCACACAAGTCGTCTAGTGTAAAGAGACCCACACAAGTCGTCTAGTGTAAAGACGCCCACACAAGTCGTCTAGTGTAAAGAGGCCCACACAAGTCGTCTAGTGTAAAGAGACCCACACAAGTCGTCTAGTGTAAAGAGACCCACAAAAGTCGTGTAGTGTAAAGAGGCCCACACAAGTCGTGTAGTGTAAAGAGGCCCACACAAGTTGTCTAGTGTAAAGAGGCCCACACAAGTCGTGTAGTGTAAAGAGGCCCACACAA
This sequence comes from Oncorhynchus masou masou, assembly GCF_036934945.1. Lineage (NCBI taxonomy): Eukaryota > Metazoa > Chordata > Actinopteri > Salmoniformes > Salmonidae > Oncorhynchus > Oncorhynchus masou. Next base: position 9,080,307 of record NC_088219.1, read on the forward strand.
GTCGTGTAGTGTAAAGAGGCCCACACAAGTCTTGTAGTGTAAAGAGGCCCACACAAGTCGTGTAGTGTAAAGAGGCCCACACAAGTCTTGTAGTGTAAAGAGGCCCACACAAGTCGTCTAGTGTAAAGAGGCCCACACAAGTCTTCAAGTGTAAAGAGACCCACACAAGTCGTCTAGTGTAAAGAGGCCCACACAAGTCTTGTAGTGTAAAGAGACCCACACAAGTCGTCTAGTGTAAAGAGACCCACATAAGTCGTCTAGTGTAAAGAGACCCACACAAGTCGTCTAGTGTAAAGAGGCCCACACAAGCCGTCTAGTGTAAAGAGACCCACATAAGTCGTCTAGTGTAAAGAGACCCACACAAGTCGTCTAGTGTAAAGAGACCCACACAAGTCGTCTAGTGTAAAGAGGCCCACACAAGTTGTCTAGTGTAAAGAGACCCACACAAGTTGTGTAGTGTAAAGAGGCCCACACAAGTCGTGTAGTGTAAAGAGACCCACACAAGTCGTGTAGTGTAAAGAGGCCCACACAAGTCGTCTAGTGTAAAGAGACCCACACAAGTCGTCTAGTGTAAAGACGCCCACACAAGTCGTCTAGTGTAAAGAGGCCCACACAAGTCGTCTAGTGTAAAGAGACCCACACAAGTCGTCTAGTGTAAAGAGACCCACAAAAGTCGTGTAGTGTAAAGAGGCCCACACAAGTCGTGTAGTGTAAAGAGGCCCACACAAGTTGTCTAGTGTAAAGAGGCCCACACAAGTCGTGTAGTGTAAAAGAGGCCCACACAAGTCGTGTAGTGTAAAGAGGCCCACACAAGTCTTGTAGTGTAAAGAGGCCCACACAAGTCGTGTAGTGTAAAGAGGCCCACACAAGTCTTGTAGTGTAAAGAGGCCCACACAAGTCGTCTAGTGTAAAGAGGCCCACACAAGTCGTCAAGTGTAAAGAGACCCACACAAGTCGTCTAGTGTAAAGAGACCCACACAAGTCGTCAAGTGTAAAGAGACCCACACAAGTCGTCTAGTGTAAAGAGACCCACACAAGTCGTCAAGTGTAAAGAGACCCACACAAGTCGTCTAGTGTAAAGAGGCCCACACAAGTCTTGTAGTGTAAAGAGACCCACACAAGTCGTCTAGTGTAAAGAGACCCACATAAGTCGTCTAGTGTAAAGAGACCCACACAAGTCGTCTAGTGTAAAGAGGCCCACACAAGCCGTCTAGTGTAAATAGACCCACATAAGTCGTCTAGTGTAAAGAGACCCACACAAGTCGTCTAGTGTAAAAAGACCCACACAAGTCGTCTAGTGTAAAGAGGCCCACACAAGTTGTCTAGTGTAAAGAGACCCACACAAGTTGTGTAGTGTAAAGAGACCCACACAAGTTGTGTAGTGTAAAGAGACCCACACAAGTCGTCTAGTGTAAAGAGGCCCACACAAGTCGTGTAGTGTAAAGAGACCCACACAAGTCGTGTAGTGTAAAGAGGCCCACACAAGTCGTCTAGTGTAAAGAGACCCACACAAGTCGTCTAGTGTAAAGACGCCCACACAAGTCGTCTAGTGTAAAGAGGCCCACACAAGTCGTCTAGTGTAAAGAGACCCACACAAGTCGTCTAGTGTAAAGAGACCCACAAAAGTCGTGTAGTGTAAAGAGGCCCACACAAGTCGTGTAGTGTAAAGAGGCCCACACAAGTTGTCTAGTGTAAAGAGGCCCACACAAGTCGTGTAGTGTAAAGAGGCCCACACAAGTCGTGTAGTGTAAAGATGCCCACACAAGTCTTGTAGTGTAAAGAGGCCCACACAAGTCGTCTAGTGTAAAGAGGCCCACACAAGTCGTCAAGTGTAAAGAGACCCACACAAGTCGTCTAGTGTAAAGAGACCCACATAAGTCGTCTAGTGTAAAGAGACCCACACAAGTCGTCTAGTGTAAAGAGGCCCACACAAGCCGTCTAGTGTAAAGAGACCCACATAAGTCGTCTAGTGTAAAGAGACCCACACAAGTCGTCTAGTGTAAAGAGCCCCACACAAGTCGTCTAGTGTAAAGAGGCCCACACAAGTCGTCTAGTGTAAAGAGACCCACACAAGTTGTGTAGTGTAAAGAGACCCACACAAGTTGTGTAGTGTAAAGAGACCCACACAAGTCGCCTAGTGTAAAGAGGCCCACATTGGGCGTGTAGTGTAAAGAGACCCACACAAGTCGTGTAGTGTAAAGAGGCCCACACAAGTCGTCTAGTGTAAAGAGACCCACACAAGTCGTCTAGTGTAAAGACGCCCACACAAGTCGTCTAGTGTAAAGAGGCCCACACAAGTCGTCTAGTGTAAAGAGACCCACACAAGTCGTCTAGTGTAAAGAGACCCACAAAAGTCGTGTAGTGTAAAGAGGCCCACACAAGTCGTGTAGTGTAAAGAGGCCCACACAAGTTGTCTAGTGTAAAGAGGCCCACACAAGTCGTGTAGTGTAAAGAGGCCCACACAAGTCGTGTAGTGTAAAGATGCCCACACAAGTCGTGTAGTGTAAAGAGGCCCACACAAGTCGTGTAGTGTAAAGAGGCCCACACAAGTTGTCTAGTGTAAAGAGGCCCACACAAGTCGTGTAGTGTAAAGAGGACCACACAAGTCGTGTAGTGTAAAGAGGCCCACACAAGTCGTGTAGTGTAAAGAGGCCCACACAAGTCTTGTAGTGTAAAGAGGCCCACACAAGTCGTCTAGTGTAAAGAGGCCCACACAAGTCGTCAAGTGTAAAGAGACCCACACAAGTCGTCTAGTGTAAAGAGACCCACACAAGTCGTCAAGTGTAAAGAGACCCACACAAGTCGTCTAGTGTAAAGAGACCCACACAAGTCGTCAAGTGTAAAGAGACCCACACAAGTCGTCTAGTGTAAAGAGACCCACACAAGTCGTCTAGTGTAAAGAGACCCACATAAGTCGTCTAGTGTAAAGAGACCCACACAAGTCGTCTAGTGTAAAGAGGCCCACACAAGCCGTCTAGTGTAAAGAGACCCACATAAGTCGTCTAGTGTAAAGAGACCCACACAAGTCGTCTAGTGTAAAGAGACCCACACAAGTCGTCTAGTGTAAAGAGGCCCACACAAGTCGTCTAGTGTAAAGAGACCCACACAAGTCGTCTAGTGTAAAGAGGCCCACACAAGTTGTCTAGTGTAAAGAGACCCACACAAGTCGTGTAGTGTAAAGAGGCCCACACAAGTTGTCTAGTGTAAAGAGGCCCACACAAGTCGTGTAGTGTAAAGAGGCCCACACAAGTCGTGTAGTGTAAAGAGGCCCACACAAGTCGTGTAGTGTAAAGATGCCCACACAAGTCTTGTAGTGTAAAGAGGCCCACACAAGTCGTCTAGTGTAAAGAGGCCCACACAAGTCGTCAAGTGTAAAGAGACCCACACAAGTCGTCTAATGTAAAGAGACCCACACAAGTCGTCTAGTGTAAAGAGACCCACACAAGTCGTCTAGTGTAAAGAGACCCACATAAGTCGTCTAGTGTAAAGAGACCCACACAAGTCGTCTAGTGTAAAGAGGCCCACACAAGCCGTCTAGTGTAAAGAGACCCACATAAGTCGTCTAGTGTAAAGAGACCCACACAAGTCGTCTAGTGTAAAGAGACCCACACAAGTTGTCTAGTGTAAAGAGGCCCACACAAGTCGTCTAGTGTAAAGAGACCCACACAAGTCGTCTAGTGTAAAGAGGGCCACACAAGTCGTCTAGTGTAAAGAGACCCACACAAGTCATGTAGTCTAAAGAGACCCACACAAGTCGTCTAGTGTAAAGAGGCCCACACAAGTCGTCAAGTGTAAAGAGACCCACACAAGTCGTCTAATGTAAAGAGACCCACACAAGTCGTCAAGTGTAAAGAGACCCACACAAGTCGTCTAGTGTAAAGAGACCCACACAAGTCGTCTAGTGTAAAGAGACCCACAAAAGTCGTGTAGTGTAAAGAGGCCCACACAAGTCGTGTAGTGTAAAGAGGCCCACACAAGTTGTCTAGTGTAAAGAGACCCACACAAGTCGTCTAGTGTAAAGACGCCCACACAAGTCGTCTAGTGTAAAGAGGCCCACACAAGTCGTCTAGTGTAAAGAGACCCACACAAGTCGTCTAGTGTAAAGAGACCCACAAAAGTCGTGTAGTGTAAAGAGGCCCACACAAGTCGTCTAGTGTAAAGAGGCCCACACAAGTTGTCTAGTGTAAAGAGGCCCACACAAGTCGTGTAGTGTAAAGAGGCCCACACAAGTCGTGTAGTGTAAAGATGCCCACACAAGTCGTGTAGTGTAAAGAGGCCCACACAAGTCGTGTAGTGTAAAGAGGCCCACACAAGTTGTCTAGTGTAAAGAGGCCCACACAAGTCGTGTAGTGTAAAGAGGACCACACAAGTCGTGTAGTGTAAAGAGGCCCACACAAGTCGTGTTGTGTAAAGAGGCCCACACAAGTCGTCTAGTGTAAAGAGGCCCACACAAGTCGTCAAGTGTAAAGAGACCCACACAAGTCGTCTAGTGTAAAGAGACCCACACAAGTCGTGTAGTGTAAAGAGGCCCACACAAGTCGTCTAGTGTAAAGAGGCCCACACAAGTTGTCTAGTGTAAAGAGGCCCACACAAGTCGTGTAGTGTAAAGAGGCCCACACAAGTCGTGTAGTGTAAAGATGCCCACACAAGTCGTGTAGTGTAAAGAGGCCCACACAAGTCGTCTAGTGTAAAGAGACCCACACAAGTCGTCTAGTGTAAAGAGACCCACAAAAGTCGTGTAGTGTAAAGAGGCCCACACAAGTCGTGTAGTGTAAAGAGGCCCACACAAGTTGTCTAGTGTAAAGAGGCCCACACAAGTCGTGTAGTGTAAAGAGGCCCACACAAGTCGTGTAGTGTAAAGATGCCCACACAAGTCGTGTAGTGTAAAGAGGCCCACACAAGTCGTGTAGTGTAAAGAGGCCCACACAAGTTGTCTAGTGTAAAGAGGCCCACACAAGTCGTGTAGTGTAAAGAGACCCACATAAGTCGTCTAGTGTAAAGAGACCCACACAAGTCGTCTAGTGTAAAGAGGCCCACACAAGCCGTCTAGTGTAAAGAGACCCACACAAGTCGTCTAGTGTAAAGAGGCCCACACAAGCCGTCTAGTGTAAAGAGACCCACATAAGTCGTCTAGTGTAAAGAGACCCACACAAGTCGTCTAGTGTAAAGAGACCCACACAAGTCGTCTAGTGTAAAGAGGCCCACACAAGTCGTCTAGTGTAAAGAGACCCACACAAGTCGTCTAGTGTAAAGAGGCCCACACAAGTTGTCTAGTGTAAAGAGACCCACACAAGTCGTGTAGTGTAAAGAGGCCCACACAAGTTGTCTAGTGTAAAGAGGCCCACACAAGTCGTGTAGTGTAAAGAGGCCCACACAAGTCGTGTAGTGTAAAGAGGCCCACACAAGTCGTGTAGTGTAAAGATGCCCACACAAGTCTTGTAGTGTAAAGAGGCCCACACAAGTCGTCTAGTGTAAAGAGGCCCACACAAGTCGTCAAGTGTAAAGAGACCCACACAAGTCGTCTAATGTAAAGAGACCCACACAAGTCGTCTAGTGTAAAGAGACCCACACAAGTCGTCTAGTGTAAAGAGACCCACATAAGTCGTCTAGTGTAAAGAGACCCACACAAGTCGTCTAGTGTAAAGAGGCCCACACAAGCCGTCTAGTGTAAAGAGACCCACATAAGTCGTCTAGTGTAAAGAGACCCACACAAGTCGTCTAGTGTAAAGAGACCCACACAAGTCGTCTAGTGTAAAGAGGCCCACACAAGTCGTCTAGTGTAAAGAGACCCACACAAGTCGTCTAGTGTAAAGAGGGCCACACAAGTCGTCTAGTGTAAAGAGACCCACACAAGTCATGTAGTCTAAAGAGACCCACACAAGTCGTCTAGTGTAAAGAGGCCCACACAAGTCGTCAAGTGTAAAGAGACCCACACAAGTCGTCTAATGTAAAGAGACCCACACAAGTCGTCAAGTGTAAAGAGACCCACACAAGTCGTCTAGTGTAAAGAGACCCACACAAGTCGTCTAGTGTAAAGAGACCCACAAAAGTCGTGTAGTGTAAAGAGGCCCACACAAGTCGTGTAGTGTAAAGAGGCCCACACAAGTTGTCTAGTGTAAAGAGACCCACACAAGTCGTCTAGTGTAAAGACGCCCACACAAGTCGTCTAGTGTAAAGAGGCCCACACAAGTCGTCTAGTGTAAAGAGACCCACACAAGTCGTCTAGTGTAAAGAGACCCACAAAAGTCGTGTAGTGTAAAGAGGCCCACACAAGTCGTCTAGTGTAAAGAGGCCCACACAAGTTGTCTAGTGTAAAGAGGCCCACACAAGTCGTGTAGTGTAAAGAGGCCCACACAAGTCGTGTAGTGTAAAGATGCCCACACAAGTCGTGTAGTGTAAAGAGGCCCACACAAGTCGTGTAGTGTAAAGAGGCCCACACAAGTTGTCTAGTGTAAAGAGGCCCACACAAGTCGTGTAGTGTAAAGAGGACCACACAAGTCGTGTAGTGTAAAGAGGCCCACACAAGTCGTGTTGTGTAAAGAGGCCCACACAAGTCGTCTAGTGTAAAGAGGCCCACACAAGTCGTCAAGTGTAAAGAGACCCACACAAGTCGTCTAGTGTAAAGAGACCCACACAAGTCGTGTAGTGTAAAGAGGCCCACACAAGTCGTCTAGTGTAAAGAGGCCCACACAAGTTGTCTAGTGTAAAGAGGCCCACACAAGTCGTGTAGTGTAAAGAGGCCCACACAAGTCGTGTAGTGTAAAGATGCCCACACAAGTCGTGTAGTGTAAAGAGGCCCACACAAGTCGTGTAGTGTAAAGAGGCCCACACAAGTTGTCTAGTGTAAAGAGGCCCACACAAGTCTTGTAGTGTAAAGAGGCCCACACAAGTCGTGTAGTGTAAAGAGGCCCACACAAGTCTTGTAGTGTAAAGAGGCCCACACAAGTCGTCTAGTGTAAAGAGGCCCACACAAGTCGTCAAGTGTAAAGAGACCCACACAAGTCGTCTAGTGTAAAGAGACCCACACAAGTCGTCAAGTGTAAAGAGACCCACACAAGTCGTCTAGTGTAAAGAGACCCACACAAGTCGTCAAGTGTAAAGAGACCCACACAAGTCGTCTAGTGTAAAGAGACCCACACAAGTCGTCTAGTGTAAAGAGACCCACATAAGTCGTCTAGTGTAAAGAGACCCACACAAGTCGTCTAGTGTAAAGAGGCCCACACAAGCCGTCTAGTGTAAAGAGACCCACATAAGTCGTCTAGTGTAAAGAGACCCACACAAGTCGTCTACTGTAAAGAGACCCACACAAGTCGTCTAGTGTAAAGAGGCCCACACAAGTCGTCTAGTGTAAAGAGACCCACACAAGTCGTCTAGTGTAAAGAGGCCCACACAAGTTGTGTAGTGTAAAGAGACCCACACAAGTTGTGTAGTGTAAAGAGACCCACACAAGTCGTCTAGTGTAAAGAGGCCCACACAAGTCGTGTAGTGTAAAGAGACCCACACAAGTCGTGTAGTGTAAAGAGGCCCACACAAGTCGTCTAGTGTAAAGAGACCCACACAAGTCGTCTAGTGTAAAGACGCCCACACAAGTCGTCTAGTGTAAAGAGGCCCACACAAGTCGTCTAGTGTAAAGAGACCCACACAAGTCGTGTAGTGTAAAGAGGCCCACACAAGTCGTGTAATGTAAAGATGCCCACACAAGTCTTGTAGTGTAAAGAGGCCCACACAAGTCGTCTAGTGTAAAGAGGCCCACACAAGTCGTCAAGTGTAAAGAGACCCACACAAGTCGTCTAATGTAAAGAGACCCACACAAGTCGTCAAGTGTAAAGAGACCCACACAAGTCGTCTAGTGTAAAGAGACCCACACAAGTCGTCAAGTGTAAAGAGACCCACACAAGTCGTCTAGTGTAAAGGGACCCACACAAGTCGTCTAGTGTAAAGAGACCCACATAAGTCGTCTAGTGTAAAGAGACCCACACAAGTCGTCTAGTGTAAAGAGGCCCACACAAGCCGTCTAGTGTAAAGAGACCCACATAAGTCGTCTAGTGTAAAGAGACCCACACAAGTCGTCTAGTGTAAAGAGACCCACACAAGTCGTCTAGTGTAAAGAGGCCCACACAAGTCGTCTAGTGTAAAGATGCCCACACAAGTCTTGTAGTGTAAAGAGACCCACACAAGTTGTGTAGTGTAAAGAGACCCACACAAGTCGTCTAGTGTAAAGAGGCCCACACAAGTCGTGTAGTGTAAAGAGACCCACACAAGTCGTGTAGTGTAAAGAGGCCCACACAAGTTGTCTAGTGTAAAGAGGCCCACACAAGTCGTGTAGTGTAAAGAGGCCCACACAAGTCTTGTAGTGTAAAGAGGCCCACACAAGTCGTCTAGTGTAAAGAGGCCCACACAAGTCGTCAAGTGTAAAGAGACCCACACAAGTCGTCTAGTGTAAAGAGACCCACACAAGTCGTCAAGTGTAAAGAGACCCACACAAGTCGTCTAGTGTAAAGAGACCCACACAAGTCGTCAAGTGTAAAGAGACCCACACAAGTCGTCTAGTGTAAAGAGACCCACACAAGTCGTCTAGTGTAAAGAGACCCACACAAGTCGTCTAGTGTAAAGAGGCCCACACAAGTCGTCTAGTGTAAAGAGACCCACACAAGTCGTCTAGTGTAAAGAGACCCACACAAGTCGTCTAGTGTAAAGAGGGCCACACAAGTCGTCTAGTGTAAAGAGACCCACACAAGTCATGTAGTGTAAAGAGACCCACACAAGTTGTGTAGTGTAAAGAGACCCACACAAGTCGTCTAGTGTAAAGAGGCCCACACAAGTCGTGTAGTGTAAAGAGACCCACACAAGTCGTGTAGTGTAAAGAGGCCCACACAAGTCGTCTAGTGTAAAGAGACCCACACAAGTCGTCTAGTGTAAAGACGCCCACACAAGTCGTCTAGTGTAAAGAGACCCACACAAGTCGTCTAGTGTAAAGAGACCCACAAAAGTCATGTAGTGTAAAGAGGCCCACACAAGTCGTGTAGTGTAAAGAGGCCCACACAAGTTGTCTAGTGTAAAGAGGCCCACAAAGTCGTGTAGTGTAAAGAGGCCCACACAAGTCGTGTAGTGTAAAGATGCCCACACAAGTCGTGTAGTGTAAAGAGGCCCACACAAGTCGTGTAGTGTAAAGAGGCCCACACAAGTTGTCTAGTGTAAAGAGGCCCACACAAGTCGTGTAGTGTAAAGAGGCCCACACAAGTCTTGTAGTGTAAAGAGGCCCACACAAGTCGTCTAGTGTAAAGAGGCCCACACAAGTCGTCAAGTGTAAAGAGACACACACAAGTCGTCTAATGTAAAGAGACCCACACAAGTCGTCAAGTGTAAAGAGACCCACACAAGTCGTCTAGTGTAAAGAGACCCACACAAGTCGTCTAGTGTAAAGAGGCCCACACAAGCCGTCTAGTGTAAAGAGACCCACATAAGTCGTCTAGTGTAAAGAGACCCACACAAGTCGTCTAGTGTAAAGAGACCCACACAAGTCGTCTAGTGTAAAGATGCCCACACAAGTCGTCTAGTGTAAAGAGACCCACACAAGTCGTCTAGTGTAAAGAGGCCCACACAAGCCGTCTAGTGTAAAGAGACCCACATAAGTCGTCTAGTGTAAAGAGACCCACACAAGTCGTCTAGTGTAAAGAGACCCACACAAGTCGTCTAGTGTAAAGAGGCCCACACAAGTCGTCTAGTGTAAAGAGACCCACACACGTCGTCTAGTGTAAAGAGGGCCACACAAGTCGTCTAGTGTAAAGAGACCCACACAAGTCATGTAGTGTAAAGAGACCCACACAAGTTGTGTAGTGTAAAGAGACCCACACAAGTCGTCTAGTGTAAAGAGGCCCACACAAGTCGTGTAGTGTAAAGAGACCCACACAAGTCGTGTAGTGTAAAGAGGCCCACACAAGTCGTCTAGTGTAAAGAGACCCACACAAGTCGTCTAGTGTAAAGAGGCCCACACAAGTCGTCTAGTGTAAAGAGACCCACACAAGTCGTCTAGTGTAAAGAGGCCCACACAAGTTGTCTAGTGTAAAGAGACCCACACAAGTTGTGTAGTGTAAAGAGACCCACACAAGTTGTGTAGTGTAAAGAGACCCACACAAGTCGTCTAGTGTAAAGAGGCCCACACAAGTCTTGTAGTGTAAAGAGGCCCACACAAGTCGTCTAGTGTAAAGAGACCCACACAAGTCGTCAAGTGTAAAGAGACCCACACAAGTCGTCTAGTGTAAAGAGACCCACACAAGTCGTCAAGTGTAAAGAGACCCACACAAGTCGTCTAGTGTAAAGAGACCCACACAAGTCGTCTAGTGTAAAGAGACCCACATAAGTCGTCTAGTGTAAAGAGACCCACACAAGTCGTCTAGTGTAAAGAGGCCCACACAAGCCGTCTAGTGTAAAGAGACCCACATAAGTCGTCTAGTGTAAAGAGACCCACACAAGTCGTCTAGTGTAAAGAGACCCACACAAGTCGTCTAGTGTAAACAGGCCCACACAAGTCGTCTAGTGTAAAGAGACCCACACAAGTCGTCTAGTGTAAAGAGGCCCACACAAGTTGTCTAGTGTAAAGAGACCCACACAAGTTGTGTAGTGTAAAGAGACCCACACAAGTTGTGTAGTGTAAAGAGACCCACACAAGTCGTCTAGTGTAAAGAGGCCCACACAAGTCGTGTAGTGTAAAGAGACCCACACAAGTCGTGTAGTGTAAAGAGGCCCACACAAGTCGTCTAGTGTAAAGACGCCCACACAAGTCGTCTAGTGTAAAGAGGCCCACACAAGTCTTCTAGTGTAAAGAGACCCACACAAGTCGTCTAGTGTAAAGAGACCCACAAAAGTCGTGTAGTGTAAAGAGGCCCACACAAGTCGTGTAGTGTAAAGAGGCCCACACAAGTTGTCTAGTGTAAAGAGGCCCACACAAGTCGTGTAGTGTAAAGAGGCCCACACAAGTCGTGTAGTGTAAAGAGGCCCACACAAGTCGTGTAGTGTAAAGATGCCCACACAAGTCTTGTAGTGTAAAGAGGCCCACACAAGTCGTCTAGTGTAAAGAGGCCCACACAAGTCGTCAAGTGTAAAGAGACCCACACAAGTCGTCTAATGTAAAGAGACCCACACAAGTCGTCAAGTGTAAAGAGACCCACACAAGTCGTCTAGTGTAAAGAGACCCACACAAGTCGTCAAGTGTAAAGAGACCCACACAAGTCGTCTAGTGTAAAGAGACCCACACAAGTCGTCTAGTGTAAAGAGACCCACATAAGTCGTCTAGTGTAAAGAGACCCACACAAGTCGTCTAGTGTAAAGAGACCCACACAAGTCGTCTAGTGTAAAGAGGCCCACACAAGTCGTCTAGTGTAAAGAGACCCACACAAGTCGTCTAGTGTAAAGAGGGCCACACAAGTCGTCTAGTGTAAAGAGACCCACACAAGTCATGTAGTGTAAAGAGACCCACACAAGTTGTGTAGTGTAAAGAGACCCACACAAGTCGTCTAGTGTAAAGAGGCCCACACAAGTCGTGTAGTGTAAAGAGACCCACACAAGTCGTGTAGTGTAAAGAGGCCCACACAAGTCGTCTAGTGTAAAGAGGCCCACACAAGTCGTCTAGTGTAAAGAGACCCACACAAGTCGTCTAGTGTAAAGAGGCCCACACAAGTTGTCTAGTGTAAAGAGACCCACACAAGTTGTGTAGTGTAAAGAGACCCACACAAGTTGTGTAGTGTAAAGAGACCCACACAAGTCGTCTAGTGTAAAGAGGCCCACACAAGTCGTGTAGTGTAAAGAGACCCACACAAGTCGTGTAGTGTAAAGAGGCCCACACAAGTCGTCTAGTGTAAAGAGACCCACACAAGTCGTCTAGTGTAAAGACGCCCACACAAGTCGTCTAGTGTAAAGAGGCCCACACAAGTCGTCTAGTGTAAAGAGACCCACACAAGTCGTCTAGTGTAAAGAGTCCCACACAAGCCGTCTAGTGTAAAGAGACCCACATAAGTCGTCTAGTGTAAAGAGACCCACACAAGTCGTCTAGTGTAAAGAGACCCACACAAGTCGTCTAGTGTAAAGAGGCCCACACAAGTCGTCTAGTGTAAAGAGACCCACACAAGTCGTCTAGTGTAAAGAGACCCACATAAGTCGTCTAGTGTAAAGAGACCCACACAAGTCGTCTAGTGTAAAGAGGCCCACACAAGCCGTCTAGTGTAAAGAGACCCACATAAGTCGTCTAGTGTAAAGAGACCCACACAAGTCGTCTAGTGTAAAGAGACCCACACAAGTCGTCTAGTGTAAAGAGGCCCACACAAGTCGTCTAGTGTAAAGAGACCCACACAAGTCATCTAGTGTAAAGAGGCCCACACAAGTTGTCTAGTGTAAAGAGACCCACACAAGTTGTGTAGTGTAAAGAGACCCACACAAGTTGTGTAGTGTAAAGAGACCCACACAAGTCGTCTAGTGTAAAGAGGCCCACACAAGTCGTGTAGTGTAAAGAGACCCACACAAGTCGTGTAGTGTAAAGAGGCCCACACAAGTCGTCTAGTGTAAAGAGACCCACACAAGTCGTCTAGTGTAAAGACGCCCACACAAGTCGTCTAGTGTAAAGAGGCCCACACAAGTCGTCTAGTGTAAAGAGACCCACACAAGTCGTCTAGTGTAAAGAGACCCACAAAAGTCGTGTAGTGTAAAGAGGCCCACACAAGTCGTGTAGTGTAAAGAGGCCCACACAAGTTGTCTAGTGTAAAGAGGCCCACACAAGTCGTGTAGTGTAAAGAGGCCCACACAAGTCGTGTAGTGTAAAGAGGCCCACACAAGTCGTGTAGTGTAAAGATGCCCACACAAGTCTTGTAGTGTAAAGAGGCCCACACAAGTCGTCTAGTGTAAAGAGGCCCACACAAGTCGTCAAGTGTAAAGAGACCCACACAAGTCGTCTAATGTAAAGAGACCCACACAAGTCGTCTAGTGTAAAGAGACCCACACAAGTCGTCTAGTGTAAAGACGCCCACACAAGTCGTCTAGTGTAAAGAGGCCCACACAAGTCGTCTAGTGTAAAGAGACCCACACAAGTCGTCTAGTGTAAAGAGACCCACAAAAGTCGTGTAGTGTAAAGAGGCCCACACAAGTCGTGTAGTGTAAAGAGGCCCACACAAGTTGTCTAGTGTAAAGAGGCCCACACAAGTCGTGTAGTGTAAAGAGGCCCACACAAGTCGTGTAGTGTAAAGAGGCCCACACAAGTCGTGTAGTGTAAAGATGCCCACACAAGTCTTGTAGTGTAAAGAGGCCCACACAAGTCGTCTAGTGTAAAGAGGCCCACACAAGTCGTCAAGTGTAAAGAGACCCACACAAGTCGTCTAATGTAAAGAGACCCACACAAGTCGTCAAGTGTAAAGAGACCCACACAAGTCGTCTAGTGTAAAGAGACCCACACAAGTCGTCAAGTGTAAAGAGACCCACACAAGTCGTCTAGTGTAAAGAGACCCACACAAGTCGTCTAGTGTAAAGAGACCCACATAAGTCGTCTAGTGTAAAGAGACCCACACAAGTCGTCTAGTGTAAAGAGGCCCACACAAGCCGTCTAGTGTAAAGAGACCCACATAAGTCGTCTAGTGTAAAGAGACCCACACAAGTCGTCTAGTGTAAAGAGACCCACACAAGTCGTCTAGTGTAAAGAGGCCCACACAAGTCGTCTAGTGTAAAGATGCCCACACAAGTCTTGTAGTGTAAAGAGACCCACACAAGTTGTGTAGTGTAAAGAGACCCACACAAGTCGTCTAGTGTAAAGAGGCCCACACAAGTCGTGTAGTGTAAAGAGACCCACACAAGTCGTGTAGTGTAAAGAGGCCCACACAAGTCGTCTAGTGTAAAGAGACCCACACAAGTTGTCTAGTGTAAAGAGGCCCACACAAGTCGTGTAGTGTAAAGAGACCCACACAAGTCGTGTAGTGTAAAGAGGCCCACACAAGTCGTCTAGTGTAAAGAGACCCACACAAGTCGTCTAGTGTAAAGACGCCCACACAAGTCGTCTAGTGTAAAGAGGCCCACACAAGTCGTCTAGTGTAAAGAGACCCACACAAGTCGTCTAGTGTAAAGAGACCCACAAAAGTCGTGTAGTGTAAAGAGGCCCACACAAGTCGTGTAGTGTAAAGAGGCCCACACAAGTTGTCTAGTGTAAAGAGGCCCACACAAGTCGTGTAGTGTAAAGAGGCCCACACAAGTCGTGTAGTGTAAAGAGGCCCACACAAGTCGTGTAGTGTAAAGATGCCCACACAAGTCTTGTAGTGTAAAGACGCCCACACAAGTCGTCTAGTGTAAAGAGGCCCACACAAGTCGTCTAGTGTAAAGAGACCCACACAAGTCGTCTAGTGTAAAGAGACCCACAAAAGTCGTGTAGTGTAAAGAGGCCCACACAAGTCGTGTAGTGTAAAGAGGCCCACACAAGTTGTCTAGTGTAAAGAGGCCCACACAAGTCGTGTAGTGTAAAGGCCCACACAAGTCGTGTAGTGTAAAGAGGCCCACACAAGTCGTGTAGTGTAAAGATGCCCACACAAGTCTTGTAGTGTAAAGAGGCCCACACAAGTCGTCTAGTGTAAAGAGGCCCACACAAGTCGTCAAGTGTAAAGAGACCCACACAAGTCGTCTAATGTAAAGAGACCCACACAAGTCGTCAAGTGTAAAGAGACCCACACAAGTCGTCTAGTGTAAAGAGACCCACACAAGTCGTCAAGTGTAAAGAGACCCACACAAGTCGTCTAGTGTAAAGAGACCCACACAAGTCGTCTAGTGTAAAGAGACCCACATAAGTCGTCTAGTGTAAAGAGACCCACACAAGTCGTCTAGTGTAAAGAGGCCCACACAAGCCGTCTAGTGTAAAGAGACCCACATAAGTCGTCTAGTGTAAAGAGACCCACACAAGTCGTCTAGTGTAAAGAGACCCACACAAGTCGTCTAGTGTAAAGAGGCCCACACAAGTCGTCTAGTGTAAAGATGCCCACACAAGTCTTGTAGTGTAAAGAGACCCACACAAGTTGTGTAGTGTAAAGAGACCCACACAAGTCGTCTAGTGTAAAGAGGCCCACACAAGTCGTGTAGTGTAAAGAGACCCACACAAGTCGTGTAGTGTAAAGAGGCCCACACAAGTCGTCTAGTGTAAAGAGACCCACACAAGTCGTCTAGTGTAAAGAGGCCCACACAAGTCGTGTAGTGTAAAGAGACCCACACAAGTCGTGTAGTGTAAAGAGGCCCACACAAGTCGTCTAGTGTAAAGAGACCCACACAAGTCGTCTAGTGTAAAGACGCCCACACAAGTCGTCTAGTGTAAAGAGGCCCACACAAGTCGTCTAGTGTAAAGAGACCCACACAAGTCGTCTAGTGTAAAGAGACCCACAAAAGTCGTGTAGTGTAAAGAGGCCCACACAAGTCGTGTAGTGTAAAGAGGCCCACACAAGTTGTCTAGTGTAAAGAGGCCCACACAAGTCGTGTAGTGTAAAGAGGCCCACACAAGTCGTGTAGTGTAAAGAGGCCCACACAAGTCGTGTAGTGTAAAGATGCCCACACAAGTCTTGTAGTGTAAAGAGGCCCACACAAGTCGTCTAGTGTAAAGAGGCCCACACAAGTCGTCAAGTGTAAAGAGACCCACACAAGTCGTCTAATGTAAAGAGACCCACACAAGTCGTCAAGTGTAAAGAGACCCACACAAGTCGTCTAGTGTAAAGAGACCCACACAAGTCGTCAAGTGTAAAGAGACCCACACAAGTCGTCTAGTGTAAAGAGACCCACACAAGTCGTCTAGTGTAAAGAGACCCACATAAGTCGTCTAGTGTAAAGAGACCCACACAAGTCGTCTAGTGTAAAGAGACCCACATAAGTCGTCTAGTGTAAAGAGACCCACACAAGTCGTCTAGTGTAAAGAGACCCACACAAGTCGTCTAGTGTAAAGAGGCCCACACAAGTCGTCTAGTGTAAAGAGACCCACACAAGTCGTCTAGTGTAAAGAGGGCCACACAAGTCGTCTAGTGTAAAGAGACCCACACAAGTCATGTAGTGTAAAGAGACCCACACAAGTTGTGTAGTGTAAAGAGACCCACACAAGTCGTCTAGTGTAAAGAGGCCCACACAAGTCGTGTAGTGTAAAGAGACCCACACAAGTCGTGTAGTGTAAAGAGGCCCACACAAGTCGTCTAGTGTAAAGAGACCCACACAAGTCGTCTAGTGTAAAGAGGCCCACACAAGTCGTCTAGTGTAAAGAGACCCACACAAGTCGTCTAGTGTAAAGAGGCCCACACAAGTTGTCTAGTGTAAAGAGACCCACACAAGTTGTGTAGTGTAAAGAGACCCACACAAGTTGTGTAGTGTAAAGAGACCCACACAAGTCGTCTAGTGTAAAGAGGCCCACACAAGTCGTGTAGTGTAAAGAGACCCACACAAGTCGTGTAGTGTAAAGAGGCCCACACAAGTCGTCTAGTGTAAAGAGACCCACACAAGTCGTCTAGTGTAAAGACGCCCACACAAGTCGTCTAGTGTAAAGAGGCCCACACAAGTCGTCTAGTGTAAAGAGACCCACACAAGTCGTCTAGTGTAAAGAGTCCCACACAAGCCGTCTAGTGTAAAGAGACCCACATAAGTCGTCTAGTGTAAAGAGACCCACACAAGTCGTCTAGTGTAAAGAGACCCACACAAGTCGTCTAGTGTAAAGAGGCCCACACAAGTCGTCTAGTGTAAAGAGACCCACACAAGTCGTCTAGTGTAAAGAGACCCACATAAGTCGTCTAGTGTAAAGAGACCCACACAAGTCGTCTAGTGTAAAGAGGCCCACACAAGCCGTCTAGTGTAAAGAGACCCACATAAGTCGTCTAGTGTAAAGAGACCCACACAAGTCGTCTAGTGTAAAGAGACCCACACAAGTCGTCTAGTGTAAAGAGGCCCACACAAGTCGTCTAGTGTAAAGAGACCCACACAAGTCGTCTAGTGTAAAGAGGCCCACACAAGTTGTCTAGTGTAAAGAGACCCACACAAGTTGTGTAGTGTAAAGAGACCCACACAAGTTGTGTAGTGTAAAGAGACCCACACAAGTCGTCTAGTGTAAAGAGGCCCACACAAGTCGTGTAGTGTAAAGAGACCCACACAAGTCGTGTAGTGTAAAGAGGCCCACACAAGTCGTCTAGTGTAAAGAGACCCACACAAGTCGTCTAGTGTAAAGACGCCCACACAAGTCGTCTAGTGTAAAGAGGCCCACACAAGTCGTCTAGTGTAAAGAGACCCACACAAGTCGTCTAGTGTAAAGAGACCCACAAAAGTCGTGTAGTGTAAAGAGGCCCACACAAGTCGTGTAGTGTAAAGAGGCCCACACAAGTTGTCTAGTGTAAAGAGGCCCACACAAGTCGTGTAGTGTAAAGAGGCCCACACAAGTCGTGTAGTGTAAAGAGGCCCACACAAGTCGTGTAGTGTAAAGATGCCCACACAAGTCTTGTAGTGTAAAGAGGCCCACACAAGTCGTCTAGTGTAAAGAGGCCCACACAAGTCGTCAAGTGTAAAGAGACCCACACAAGTCGTCTAATGTAAAGAGACCCACACAAGTCGTCTAGTGTAAAGAGACCCACACAAGTCGTCTAGTGTAAAGACGCCCACACAAGTCGTCTAGTGTAAAGAGGCCCACACAAGTCGTCTAGTGTAAAGAGACCCACACAAGTCGTCTAGTGTAAAGAGACCCACAAAAGTCGTGTAGTGTAAAGAGGCCCACACAAGTCGTGTAGTGTAAAGAGGCCCACACAAGTTGTCTAGTGTAAAGAGGCCCACACAAGTCGTGTAGTGTAAAGAGGCCCACACAAGTCGTGTAGTGTAAAGAGGCCCACACAAGTCGTGTAGTGTAAAGATGCCCACACAAGTCTTGTAGTGTAAAGAGGCCCACACAAGTCGTCTAGTGTAAAGAGGCCCACACAAGTTGTCAAGTGTAAAGAGACCCACACAAGTCGTCTAATGTAAAGAGACCCACACAAGTCGTCAAGTGTAAAGAGACCCACACAAGTCGTCTAGTGTAAAGAGACCCACACAAGTCGTCAAGTGTAAAGAGACCCACACAAGTCGTCTAGTGTAAAGAGACCCACACAAGTCGTCTAGTGTAAAGAGACCCACATAAGTCGTCTAGTGTAAAGAGACCCACACAAGTCGTCTAGTGTAAAGAGGCCCACACAAGCCGTCTAGTGTAAAGAGACCCACATAAGTCGTCTAGTGTAAAGAGACCCACACAAGTCGTCTAGTGTAAAGAGACCCACACAAGTCGTCTAGTGTAAAGAGGCCCACACAAGTCGTCTAGTGTAAAGATGCCCACACAAGTCTTGTAGTGTAAAGAGACCCACACAAGTTGTGTAGTGTAAAGAGACCCACACAAGTCGTCTAGTGTAAAGAGGCCCACACAAGTCGTGTAGTGTAAAGAGACCCACACAAGTCGTGTAGTGTAAAGAGGCCCACACAAGTCGTCTAGTGTAAAGAGACCCACACAAGTCGTCTAGTGTAAAGACGCCCACACAAGTCGTCTAGTGTAAAGAGGCCCACACAAGTCGTCTAGTGTAAAGAGGCCCACACAAGTTGTCTAGTGTAAAGAGGCCCACACAAGTCGTGTAGTGTAAAGAGGCCCACACAAGTCGTGTAGTGTAAAGATGCCCACACAAGTCGTGTAGTGTAAAGAGGCCCACACAAGTCGTGTAGTGTAAAGAGGCCCACACAAGTTGTCTAGTGTAAAGAGGCCCACACAAGTCGTGTAGTGTAAAGAGGCCCACACAAGTCTTGTAGTGTAAAGAGGCCCACACAAGTCGTCTAGTGTAAAGAGGCCCACACAAGTCGTCAAGTGTAAAGAGACCCACACAAGTCGTCTAGTGTAAAGAGACCCACACAAGTCGTCAAGTGTAAAGAGACCCACACAAGTCGTCTAGTGTAAAGAGACCCACACAAGTCGTCAAGTGTAAAGAGACCCACACAAGTCGTCTAGTGTAAAGAGACCCACACAAGTCGTCTAGTGTAAAGAGACCCACATAAGTCGTCTAGTGTAAAGAGACCCACACAAGTCGTCTAGTGTAAAGAGGCCCACACAAGCCGTCTAGTGTAAAGAGACCCACATAAGTCGTCTAGTGTAAAGAGACCCACACAAGTCGTCTAGTGTAAAGAGACCCACACAAGTCGTCTAGTGTAAAGAGGCCCACACAAGTCGTCTAGTGTAAAGAGACCCACACAAGTCGTCTAGTGTAAAGAGGCCCACACAAGTTGTCTAGTGTAAAGAGACCCACACAAGTTGTGTAGTGTAAAGAGACCCACACAAGTTGTGTAGTGTAAAGAGACCCACACAAGTCGTCTAGTGTAAAGAGGCCCACACAAGTCGTGTAGTGTAAAGAGACCCACACAAGTCGTGTAGTGTAAAGAGGCCCACACAAGTCGTCTAGTGTAAAGAGACCCACACAAGTCGTCTAGTGTAAAGACGCCCACACAAGTCGTCTAGTGTAAAGAGGCCCACACAAGTCGTCTAGTGTAAAGAGACCCACACAAGTCGTCTAGTGTAAAGAGGCCCACACAAGCCGTCTAGTGTAAAGAGACCCACATAAGTCGTCTAGTGTAAAGAGACCCACACAAGTCGTCTAGTGTAAAGAGACCCACACAAGTCGTCTAGTGTAAAGAGGCCCACACAAGTCGTCTAGTGTAAAGAGACCCACACAAGTCGTCTAGTGTAAAGAGGCCCACACAAGTCGTCTAGTGTAAAGAGACCCACACAAGTCATGTAGTGTAGAGACCCACACAAGTTGTGTAGTGTAAAGAGACCCACACAAGTCGTCTAGTGTAAAGAGGCCCACACAAGTCGTGTAGTGTAAAGAGACCCACACAAGTCGTGTAGTGTAAAGAGGCCCACACAAGTCGTCTAGTGTAAAGAGACCCACACAAGTCGTCTAGTGTAAAGAGGCCCACACAAGTCGTCTAGTGTAAAGAGGCCCACACAAGTCGTCTAGTGTAAAGAGACCCACACAAGTCGTCTAGTGTAAAGAGACCCACACAAGTCGTCTAGTGTAAAGAGACCCACACAAGTCATCTAGTGTAAAGAGACCCACAAAAGTCGTGTAAGTGTAAAGAGGCCCTCACAAGTCGTCTAGTGTAAAGAGACCCACACAAGTCGTGTAGTGTAAAGAGGCCCACACAAGCCGTCTAGTGTAAAGAGGCCCACATAAGTTGTCTAGTGTAAAGAGACCCACATAAGTCGTGTAGTGTAAAGAGGCCCACACAAGCCGTCTAGTGTAAAGAGGCCCACACAAGTCGTCTAGTGTAAAGAGGCCCACATAAGTCGTGTAGTGTAAAGAGGCCCACACAAGTCGTCTAGTGTAAAGAGACCCACACAAGTCGTCTAGTGTAAAGAGGCCCACACAAGTTGTCTAGTGTAAAGAGGCCCACACAAGTCGTGTAGTGTAAAGAGACCCACACAAGTCGTCTAGTGTAAAGAGACCCACACAAGTCGTCTAGTGTAAAGAGGCCCACACAAGTCGTCTAGTGTAAAGAGACCCACACAAGTCGTGTAGTGTAAAGATGCCCACACAAGTCGTGTAGTGTAAAGATGCCCACACAAGTCGTGTAGTGTAAAGAGACCCACACAAGTCGTGTAGTGTAAAGAGACCCACATAAGTCGTGTAGTGTAAAGAGACCCATGTAAGTCGTGTAGTGTAAAGATGCCCACACAAGTCGTGTAGTGTAAAGAGACCCACGTAAGTCGTGTAGTGTAAAGAGACCCACGTAAGTCGTGTAGTGTAAAGATGCACACATACGGTGGATAGAGCTATGACAGTACTCACAGTCTCTCCAGTTTGTAGAGTCCACTGAAGGCTTGAGTGGAGATTGTCTGGATGCTGTTATTCTGTAAGAACCTGAGATGAGAAACAAACACACACAACATCAACTCAAGCACAGAGATTCAACATTATTTCACCAGGTACCAGCAAGTGTATTATTAATAGCACATTCTCATTCTAAAATAAAACACAGAGGTTGAGTTTTCATGTGGTAAATAAACATGTTTCTAGCTTTAGCACAAGTGTAAAGCCCCGACCGGGTACAGTGCAAAGCCCCGACCCAGTACAGTGTAAAGCCCCGACACAGTACAGTGTAAGGCCCTGACCCAGTACAGTGTAAAGCCACGACACAGTACAGTGTAAGGCCCTGACCCAGTACAGTGTAAGGCCCTGACCCAGTACAGTGTAAGGCCCTGACCCAGTACAGTGTAAGGCCCTGACTCAGTACAGTGTAAAGCCCTGACCCGGTACAGTGTAAAGCCCCGACCCAGTACAGTGTAAAGCCCCGACCCAGTACAGTGTAAAGCCCCGACCCAGTACAGTGTAAGGCCCTGACTCAGTACAGTGCAAAGCACTGACCCAGTACAGTGTAAAGCCCCGACCCAGTACAGTGTAAAGCCCTGACCCAGTACAGTGTAAAGCCCTGACCCAGTACAGTGTAAAGCCCCGACCCAGTACAGTGTAAAGTCCAGACCCAGTACAGTGTAAGGCCCTGACCCAGTACAGTGTAAGGCCCTGACCCAATACAGTGTAAGGCCCTGACCCAGTACAGTGTAAGGCCCTGACTCAGTACAGTGTAAAGCCCTGACCCGGTACAGTGTAAATCCCCGACCCAGTACAGTGTAAAGCCCCAACCCAGTACAGTGTAAAGCCCCAACCCAGTACAGTGTAAGGCCCTGACCCAGTACAGTGCAAAGCACTGACCCAGTACAGTGTAAAGCCCCGACCCAGTACAGTGTAAAGCCCTGACCCAGTACAGTGTAATGCCCAGACCCGGTACAGTGTAAAGCTCTGACCCGGTACAGTGTTAAGCCCTGAACCAGTACAGTGTAAAGCCCTGAACCAGTACAGTGTAAAGCCCTGACCCAGGCCTGACCCCTGATCCAGGACAATGGCCCAGCAGACGGTCTAGTAGAACAATGGTCCACTCTGGGTCATGCTCAGTCTCTGAGTCAGTCTCGGTCTCTATCTCCGTCTCCGTGTCAGTCATAGTCTCTGTCTCCGTGTCAGTCTCTGTCTCCGTGTCAGTCTCGGTCTCTATCTCCGTCTCCGTGTCAGTCATAGTCTCTGTCTCCGTGTCAGTCTCTGTCTCTGAGTCAGTCTCGGTCTCTATCTCCGTCTCCGTGTCAGTCATAGTCTCTGTCTCCGTGTCAGTCTCTGTCTCTGAGTCAGTCTCAGTCTCTATCTCCGTCTCCGTCTCAGTCATAGTCTCTGTCTCCGTGTCAGTCTCTGTCTCTGAGTCAGTCTCGGTCTCTATCTCCGTCTCCGTGTCAGTCATAGTCTCTGTCTCCGTGTCAGTCTCTGTCTCTGAGTCAGTCTCGGTCTCTATCTCCGTCTCCGTGTCAGTCATAGTCTCTGTCTCCGTGTCAGTCTCTGTCTCTGAGTCAGTCTCGGTCTCTATCTCCGTCTCCGTGTCAGTCATAGTCTCTGTCTCCGTGTCAGTCTCTGTCTCTGAGTCAGTCTCGGTCTCTATCTCCGTCTCCGTGTCAGTCATAGTCTCTGTCTCCGTGTCAGTCTCTGTCTCCGTGTCATTCTCAGTCTCTGTCTCTGTGTCAGTCTCAGTCTCTCTATCTCCGTGTCAGTCTCAGTCTCCGTGACATTCTCAGACTCTGTCTCTGTGTCAGTCTCCGTGTCAGTCTCTGTCTCCGTGTCAATCTCAGTCTCTGTCGCCGTGTCAGTCTCTCTCTCCGTGTCAGTCTGTCTCTGTTTCCATCTCAGTCTCAGTCTCTGTCTCCATGCCGGTCTCAGTCTCTGTCTCCATGCCAGTCTCAGTCTCTGTCTCCATGCCAGTCTCAGTCTCTGTCTCCATGTCAGTCTCTGTCTCTGACTCCATGTCAGTCTCAGTCTCTGTTTCCATGTCAGTCTCTGTCTCTGACTCCGTCTCCATGTCAGGCTCAGTCTCAGTCTCAGTCTCCATGTCAGTCTCAGTCTCTGTTTCCATGTCAGTCTCTGTCTCTGACTCCGTCTCCGTGTCAGGCTCAGTCTCTGTCTCCATGTCAGTCTCAGTCTGTCTCCGTGTCAGTCTCTGTCTCCATGTCAGTCTCAGTCTGTCTCCGTGTCAGTCTGCGTCTCTCTGTCTCTGTGTCAGTCTCAGTCTCTGTCTCGATGTCATTCTCTGTCTTTGTGTTGGTCTCAGTCTCCTAGTCAGTCTCAGTCTCCGTGTCAATCTCTGTCTCTGTGTCGGTCTCAGTCTCCTAGTCAGTCTCAGTCTCCGTGTCAATCTCTGTCTCTGTGTCAGTCTCAGTCTCTGTCTCCGTGTCAGTCTCAGTCTCTGTCTCCATGTAAGTCTCAGTCTCTGTCTCTGTGTTGGTCTCTGTCTCTGTGTCGGTCTCAGTCTCCTAGTCAGTCTCAGTCTCTGTCTCTGTCTCCGTGTCAGTCTCAGTCTCTGTCTCTGTCTCCGTGTCAGTCTCAGTCTCTGTCTCTGTCTCCGTGTCAGTCTCAGTCTCTGTCTCTGTCTCCGTGTCAGTCTCAGTCTCTGTCTCTGTCTCCGTGTCAGTCTCAGTCTCTTTCTCTGTCTCCGTGTCAGTCTCAGTCTCTGTCTCTGTGTCGGTCTCTGTCTCTGTGTCGGTCTTAGTCTCCTAGTCAGTCTCAGTCTCAGTCTCTCTGTCTCCGTGTCAGTCTCTGTCTCTGTGTCGGTCTCAGTCTCTGTGTCAGTCTCAGTCTCTGTCTCCGTGTCAGTCTCAGTCTCTCTGTCTCCGTGTCAGTCTCTGTCTCTGTGTCGGACTCAGTCTCTGTGTCGGTCTCAGTCTCTCTGTCTCCGAGTCAGTCTCAGTCTCTGTCTCCGTGTCAGTCTCTCTGTCTCCGTGCCAGTCTTTGTGTTAGTCTCCATTTCTGTCTCTGAGTCTGTCTCTGTGTCTGTCTCTGTCTCTCTGTCTCTGTGTCAGTCTCTGTGTCAGTCTCTGTGTAGGTCTCTGTGTCTGTCTAGGTCTCTGTGTTAGTCTCTATGTCAGACACCGGGTCAGTCTCTGTGTCGGTCTATGTGTCGGTCTATGTGTCGGTCTCGGTCTCTGTGTCAGTCTCTGTGTCAGTCTAGGTCTCTGTGTCAGTCTCTGTGTCAGTCTAGGTCTCTGTGTCAGTCTATGTGTCAGTCTAGGTCTCTGTGTCAGTCTCGGTCTCTATCTCGCTATCAGTCTCTGCAGTGAAGTTATACTGAAGATAAGAAGTGATATGAATAAATTAATAAACAATTAACAGTGTGTGTGTGTGTGTGTATGTTTTTATTATTTAAAAAAAATATATATTTAAACTTAATTCAAATAGGCAGTTAAGAACAAATTCTTATTTACAATGACAGTTTACCAAAAGGCCTCCTGCCGGGACGGGGGTTGGGATTAAAAACACATCACGACAAGAGAGACACCACAACACTACTTCAAATCTTCAAATAGAGAGAGAGAGGCCCTGATGATGTTCAGAGAGATTAAGTCCAGAGAGACTTAATAAATAAATAATAAATAACTAATGAAGTAACTAATGAAGTAAAAAACAAATAAAACAATTTAATAATTTTACCCCGTTTTCTTTCCCGAATTTCAGGATTAAGACCTTGTCTCTTCGCTGCAACTCCCCAACGGGCTCGGGAGAGGCGAAGGTCGCGTTATGCATCCCCCAAAAACTACGCTTCTTAACACCCACTCCCTTAACCCAGAAGCCCTCTGCGTCGGAGGAAACACTGTTCAACTGACAACCGAGGTCAGAGAATCGCTAGAGCACAATGAGCCAAGTAAAGCCCCCCCCCCCCTGCCAAACCCAGACCTATTGCGCAGCACCCGATGGGAGGTTCCTGATGACACAGCCTGGAATCGAACCCCAGGCTGTAGTGAAGACACTGCAATGCAGGGCCTTAGACCACTGCACCACTCAGGAGTAAACTGTAGTGTGTCTGTAGTGACGCTTCTAGCACTGAGATGCAGGGCCTTAGACCACTGCACCACTCAGGAGTAAACTGTAGTGTGTCTGTAGTGACGCTTCTAGCACTGAGATGCAGGGCCTTAGACCACTGCACCACTCAGGAGTAAACTGTAGTGTGTCTGTAGTGACGCTTCTAGCACTGAGATGCAGGGCCTTAGACCACTGCACCACTCAGGAGTAAACTGTAGTGTGTCTGTAGTGACGCTTCTAGCACTGAGATGCAGGGCCTTAGACCACTGCACCACTCAGGAGTAAACTGTAGTGTGTCTGTAGTGACGCTTCTAGCACTGAGATGCAGGGCCTTAGACCACTGCACCACTCAGGAGTAAACTGTAGTGTGTCTGTAGTGACGCTTCTAGCACTGAGATGCAGGGCCTTAGACCACTGCACCACTCAGGAGTAAACTGTAGTGTGTCTGTAGTGACGCTTCTAGCACTGAGATGCAGGGCCTTAGACCACTGCACCACTCAGGAGTAAACTGTAGTGTGTCTGTAGTGACGCTTCTAGCACTGAGATGCAGGGCCTTAGACCACTGCACCACTCAGGAGTAAACTGTAGTGTGTCTGTAGTGACGCTTCTAGCACTGAGATGCAGGGCCTTAGACCACTGCACCACTCAGGAGTAAACTGTAGTGTGTCTGTAGTGACGCTTCTAGCACTGAGATGCAGGGCCTTAGACCACTGCACCACTCAGGAGGCCCATAGCTTCCACTTTGATCACAGAGTGAACACAGACGCTGACCCTGTGTTTCAGGAATGTGTGTGTGTGTGTGTGTGTGTGTGTGTGTGTGCGTGCGTGCGTGCGTGCGTGCGTGCGTGCGTGTGTGTGTGTGTGTGTGTGTGTGTGTGTGTGTGTGTGTGTGTGTGTGTGTGTGTGTGTGTGTGTGTGTGTGTGTGCGCGTGCGTGCGTGTTACAGACAATGAGAGAGATACACATCAGAGAGAGACCTCTACATGACCGTGTTCATGCGTGGGCGTCTGTTTCATCGTGTTTCACAGTCACACTGTGTCTTTTGTGCTCTTATCCTCTTTTGCCTCCTTAAAGCTGCAATATGTAACTTTTTTGGGCGACCCGACTAAATTCACATAGAAATGTGAGTTATAGATCTGTCATTCTCATTGAAAGCAAGTCTAAGAAGCGGTAGAGTTGTTTTATGTGCGCTATTTCTATGCTTCCGGTTCTTACGTTTAGTTTTTGTGTCTTTTACTTTTGGTTTTGTACACCAGTTTCAAACAGTTGAACATTTTTGGGGTTATGGAAAATATATTTCACAGCAGTTTAGATGGTACAATGATTCTCGACACTATACTTTCTTGTTTTGTCACATAAACTGAAATGAGGCGAACTATTAGAATTTTAATAACGAGGAAATATCGGAGTGATTTCTGCATAGTGCATCTTTAATATACTATTCTGTGTATGTGTCTCTGTGTGTGTGTGTGTCTCTGTGTGTGTGTGAGTGTGTGTGTGTGTGTGTGTGTGTGTGTGTGTGTGTGTGTGTGTGTGTGTGTGTGTGTGTGTGTGTGTGTGTACCCCATAATGACAATGCAATAATCGAAATGTTAACAAATGTATTAAAAATAAAAACCAGAAATACCTTATTTACATAAGTGATCAGACTCTTTGCTATGGGACTCAAAGTTGAAATCAGGTGCATCCTGGTTCCATTGATCATCCTTGAGATGTTTCTACAACTTGATTGGAGTCCACCTGTGGTAAATTCAATTGATTGGACATGATTTGGAAAGGCACACACCTGTCTATTTAAGGTCCCACAGCAAAAACCAAGCCACTCGGGTCGAAGGAATTGTTCGTAGAGCTCCAAGACATTGAAGGTCCCCAAGAACACAGTGGCCTCCATCATTCTTAAATGGAAGAAATATGGAACCACCAAGACTCTTCCTAGAGCTGGCCGCACGGCCAAACTGATCAATCGGGGGAGAAGGGCCTTGTGGAGATGGGAGAACCTTCTAGAAGGACAACCATCTCTGCAGCACTCCACCAATTAGTCCTTTATGGTAGAGTGGCCAGACGGAAGCCACTCCTCATTAAAAGGCACATGACAGCCCGCTTGGAGGTTGGCAAAAGGCACCTGAAGGACTCTCAGACCATGATGATCAGATCTGATGAAACAAAGATTAAACTCTTTGGCCTGAATACCAAGAGTCATGTTTGGAGGAAACCTGGCACCATCCCTACGGTGAAGCATGGTGGTTGCAGCATCATGCTGTTGGGATGTTTTTCAGCAGCATGGACTGGGAGACTAGTCAGGATCGAGTGAAAGATCCTTGATGAAAACCTGCTCCAGAGCGCTCAGGATGTCAGACTGGGGCGAAGGTTTACCTTCCAACAGGACAACGCAGGAGTGGCTTCGGGACAAGTCTCTGAATGTCGTTGAGTGGCCCAGTCAGAGCCTGGACTTAAACCCGATCCAACATCTCTGGAGAGACCTGAAAATAGCTGTGCAGCAACGCTGCCCACCCAACCTGACAGAGCTTGAGAGCATCTGCAGGTAAAAATGGGAGAAACTCCCCAAATACAGGTGTGCCAAGCTTGTAGCATCATACCCAAGAAGACCAGAGGCTGTAATCACTGCCAAAGGTGCTTCAACAAAGTACTGAGTAAAGGGTCTGAATACTTATGTAAATGTAATTTTCCCATTTTTTATTTTGAATAAATTAGCAAACATTTAGAAAAAAGTTGTTTTGCTTTGTCGTTATGGGGCATTGTGTGTAGATTGTTGAGTTTTTTTCATTAAAAAATTTCAATTTCAGAATAAGGCTGTAACGTAACAAAATGTGGAAAAAGTCAAAGGGTCTGAATACTTTGCAAATACACTGTATCTTCCACCTCTGCTATGAATATGGTTGAGAAGCAATTACATATCAGACAGTATCTGGATCCGAGGGTCTACTCATAGGTAGAGGGGTGTGAGGGGCGAGACTTATACACACACAAACACACTTTTCTTGTGTCTTAAAAAATAGTTATGTTCTAATAACATTTAGTACAAGGACAAAGTGTAGAAAAAAACTGTCTATATTGACAGACGATTTATAAAAAAATTAACAGTTATGAGAATAAGAGTATGAGAATGACTGAAATAGTCAAAGATTAAACAATACGTTTAAATAGTCTAAGATTAAACAATTAAATTAAATAATCTAACATGCTGACCAAACCGGACGCGCATGTTGATTTTGTACCCCCACACCAGACACGAACATATCAAAACAAACTCTGAACCAATAATATTAATTTGAGGACAGGTCGAAAAGCATTAAACATTTATGGCAATTTAGCTAGCTAGCTTGCTGTTGCTAGATAATTTGTTTTGGGATATAAACATTTGGTTTTGTTATTTTAGTCTTATATTAAACAATAAAATGAAGGAGAACCAGTTAAATAGGAGTTGCACAGTGTGTATGTGCGTGTGTGTGTGTTTGTGCGTGTGTGCGTGATTGATAGTAGCTATATTAAATAGTGAGTCTCTCCCTGAGAGAGATCACCTCACTATATGACAGGTTATTGTGGAAAATATGAAACAATTTCTCTTTCCCAGATTGCACCTGGGGCCTGAATGGGAACACATGTTTGGATGGACCACCGCAGAAAGGAAGAAACAATTATATTTTTTATTTGATTTGAACTTTATCTAATCCAAGAAGACCCCCTGAAAGGCAGGTTACAGTACAGTATGTGTAACAAGGGGTTTGGGGTAAAATACTAAAAGTATCTTTGTTTTAGATTTAAATCGTTTTAAGGCTAATGACATGCGCGTTCTGTAACAATTAAGTTTAAATAACATTGAAGTAGATGATTGCGTATGACTTGGGCACTGTGTTTTACGCACTGTGACATGTCTAAATGTTAACCTTTATTTGAAGCCTCTTCATCAAACCCCCTTTTCTTTTAATCTCAGAAGGTCCAGCATCATCCTCAGACAGTTGCTTTCATTTTTTGGTCAAATTCTCATTTCTGGATAAGACTTAAAATAGTGGATCAAATCTTGCTATGTGACATATATGGAAGAGTATTGTGGCCCATGAGAGGAGAAAAAAATGAATTAACAGCAATGGCTGCGGCTTGATTTCGTTGATAGATTTAGATACAGTGCCATGCAAAAGTATTCATCCCCCTTGGCATTGCTCCTATTTAGATGCATTGCAACCTGTAATTTAAATATATTTTTATTTGGATTTCATGTAATGGACATACACAAAATAGTCCAAATTGGTGAAATGAAATGAAAAATATAACTTGTTTCAAAAAATAAAAAATAAAAAACAGAAAAGTGGTACAAGCATATGTATTCACCTCTTTTGCTATGAAGCCTCTAAATTAGATCTGGTGCAATCAATTACCTTCAGGAGTTGCATAATTCGTTAAATAAAGTCCACCTGTGTGCAATCTAAGTATCACATGGTCTCAGTACCTGTTCTGAAGGCCCCAGAGCCTGCAACAAAACTAAGCAAGGGGCACCACAAAGCAAGCGGCACCATGAATACCAAGGAGCTCTCCAAACAGGTCAGGGACAAAGTTGTGAAGAAGTATCCAACTGAATCGTATCCAACTGAATCACAACTTGCGGACTTGTTTACGTGTTGCTGTGCGTTTTGTTGCCAACCTTATTTTGCTAACTGACAACTTTACGGTTTTTCCTTTTTAATTACCATTTGCTATCTAACTGGGAGTCTCGTGAGTGAAAACATCCGAAGCTCATCAAAGGTAAACAATTTAATTTGATTGCTTTTCTGATTTCCGTGACCAAGTTACCTGCTGCTAGCTGGACAAAATGCTATGCTAGGCTATTGATAAACTTACAGAAATGCTTGTCTAGCTTTGGCTGTAAAGCATATTTTGAAAATCTGAGATGACAGGGTGATTAACAAAAGGCTAAGCTGTGTCTCAATATATTTCACTTGTGATATTCATGAATAGGAATATTTTCTAGAAATATTTATGTCCGTTGCGTTATGCTAATTAGTGTCAGTCGATGATTACGCTCACTCATGCAGGATGGGGAGTTACTAGAGGTTTAAGGCTAATCTGAAGATGGTGCTGGCTAAAGCTAATACTGGCGAGTGTAGAAAGTATAAAGACACTGTTATCCACGTCAGCACCAACGATGTTAGGATGAAACAGTCAGAGATCACCAAGCGCAACATAGCTTCAGCATGTAAACCAGCTAGAATGATGTGTTGAGTAATTGTCTCTGGCCCCCTCCCAGTTAGGGGGAGTGATGAGCTCTACAGCAGAGTCTCACAACTCAATTGCTGGTTGGAAACTGTTTTCTGCCCCTCCCAAAAGGTATAATTTGTAGATAATTGGCCGTCTTTCTGGGAAGTTTTTTTTTAAGTTCCTCGGCATACACATCACAGACAAACTGAATTGGTCCACCCACACAGACAGCATCGTGAAGAAGGCGCAGCAGCGCCTCTTCAACCTCAGGAGGCTGAAGAAATTCGGCTTGTCACCAAAAGCACTCACAAACTTCTACAGATGCACAATCGAGAGCATCCTGGCGGGCTGTATCACCGCCTGGTACGGCAACTGCTCCGCCCACAACCGTAAGGCTCTCCAGAGGGTAGTGAGGTCTGCACAATGCATCACCGGGGACAAACTACCTGCCCTCCAGGACACCTACTGTCAGGATCCGGTTGCGAACCTGGGTCTCCGGAGTGAGAAACAGTCACTTAACCAACTGAGCCACGAATAGTCAGCAGAACCCAGAAGATGAGGCAGACACAGCAGTACTTAAGACGGTGTATTTAATAAAGTAAAAAAGGAGAAGTCCTTCAATACAAAATGGCAAATCCAAAAGGTGGTAGGTATAGCACAAAAAAGCCTCAAGAGATACTCAAAAACAAAAACAGAATTCCACAAGAGCATCCACCGGAAACGACAAGAATACACAGAACACTAGGGCTGGGTGCTAACATACAAACACAGAGCACAGAACTGAGGGAAACTAAGGGTTTAAATACAATCAGGGGAAACGAGGCACAGGTGCAAATAATAATGGGGAACAAGGGAAAAAACATAAGGTCAAAAAGCACAATGGGGGCATCTAGTGACCAAAACCCGGAACAACCCTGGCCAAATCCTGACAGAATCCCCCTAGGAACGGCTCCTGACGTTCCTACCAGCTCTCTCAGGGTGGAGGGCCCTGAACTGACGAATGAGGTCAGGGTCCAGGATGTCTTTGGCAGGAACCCAGGAGCGCTCCTCGGGACCGTAGCCTTCCCAGTCCACCAGATACTGCCAGGACCGCTGCACCCGGCGGGAATCCAGTATCCGATGGACGGTATAAGCCGGCTGGCCTCCAATGACACGAGGCGGAGGGGGAGGTCTGTCTGGCGGGACAAGGGGAGAAAAAACAACAGGTTTTAACAATGAAATGTGAAATGTGGGATTAATCTTAAGGGATCTGGGTAAGTGTAGGCGATAAGAAACTGGGTTAACTCTCCTGGCAACCTTGAAGGGACCGATGTATTTTTGGGACAGCTTGCGAGACTCCACCCGTAGAGGTAAGTCTCTTGTGGAGAGCCAGACTCTCTGGCCGGGGCGCAGGGTAGGCCCGGGACGGCGACGTCTGTTGGCTTGTTGTTGGTACCTCTGTGAGGAACGCATAAGATTAAGACGGGTCTTCCTCCACATAAGCCGACAGCGTCTGACGAACTTCAAGGCTGAAGGCACTCTGACTTCTGCCTCCTGGTCCGGGAACAATGGAGGAGCATAGCCAAACTGACACTCGTGCGGGGACATACCAGTGGAGGAGGAGCGCAAGGTGTTGTGCGCGTATTCGGCCCAAACAATAAAGGATGACCATGTGGACGGGTTGTCACGAGTCATACATCGGAGGGTGGTTTCCAGCTTTTGATTCATCCTCTCTGTTTGGCCGTTGGACTCCGGATGGTACCCTGAAGATAGACTGGCAGAAGCCCCCATGAGTTGGCAGAAGGCCTTCCAAAACCTTGAGGCGAACTGGGGACCTCTGTCAGAAACCATATCTTGAGGAATGCCGAAGACTCGGAACACATGATTAATTACCAACTCAGCCGTTTCCTTGGCAGAAGGTAACTTAGTCAGAGGGACGAACCTGGCCGCCTTTGAAAACCTGTCGATTATGACTAGGATAGTAGTATTGCCATGGGATGGAGGAAGTCCAGTAATAAAGTCCAATGAGATATGGGACCAGGGTCTGTGGGGAACAGGTAAAGGGTGAAGGAGTCCTTGAGGGCGGAGGTGAGAAGATTTGCCCTGGCAGCACACGGGACAGGCATTGACGAAAGTGGCAACGTCTTCTCTTATGGTAGGCCGCCAGAACTTACGCTGGATGAACTCCAAGGTGCGACCTACGCCCGGATGACAGGTGAGGCGAGAGGAGTGCCCCCACAGAAGGACCTGAGTCCTCACTGCCTTGGGGACAAACAACCGATTGGCAGGACCTCCTTTCGGGTCCGGTTCGCTAGCTTGAGCACGTCTCACGGTATCCTCAACTTGCCACGAGATCGGAGCCACAATCTTAGCAGCAGGAAGGACAGGCATGCCCGTGTCATCTCGAATGGCAGGAGCGTAGACTCGGGACAGGGCATCCGGTTTGAGATTCTTCGACCCGGGCCGATAGGTGAGGATAAACTGGAATCGATTGAAGAAAAGAGACCATCTAGCTTGTCTAGAGTTCAACCGCTTCGCCTGCTGGATATACTCCAGATTTGTGTGGTCCGTAAGCACTTGAAACGGGTGAGAAGCCCCCTCGAGCCAGTGTCTCCATTCCTTCAATGCCATCTTAACCGCTAGGAGTTCACGATCCCCCACATCGTAGTTCCTCTCAGTCGGGATAAGCCGGTGTGAGAAGAAAGCGCACGGATGAAGCTTCTTGTCTTCACCCCTCTGAGACAGGACAGCTCCAACACCAACCTCTGATGCGTCTACCTCCACCACAAATGGTTCATCCGTAGTCGGTAGTATCAGGATGGGAGCAGAGAGAACGCGCTGCTTGAGTCCTTGGAAGGCCGTCTCAGCTTCTCTTCCCCACAAAAACCTTGCATTGCCACCCTTGGTTAAAGCTGAGAGAGGGGCTGCCACCAAGCTGAAGTTCTTGATGAACTTGCGGTAGAAGTTTGTGAAGCCCAGGAAACGCTGAACTTCCTTAACGGATTTGGGGGTGGGCCAATCCGCTACCGCCCCTACCTTCCTGGGGTCCATTTGGACTCGACCGGGTTCCACTACAAATCCCAGGAATTGTACTCGGGATGAATGGAATTCACATTTTTCCGGCTTAACGTACAGATGGCTGTCCAGGAGGCGTTTGAGTACTTGTCTGACATGCTTAGTGTGTTCTTGAAGGGAGCTCGAAAAGATGAGGATGTCATCCAAGTAAACGAACACAAATATGTTAAGCATATCCCTAAGCACATCGTTTATGAGCGCTTGGAACACCGCTGGGGCGTTGGTCAGGCCGAAGGGCATCACCAAGTATTCATAGTGACCAGTAGGCGTGTTGAAAGCGGTCTTCCACTCGTCACCAGGTCTGATCCGCACAAGATGGTATGCGTTCCGCAGGTCAAGCTTAGTGAAAACAACTGCTTCCTGGAGCAGCTCGAAGGCTGTGGCCATAAGGGGTAGCGGGTAACGGTTACGGACGGTTATGGCATTGAGTCCCCGGTAGTCGATGCAAGGACGTAATCCACCGTCTTTCTTGGCCACAAAGAAAAACCCTGCTCCCGCCGGGGAGGTGGATGCACGCATGAGGCCTGCTTCCAGAGCGTCCTTGATGTAGGTATCCATAGCAGCTCGTTCGGGTGGAGATAGGGAAAAGATCCGACCCCTGGGGGGGCAAGTCCCCGGAAACAGGTCGATGGGGCAATCGTAAGGTCTATGGGGTGGTAGCATGGTGGCCCTCTGTTTGCTAAACACCAATTTGAGGTCATGGTAACACTCGGGAACTCGGGTCAGGTCGATGGATTCTAAAGACTCGGGAGTAGAACTTGGGGAATTCTGGAAAATACAAGTAGCTTGGCACGTAGGACCCCACTGCTTGATAGTGCCCACAGACCAGTCGATGTGAGGGTTATGGCTGTGAAGCCAGGGGTATCCAAGGACGAGAGGGAACTCGGAACAGGAGATCAAATGAAAGTTCATCAATTCCTGGTGTTGTGAAACTGAAAGTCGCAAGGAGGTAGTGACATGAGTGACAAGTCCAGATCCCAAAGGGCTTCCATCCAATGTAGTGACCCTCATGGGTTCACTTAGAGGTTCAGAGGGAACACCATTCTCCTTCGCCCAGACACCATCCATGAAGTTACCTGCGGCTCCAGAGTCTACCAAGGCTTGAAGGTGAAGCTTGTGGTTGTCCCAGGAGAGGGTGACTGGAATGAGCAGACGGGAGTTGGACGGATGGGAGGAGGTTATGTTTCCCGTTACAGTTCCCCCGGTCTGTACGGGACAGAGCGTTTCCCTGGAGCCCGGGACACGTGGAACGGAAATGGCCCGGTTTGCCGCAATATAGACAGCGTCGCTCCCTCATCCGGCGGTCTCTCTCAGCCTGGGAGATGCGTCCAATCTGCATGGGTTCCGATGGAGCCAGCGAGGATAAAGGTGGGGACTCGGAGCTGGGACTGATAGGGGCTAGAGGTCTACGGTTGAGTTCTCTCTCTCTCAGACGCTGGTCAATGCGTGAGGCCAACTTGATCAGGGACTCGAGATTGTCCGGTGGTTCCCGAGTGGCCAGTTCATCTTGGATAGTGTCGGAAAGGCCTTTCAGAAAGCACACCGTGAGCGCCTCGTTGTTCCAGCCACTTGCTGCTGCCATCGTGCGGAACTGGATGGCATAGTCCGTCACGCTGCGCCAACCTTGGTGGAGAGTCAGGAGCTGTTTGGCTGAGTCAGAACCACTGCTTGGGCCTTGAAACACTCGTTTGAATTCCTCAGCAAAGGCAGAGTAGCTGGCACAGCAGGAACTATGGGCATCCCACACAGCAGTAGCCCAGGCCAGGGCTTTTTCCGACATCAGTGTGATGATAAAAGCGATCTTAGACCGGTCGGTGGGAAACGACGAGGGTTGTAGCTCAAAGTAGAGAGAACATTGGGTGAGAAACCCTTTACAAGCACTTGGATCACCTGAGAACCGTTGGAAGACGAGGTTCAGCCAGGGGGTTAACTGCCATGGGTACGTGAATCTGAGGTACTGGGACGGGAACTGTTGCCGGGGTAAGACGATCAGATATTTGCTTAATGGAAGTCAGCATCTCCGACAGAAGATGAGAATGTCTAGCCATTAAGGCCTCTTGCTGAACCAGGGCGGCTTCGTGGCGTTGGACAGTCTCCTGGTGGTGGGACAGCATGGCAAAAAGGTCCTGGGAACTGGCTGCCTCTGGGTTCATTTTTGGCTCTGTGTTTCTGTCAGGACCCGGTTACAAACCTGGGTCTCCGGAGTGAGAAACAGTCACTTAACCAACTGAGCCACGAATATTCAGCAGAACCCAGAAGATGAGGCAGACACAGCATTACTTAAGACGGTGTATTTAATAAAGTAAAAAAGGAGAAGTCCTTCAATACAAAATGGCAAATCCAAAAGGTGGTAGGTATAGCACAAAAAAGCCTCAAGAGATACTCAAAAACAAAAACAGAATTCCACAAGAGCATCCACCGGAAACGACAAGAATACACAGAACACTAGGGCTGGGTGCTAACATACAAACACAGAGCACAGAACTGAGGGAAACTAAGGGTTTAAATACAATCAGGGGAAACGAGGCACAGGTGCAAATAATAATGGGGAACAAGGGAAAAAACATAAGGTCAAAAAGCACAATGGGGGCATCTAGTGACCAAAACCCGGAACAACCCTGGCCAAATCCTGACAACCTACACCACCCGATGTTACAGGAAGCCCATAAAGATCATCAAGGACAACAACCACCCGAGCCACTGCCTGTTCACCCCACTATCATCCAGAAGGCGAGGTCAGTACAGGTGCATCAAAGCTGGGACCGAGAGACTGAAAAACAGCTTCTATCTCAAGGCCATCAGGCTGTTAAACAGCCACCACTAACATTGAGTCGCTGCTGCCAACACACTGACTCAACTCCAGCCACTTTAATAATGGGAATTGATGGGAAATGATGTAAAATATATCACTAGCCACTTTAAACAATGCTACCAAATATAATGTTTACATACCCTACATTATTAATCTCATATGTATACGTATATACTGTACTCTATATCATTTACTGCATCTTTATGTAATACATGTATCACTAGCCACTTTAACTATGCCACTTTGTTTACATACTCATCTCATATGTATATACTGTACTCGATACCATCTACTGTATCTTGCCTATGCTGCTCTGTACCATCACTCATTCATATATCTTTATGTACATATTCTTTATCCCCTTACACTGTGTATAAGATATTAGTTTTGGAATTGTTAGTTAGATTACTTGTTGGTTGTTACTGCATTGTCGGAACTAGAAGCACAAGCATTTCGCTACACTCGCATTAACATCTGCTAACCATGTGTATGTGACAAATAAAATTTGATTTAATTTGATTTGATTTGAAAAAAATAAAGCAATGCAGTTCAACACATACAACACAGAGTTACACATGGAATAAACAAACATACAATCAATAATACAGTAGAAAAATCTATATACAGCATGTGGAAATGAGGTAGGATAAAATAGGTAAGGCAATAAACAGGATAAAATAGGTAAGGCAATAAATAGTGAACCTCTGTCCCAGTCTCAAAAGCCATTATTGTGATTAATTGAGAATCAATTGAGAATCTGTGGTATGACTTAAATATTGCTGTACCCCATTCAACTTGAAGGAGCTGGAGCAGTTCTGCCTTGAAGAATGAGCAAAAATCCCAGTGGCAAGATGTGCCAAGCTTATAGAGACATACCACAAGAGACTTGCAGCTGTAATTTCTGCAAAAGGTTGCTTTACAAAGTATTTACTTTAATGTTTAATGTTTTTTTTGTCTTATTTCTTGTTTGTTTCACAAAAATAAATATTTTTGCGTCTTCAAAGTGGTAGGCATGTTGTGTAAATCAAATTATATAAACCCCCCATAAATCTATTTTAATTCTAGGTTGTAAGGCAACAAAATAGGAAAAATTCCAAGAGGGGTGAATACTTTCGCAAGCCACTGTATGTAAATAGAACAAATAAAACACCATGAATGGATAACATAAGATCATAGATACAATTCGGCTACATAGGTCCTACAAACATGATTTGCAATGGATTGCAAAAACACAATAATCACAATAATGGCTTTAGATCAAAGTCTATGTGGAGACCAAAAGGAGCCAAGGTCTTTACATTAAAGATCCAGGCGGGCTCTCATTTTAACAATAATAATAACAAGTCTTATGTTTGGGGAAAATCCAATACAACACATTACTGAGTACATCACTCTCCATATATTCAAGCATAATGGTGGCTGCATCATGTTACGGGTATGCTTGTCATCGTTAATTAGAGGGCGGATCCTCTTTTTTTCAATTTTCGACTAAAATTACATACCGAAATCTAATTGCCTGTAGCTCAGGCCCTGAAGCAAGGATATGCTTCAGGGCCCGCCTTATCTCAGTTCACTGGTCACGATGGCAACACCCACCCGTAGCACGCGCTCCAGCAGGTGTATCTCACTGATCATCCCTAAAGCCAACACCTCATCTGGCCGCCTTTCCTTCCAGTTCTCTGCTGCCTGTGACTGGAACGAATTGCAAAAATCGCTGAAGTTGGAGACTTTTACCTCCCTCACCAACTTTAAACATCTCCTATCTGAGCAGCTAACCGATCGCTGCAGCTGTACATAGTCCACCGGTAAATAGCCCACCCAATTTACCTACCTCATCCCCATACAGTTTTTATTTATTTACTTTTCTGCTCTTTTGCACACCAGTATCTCTACCTGCACATGACCATCTGATCATTTATCACTCCAGTGTTAATCTGCAAAATGGTAATTATTCGCCTACCTCCTCATGCCTTTTGCACACAATGTATATAGACTCTTTTTTTCTTTTTTTCTACTGTGCTATTGACTTGTTTATTGTTTACTCCATGTGTAACTCTGTGTTGTTGTCTGTTCACACTGCTATGCTTTATCTTGGCCAGGTCGCAGTTGTAAATGAGAACTTGTTCTCAACTAGCCTACCTGGTTAAATAAAGGTGTTCTCAACTAGCCCACCTAGTTAAATAAAGGAGAAAAACATAGGAGTAGTCTGTGAATGGTGTGTGTGTGTGGTGTGGAGCGTGTGATGTGTGTGGTGTGAGTGATGTGTGGTGTGTGTGATGTGTGGTGTGTGTGATGTGTGGTGTGTGTGATGTGTGGAGCGTGTGATGTGAGTGATGTGTGGTGTGTGTGATGTGTGGTGTGTGTGATGTGTGGTGTGTGTGATGTGTGGTGTGTGTGATGTGTGGAGCGTGTGATGTGTGTGGTGTGAGTGATGTGTGGTGTGTGTGATGTGTGGTGTGTGTGATGTGTGGTGTGTGTGATGTGTGGAGCGTGTGATGTGTGTGGTGTGAGTGATGTGTGGTGTGTGTGATGTGTGGTGTGTGTGATGTGTGGTGTGTGTGATGTGTGGAGCGTGTGATGTGTGTGGTGTGAGTGATGTGTGGTGTGTGTGATGTGTGGTGTGTGTGATGTGTGGTGTGTGTGATGTGTGTGGTGCGTGTCTGTGTGGTGTGTGCCTAATTACATCTCTCTGTGTGAATGGTGTGTGTGTGGTGTGTGTGATGTGTGGTGTGTGTGATGTGTGATGTGTGTGATGTGTGGAGTGTGTGATGTGTGTGGTGCGTGTCTGTGTGGTGTGTGCCTAATCACATCTCTCTCTGTGTGTGGGGTGTGTGTGGGGGGGGGGCTGTATGTGTGTGAGTATGTGCTGTGGGGTGTGTGTGTGCGCGCACTTGCAAGTGTAGAGCTCTGCCTAATCACATCTCTCTGATTGGGTCTAAGTGGCAAGGAGATCCGGGCCCGTATCCACAAATCGTCTCAGAGAAGACAATTTGATGTTTTACTCTTCCCCATACGTGCTGAGAACAGAGACGTTTTACTCCTCCACATACGTGCTGAGAACAGAGACGTTTTACTCCTCCACATACGTGCTGAGAACAGAGACGTTTTACTCCTCCACATACGTGCTGAGAATAGAGACGTTTTACTCCTCCTCATACGTACTGAGAAAAGTGACGTTTTACTCCTCCTCATACGTGCTGAGAACAGAGACGTTTCACTCCTCCTCATATGGGTAAAAATAGAAGCTACACATGAAACCTCTTTAGTCATTAGAGTCACGCCTAGTCAACAGATATTTAGGACCAGCAGGAAAATAGTCCTGTAGCAACAGGAAATGTGAATTATTATGTGGATTATATAATTCATGGACATTTTTCTTTAGGGCAAATAAAATCTGAAATTTCAAAGTAGAAATTACAAACTTTAGAAGCCTTTTAAAAAAAGTAAAATTCGCTTCAAATTTACAGCAACAAAAGAGTGATCAAATTAAGATCCTACATCTGTATTCATGCCAACATATTATGGAAGAATTAAGAGTAGGCAAAGCGATCATGTCAGCCAAAAATTATATCAAGCCTTTTAACAATGCAACATTTTATATACATTTACGTTCACCGTGGTTGACTGAAGCGCACAATTGGGTTCACAGCTGGCGATGCCTCATCAAAGTTATTCCCCATCATTTGCAGTAATATCAATGAGCGTCATCACTATCTCTCCTTTGTGGTACCTCAAACTGAGATAAACCTTTATGAGCTGATTACACTTGTTTTGGCAGTGTCTTAACATCATCCTAAAACCTATTGAGAGCAGGGAGCTTTTTAGTCTTGTGCATACAGTGCCCGTGGTCCTCATTATCAGCTGTCCCTGCCCAACACCACAAATGGCACCCTGTTCCCTACACAGCGCATTATTTTTTTACCAGGACCCATAGAGCTCTGGTCAAAAGTAGTGCACTATGTAGGGAATAGGGTGCACTATGTACGGAATAGTGTGCACTACGTAGGGAATAGGGTGCACTATGTAGGGAATAGTGTGCACTATGTATGGAATAGTGTGCACTATGTAGGGAATAGGGCTCTGGTCTATAGTCGTCCACTATGTAAGGAAAAGGGTGCACTATGTAGGGAATAGGGCTCTGGACTATGGTAGTGCACTATGTAGAGAATAGGGCTCTGGTCTAAAGTAGTGCACTATTTCGGGAACAGGCTGCCATTGGGGACGCAAGCTAAAAGGCTGAATGCATTATAAAGTGATGGATTACCCAAATTACACAGTCACTGTACAACTCTGGTAAGTGTTCAGCTGCTGCGGCTGCTGTGAAAATAATGGGACCCAAACTCATTTCTACACACATTTCCACATTAGTGTTTTATGCAAATAACACGTGTTCTGTAATTGTAACGCTTTCCCCACTTATTCATTCAACCATTCAGTCCTCTCACATGCAGACATTGGTCCCCAGGTGGTCCCTTGTAGCTCAGTTGGGTAGAGCGTAGCGCTTCCAACGCCAGGGTTGTGGGTTTGATTCCTACAGGGGACCAGTATGAAAACATGTATGCACTCACAACTCTAGATCACTCTGGATAACTGTGTCTGCTCAATGACTTGTACATGTGACTGTATTACTTGACAATTTACCTGGTGCACTATGCCTTGCGTAATGACATGAACACTAGCTCCTGGTGTTAGTTAATGCCTAGTGAACCAGTCTTTAGCTCAGTGGGATAAAAGTGTTGCAGGTGTACATATCACCACGGTTCAAACTCAGTTCTACACTTCTAACAAGATATGACAGTGTTCCTAACAGGATTATAACTAGTCAACTATGATACATGAACTAAATACATTTTCATGCAACTGTATAATATTGACAATAAATCGAGTTTAACCCAGTCCAGCCCAGTCCATTCCAACCTACTCCAGTCCAGTCCAACCTATTCCAGTCCAGTCCAACCTACTCCAGACCACTCCAGTCCACCTACTCTCACAAGTCCAGTTTAAAATTGTTTAGAACACACAGTCTCGGCAGGTGTGTGTATGTGGAGAAGACAATGTCATGTCAGATAGTATAGTATAGTATAGTATAGTATGTTATAGTATGTTATGATATAGTATGGTATGGTATGCTATTGTATAGTATGGTATGTTATGGTATAGTATGGTATAGTATGGTAAAGCATGGTATGTTATGGTAAAGTATGGTATAGTATGGCATAGTATAGTATTCAGCCATGCTG
This sequence comes from Oncorhynchus masou masou, assembly GCF_036934945.1. NCBI lineage: Eukaryota > Metazoa > Chordata > Actinopteri > Salmoniformes > Salmonidae > Oncorhynchus > Oncorhynchus masou. The sequence continues at coordinate 9,121,550 of NC_088219.1, forward strand.
CCCTGTTCGGAGGTTATTGTAATTTTCCTAAGTTATTTTTTGTGGCACCTGCCCACACAAATGAACAGTAGTTGAGGTGTGACAAAACTAGGGCCTGTAGGACCTGCCTTGTTGATAGTGTTAAGAAAGCAGAGCATCGCTTTATTATCGACAGACTTCTCCCCATCTTAGCTACTACTGCATCAACATTTTTTGACCATGACCGTTTACAATCTAGGATTATTCCAAGCAGTTTAGTCATCTCAACATGCTCAAGTTCCACATGATTTATTACGATATTTAGTTGAGGTTTAGGGTTTAGTGAATGTTTTGTCCCAAATACAATGCTATTAGTTTTAGAAATATTTAGGGCTAACTTATTCCTTGCCACCCACTCTGAAGCTAACCGCAGTTCTTTGTTAAGTGTTGCATTCATTTCAGTCGCTGTAGTAGCTGGCGTGTATAGTGTTGATTCATTTGCATATATTCATGCAATTAAAGCAATTCATGCTTTACTCAAAGTAAGTGGCATGTCATTAGTAAAAATTGAAAAAAGCAAGGGGCCTAAACAACTACCCTGAGGAATTTCTGATTCTACCTGGATTATGTTTGAGAGGCTTCCATTAAAGAACACCCTCTGTGTTCTGTTAGACAAGTAACTCTTTATCAACATCATAGCAGGGGGTGTAAAAGCTTAACACATGCGTTTTTCCAGCAGCAGACTATGATTGATAATGTCAAAAGCTGCACGGAAGTCTAACAAGACAGCCCCCACAATAATTTGATCATCAATTTCACTTAGCCAGTCATGAATCATTTGGTAAGTGCTGTGCTTGTTGAGTGTCCTTCCCTATAAGCGTGCTGAAAGTCTGTTGTCAACAGTAGCTCTTGTACTTTTCAAAATAATTTCACGAGGCCTAATTCACATGATGTGCCTACATACTTATAACTACTAACTAGGCTAATAAATAATCATATATTTTTATTTCAATTATTTCATTAACCTTTCAAGTAATCCCTTTAGATAGACATATTTTTTTCAACAAGATATTTAATTTCCCTGCAAATCATTACGTCGCTATGGCACCCTGTTCCCTACAGTGTTTTTTTTTTTTTTACCAGGACCCATAGAGCTCTGGTCAAAAGAAGTGCACTATGTAGGGAATAGGGCTCTGGTCTACAGTAGTGCACTATGTAAGGAATAGGGTGCACTATGTAAGCAACAGGGCTCTGGTCTAAAGTAGTGCACTATATAGGGAACAGGCTGCCATTGGGGACGCACACTAAAAGGCTGAATGCATTATAAAGTGATGGATTACCCAAATTACACAGTCACTGTACAACTCTGGCAAGTGTTCAGCTGCTGCGGCTGCTGTGAAAGTAATGGGACCCAAACTCATTTCTACACACATTTCCACATTAGTGTTTTATGCAAATAACACGTGTTCTGTAATTGTAACGTTTTCCCCACGTATTCATTCAACCATTCAGTCCTCTCACATGCAGACATTGTTCCCCAGGTGGTCCCTTGTAGCTCAGTTGGGTAGAGCGTAGCGCTTCCAACACCAGGGTTGTGGGTTTGATTCCTACAGGGGACCAGTATGAAAACATGTATGCACTCACAACTCTAAAACACTCTGGATAACTGTGTCTGCTCAATGACTGAAATGTTGTACATGTGACTGTATTTCTTGCCAATTTACCTGGAGCACTATGCCTTGCGTAATGACATGAACACTTGATCCTGGTGTTAGTTAATGCCTAGTGAACCAGTCTTTAGCTCAGTGGGATAACAGTGTTGCAGGTGTACATATAACCATGGTTCAAACTCAGTTTGACACTTCTAACAAGATATGACAGTGTTCCTAACAGGATTATAACTAGTCAACTATGATACATGAACAAAATACATTTTCATGCAAATGCATAATATTGACAATAAATCAAGTCAAACTTCATATTGTTTATAATTCATAGTCTCTGCAGGTGGAGAAGACATTGTCAGACAGTATGGTATTATATAGTAAGGTATTCATTTTTTTACCAGATAAGTTGACTGAGAACACATTCTCATTTACAGCAACAACCTGGGGAATAGTTACAGGGGAGAGGAGGGGGATGAATGAGCCAATTGTAAGCTGAGGGTGATTAGGTGACCATGATAGTATGAGGGACCAGTTTCCCAGTCCCTGCCAGTTTCCCAGTCCCTGCCGATGAAAAACATCCATGCTTCACTGTGGGGATGGTGGCCTCGGGGTGATGAGAGGCGATGGGTGGTCCGTGAGTGGTCCGTGAGTTTTGGTGAGCGGCCCTCTCTTGGCAGATTTGTTGTGTTGCCATATTCTTTCCATTTTTGAATTATGGATTTAATTAATGGTTCTCTGTGGGATGTTCAAAGTTTCAGATGTTTTTTTATAACCCAACCCGGATTTGTACTTCTCCACAACTTTGTCCCTGACCTGTTTGGAGATCTCGGTCTTCATGGTGCTGCTTGCTTGGTGGTGTCCCTCTCTTAGTGGTGTTGCAGACTCTGGGGCCTTTCAGAACAGGTGTATAGATACTGAGATCATGTGACAGATCATGTGACACTTAGATTGCACACAGGTGGACTTTGTCTTATGTAGATAAGATCTTACCCCAGATTTTTTTTAGGGGGCTTCATAGCAAAGGGGGTGAATACATGCGCGCACCAATTTCCTTTATTATTTTTTCACTTCACCAAATTTGACTATTTTGTGTATGTCCATTACATGAAATCCAAATAAAAATCTATTTAAATTACAGGTTGTATTGCAACAAAATAGGAAAAATGCTAAGTGGGGTGAATACTTATGCATGTAACGGTTTTCCTTCTCTTCTGAGGAGGAGTAGGAAGGATCGGACCAATATGCAGCGTGGTACGTGTCCATGTTAATATTTATTTTAACTGAACACAACACAAAATAACAAGAGAATGAACGAAAATGAAACAGTTCTGTCTGGTGCAGACACAGAGACAGAAAACAACTCCCCACAACCCATAGTGGGAAAACAGGCTGCCTAAGTATGGTTCTCAATCAGAGACAACGATTGACAGCTGCCTCTGATTGGGAACCATACCAGGCCAAAACCAGAAATACAAAACCTAGAACAAAACAGAATGCCCACCCCAACTCACGCCCTGACCAAACTAAAATAGAGACATAAAAAAGGAACTAAGGTCTGGACGTGACATTGCAAGGCACTGTATAGTATGGTATGGTATAGTATGGTTTAGTATAGTATGGTATGGTTTGTTATGGTTTAGTATGGCATAGTACAGTATAGTATAGTATAGTACAGTATGGTATGGTTTAGTATTGTTTTTGTATGGTATGGTTTGTTATGGTTTAGTATGGCGTGGTATGGTTTAGTATAATGTAGTATAGTATGGTATGGTTTACTATAATGTGGTATGGTTAGGTAGCCTAGCGGTTAGAGCGTTAGGCCAGTAATCAAAAGTTTGCTGGATCAAATCCCAGAGCTGACCAGGTAAAAATCTGTTGTCCTCCGTAAAGCAGTTAAACCACTGTTCCCAGGGTGCGGTGGATGTTGATTTAAGCCAGCCCCCCGCACTTCTCTGATCCAGAAGACCTCACCTCTCTCATGCAGAAGACACATTTCAGTTGAAGACATTCAGTTCTGTAACTGACAAGGTATCCCCGTTTAGTAAATTTGATTAAGGTATAGTAATGGTACTCACAGTCTCTGCAGGTGTGTGTATTTGGAGAAGATGTTGTCCGACAGTCTCTTTATCTCGTTACTCTTCAGAGACCTGCAACAGGAACACTGCACCATTGCTATGGTTACACGGGACACACACACACACACGCACACACAGACACACACATCCATAATGCTACTTGAAAATCCAATCCATCAGCCTTGATGAGATCCTCTATTCTGTGAGATGAATGTGATATATTATATAATTAGAGCTGAGCTGGAACAGCAGATGAGCTCTTGTTTTTCTCTCAAAATGATTGACATGCCTAAAGATTCTTATAAATATAAATATAGTAGTCAAAAGTTTAGTATTTGGTTACATATTCCTAGCAGGCAATTACTTTAAGCTTGTCACTCTACAAACTGGTTGGATGCATTTGCTGTTTGTTTTGGTTGTGTTTCAGATTTTCTTTGTGCCCAATAGAAATTAATGGTATATTATGTATTGTGTCATTTTGGAGAAATATTTATTGTAAACAGGAACAGAATATGTTTCTAAACACTATTACAAATAGTAGGGGAGTATGTCTTGGGGGTATGATCTTTGACCGTTTTCAACATTTTCTCACTCGTCATTATTCACGATTCATTCAGGATTATCCGTAATCATGGTAGCATCCACAGCTGTGTTTCTGCTGAAAGTAATTTAGCTGTGGCGCTGCACCACGGCAAAATCATTGAAAAAATATGGAACATGCAAAACCTTTGCTGCCGAGGCGCACTTTGAAGACGCTGGAACAGTTCACATTTGGATGGACGTACTGCCAAATTCTCTACAACTACGTTGGAGGCACCTTATGGTAGATAAATCAATTTTCAATTCTCTGGCAACAGCTCTGGTGGACATTCCTGCAGTCAGCATGCCAATTGCAAGCCCCCTCAACTTGAGACATCTGTGGCATTGTGTTGTGAGACAAAACTGCACATTTTAGAGTGGCCTTTTATTGTCTTCAGCCTTTTGTGATTATGGAACATTTCTGTGATATTTTATTTCAGTTCGCGAAACATGGGACCAACACTTTACATGTAGTGTTTATATTTTCGTACAGTATAGTTATAAGTTCATTTGTGACCTGATTAGCCCAATAGGATAAATGCAGATAGGAAACCCCAGGCTTCAGCCTATTTATTTATAGACACAATGCTGCATCATTTGGGCTCCAGGTGATAATGCTTATTGCTACAGTAATAGCATACCTGAAAATATGGACCATGCATAGGCTATGAAATAATTGTAATTAATAATTTTACCAATATGTTATTGGGCTAATTTCTGGAGGTGGAAATTATATTTTAGAAGGTGTCAGCATAATGTTATTTTGGAGTAGAATGTCCTAAAAAGTCATCAGAACGGAGCTTTTCAATCCTTCTACATAAAAGTTTCCCAGACCCCCAAAACAAAGGGGAGGGAGCTGAGGAATTGTATTAGTTTAATTAGATGTAGTCACCTGTTTAGGGGACCTACGTGGTTCTGGTACCAGTTCTGACCATCATACACCTGTATTTGGGGAGTTTCTCCCATTCTTCTTTGCAGATCGTCTCAAGCTCCGTCAGGTTGGATGGAGAGTGTCTCTGCACAGCTTTTTTCAGGTCTCTCCAGAGATGTTGGATTGGGTTCTAGTCCGGGCTCTGGCTGGGCCACTCAAGGACATTCGTCACCCAGTCCCTGCCACTGAAAAACATCCCCACAGCATAATGCTGCCAACACCATGCTTCATCATAGGGATGGTGCCAGGTTTCCTGCAGACGTCAGGCTTGGCATTCAGGCCAAAGAGTTCAATCTTGGTTTCATCAGACCAGAGAATCTTGTTTCTCATGGTCTGGGAGTCCTTTAGGTGCCTTTTGGCAAACTCCAAGCAGGCTGTCATGTGCCTTTTACTGATTAGTGGCTTCTGTCTGGCCACTCTACCATAAAGGCCTGATTGATGGAAAGCTGCAAAGATGGTTATCCTTCTGGAAGGTTCTCCCACCTCCACAGAGGAACTCTGGAGTTCTGTCAGAATGACCATCGGGTTCTTGGTCACCTCCTTGAACAAGGCACTTCTCCCCCGATTGCTCAGTTTGGCCGGGCGGCCAGCTCTAGGAAGAGTCTTGGTGGTTCCAAACTTCTTCCATTTAAGAATGATGGAGGCCATTGTGTTCTTGGGGATCTTCAATGCTGCAGACATATTTTGGTACCCTTCCCCAGATCTGTGCCTCTACAAAATCATGTCTCGGAGCTCTACGGACAATTCCTTCGACCTCAAGGCTTGGTTTTTGCATGCACGGTCAACTATGGGACCTTATAGAGACAGATTTTTTTACCTTTCCACATCTTGTCCAATCAATTGAATTTACCACAGGTGGGCTGCAATCTGTAACGATCAATGCTGGTAGACGGGAAGCAAGTACATTTAGTGAACATTTAATTAGGAACAGACATGGAACAGGACAGGACAGAATCTGGACATGAACACATAACATTAATGCAGATACAGGGAACAAACGGGGGAATAGACATTTGTAGACGTGGCAACAAAGGGGAGGAGTCCAGGTGAGTCCAATGAGTGCTGCTGCACGTAATGATGGTGACAGGTGTGCGTAATGAGATGCAACCTGGCGCCCTCAAGTGCCAGAGAGGGAAAGCGGGAGCAGGCGTGACAGTACCCTCTATGGGCGCCACCCGGGGTCCCACCTGGGCAAGCCTGACGCGCCAGCCGAGGCATGGGCGCTGGACAAGCCGGCTGGGGGCATAGAAGCCCAACAAGCTGGCAGCAGCATGGGAGCCTGACAATCCAGCTGAGGCATGGGAGGTTGGCGAGCCGGCTAAGGCACGGGAGCCCGATGAACCGGCTGAGGCATGACGTGGGATGAGCGCCCGACAAGCAGGCTGAGGCATGATGTGTGACGGGAGCCTGCCGACCCAATCGGGGAAAGAAGACCTCTCGAGCCAGCTAAGGCGTGGAAGCCCAACGAGCTAGCTGAGGCACCCCCGGTTCCATCAGTGAAGGCATTCGGACCTGACGTCACCAACCAAAATACAAAAAACAAAAACCTCCCTGATGCTTCGTATAGTGGTGTTAGCATTCTGTAAGAATCGACGTTGGTAGACGGGAAGCAAGTACAGGGAGTGATCGTTTAATTAGCAACAGACATGGAACAGGACAGCATCTGGACATGAACACATAATATTAATGCAGATACAGGGAACAAACAGTTATAGACGGGGCAATCAACAAAGGGGAGGAGTCCAGGTGAGTCCAATGAGCTCTGCTGCGCGTAATGATGGTGACAGGTGTGCAGCCTAGCTGCCCCCGAGCGCCAGAGAGGGAGAACGGAAGCAGGTGTTATACCAATTAAGTTGTAGAAACATCTCAAGGATGATCAATGGAAACAGGATCCACCTGAGCTCAATTTTGAGTCTCATAGCAAAGCGTCTGAATACTTACGTAACTAAGGTATTATTTCTGTTTTTTTTTTATATATATAATTTGCACTGTATTTTTATGTGTGTATTTGTTTTGTGTTATGTTAGAGTGATGGTCTGGGAATGGCTGAGACTTTACTGTCTGTCACCACATTTCACAGGAAATAAACTACTGCTGTTACACCATCATCTCATCTGAAGAGGGGAATCTAGTCAAGTGAATTATCTGCATTTACCTGACTGATTCACTGTGTGTGTGTGTGTGTGTGTGTGTGTGTGTGTGTGTGTGTGTGTGTGTGTGTGCGTGCGTGCGTGCGTGCGTGCGTGCGTGTGTGTGTTGTCATCACCAAACCAACCACATTTCTACTCTGGGACTGTAATGAAACCTCGCTAACACAGACCCATATATAAGCACAAGCACACGGCACACACACACACACACACAGACTGCGATCACGCACATGGAGGGAGGTACTTACAGCCAGGTGACGTTGGTGGAGACTTGAGGAACGTCATGTAGGTTGACTTCCACACACTCCAGCTCTGTCTTGATACAGTCACAACGCTGTGGGTACTGCTGCAAGACTACACAACAACACACAGTTAATACACAACTACACACACACACACACACACTCCAGCTCTGTCTTGATACAGTCACAACGCTGTGGGTACTGCTGCAAGACTACACAACCACACACAGTTAATACACAACTACACACACACACACTCCAGCTCTGTCTTGATACAGTCACAACGCTGTGGGTACTGCTGCAAGACTACACAACAACACACAGTTAATACACAACTACACACACACACACACACTCCAGCTCTGTCTTGATACAGTCACAACGCTGTGGGTACTGCTGCAAGACTACACAACCACACACAGTTAATACACAACTACACACACACACACTCCAGCTCTGTCTTGATACAGTCACAACGCTGTGGGTACTGCTGCAAGACTACACAACAACACACAAGTAATACACAACTACACACACACACACTCCAGCTCTGTCTTGATACAGTCACAACGCTGTGGGTACTGCTGCAAGACTACACAACCACACACAGTTAATACACAACTACACACAGATACAATAATACTGCAGATCTACACCAACACACACACAAACACAAACACACCCACACACTTACAGCAGTCTTCTGGTAACGGTAGGACCTGTGGTTCGACCTTCCTGATGGTTCGATCAAAGATGTCCGCCCATCCACTGTTGTCTCCTACAGACACAAAAACATCAGTTATGTATGGTACTATTACACCATATAACACCTAGCTAGCACATTAACACTGAAAGGCGAGGATGTTGTGTTTCTTCCTGGGCTCTCCAGATGGATTCATAATCTCAAATTCTTCAGAATATAAAATAATCTGGAGTGCATTATCATATTTAGAAAATATTGGATGCTTTTTAAATGTTTCTGCATCTTGGAAATCTGATAGGACGCCCTCCACAAATCTATGGCTTTAAATGCTCATGTTTTAGTCTTCATGGTTGAAAGGTGGTCTGTTTATCAGTACAATTGCATCTGAATTTGTTTTCAATTGGTTCAACAAATGGAAAATAGGCCTTATAATATTTGTCCTTGCAGAACAAAACTTTGTTTTATTGTCCCATATACAATATTTCAGCTGCGGTTGAATTGTCCAGTCTGTGTGATTTACAAATCATTTCAACTCAATTTTCATACTTGAGTAAAAGTAAAGATACCTTAAAAGAAAATGACTCAAGTAAAAGTGAAAGTTACCCAGTAAAATACTACTTGAGTAAAAGTCTAAAAGTATTTAGTTTAACTGTACTTAAGTATCAATAGTAAAAGTATAAATCATTTAATATTCCTTACATTAAGCAAACCAGGCGGCAGGTAGGTAACCGAAAGGTTGCTGGATCAAATCCCCTAGCCGGCAAGGTTACATTCTGTTGTTCTGTCTCTGAGCAAGGCAGTTAATCCACTGTTCTCCATGTGCTGTGGATGTTAATTAATGCAGTCCCCTTCACCTCTTTGATTCAGAGGGGTTGGGTTAAATGTGGAAGATGCATTCAGTTGTACAAGTGACTAGGTGTCCCTCAGATGACATGTTTTTTTTTTTTTACGGCTAGCCAGGTGCACAGTTCAACACTCAGACATCATTTACATTTGTGTTTAGTGAGTCTGCCAGATCAGAGGCAGTAGGGATGACCCGGGGATGTTCTCTTGATAAGTGCGTGAATTAGATCATTTTCCTGTCCTGCTAAGCATTCTAAACGTAACCAGTACTTTTGGGTGTCAAGGAAAATGTATTGAGTAAAAAGTACATCATTTTCTTTAGGAATGTAGTGGAGTAAAAGTAAAAGTTGTGAAAAATATCAATAGTAAATTAAAGTACAAATACCCCAAAAAACTACTTAAGTAGTAAGTTCAAGTATTTTTACTTAAGGGCTTTACACATTACATTACATTTACATTTAAGTCATTTACACCACTGCTGAAATGAGGGTAATTAGAGGAGGCAATAATAGAGCTATCCTTTGAATTGTGCTTGAAGCAAGCATGTTGTCCTCTTGTAGTTTCAATGTGACTGGTTCTTGGAACATCTTACTGAGTAACATGTCTACCGTTGTGCTCAGTGACATCAGATCAATGAGTGACAGTATGCCAAATCATTATTTAAGTGTTTTGATGCTGTTTTATACATGCACTGATACCCTCCAAAACATTTTTTTTTTCACAACACTTATTTAAAAAACACCAACATTTAGATTGAATTAACCATTTTGGGTGTTTCAGAGTACTTCTATTCTCTTTAAAAAACTTTGTGTGTATTAGAACATATTGGGTTTCCATTCAAAACAACCTCCAAACACCAGATCTCAGCTTAGGTGCATTACTTGTCCTGGTTTCACAACACAATCATGGTGTTCTGAGCCTTTATATTTTTACAGTCCAGCTGTAATTGCTGCCAAAGGTGCTTCTACAAAGTATTGACTCAGGGGTGTGAATACTTATGTAAATTAGATACTTCTGTACTTCATTTTCAATTCATTTTCACAACAGCAACAAAAGCAAATCATACATATTTAATTATGGGGTATTGTGATGTCATTATGGGGTATTGTGATGTCATTATGGGGTATTATGATGTCATTATGGGGTATTGTGATGTCATTATGGGCTATTGTTTGTAGATGGGTGAGAAAATAAATACATTTAATCCATGTTGAATTCAGGCTGTAACACAGCAACATTTGGAATAAGTCAAGGGATATGAATACTTTCTGAAAGCAATGTAACATGTGACAGAGGCAATGCATTTCTGGATCTGGGGTGATTTCTGGGTCTCAGAAAGGCAGTAGTCATACAATACTCTCTCACCACAGTTGTCCTCGTCGGCTCCATTGGGACAGTCTCTATGTCCATTACACTGTAGAGCCTGGTGTAGACACACTGTCACATTACCACAGGGAAACTGGCCCAGGGGACAACTGCTCTCTACTGACACCCTGCTGGACACCATTGCTGCAGCTGGAGGGAGGAGATAGGAAGATGAGGGGAAGGATGGGGGGAGAGAGGAGATAGAGAGTGACATTTTTAGCACATTTAAAGAAATGAATAGACTAAAAAAAAGGAAGAAAGAAAGAAAGCTACTTTCACTCCAACAAACTACTGCTGACGCACAAACCACTAACTCCTTATTACAGCCTACTGTATCCATAGTCCCTTTGTCCATTCCCATTCAACAGCAGTGCTATAAATTACCTATTACAAAAAACAGCTGAAGGTGTAATCAAATAATAATCATAATAATGAAAACCTCTAGTGGCTTTGTACTCTCAGCTCCCAACCTCCCCACTCTCAACCGGGCTCTGGCTTCATGAGAGCCTTGATAAGACCAAGGCTTAATTTGTAAATCGGGAGGTGCCAGAACAAAAAGTGAGCTGGAGAAGTGGGGGGCTCTGAGGTACTGGAGAAGTGGGGGGCTCTGAGGGACAAGAGAATTGGGGGGCTCGGAGGTACCGGAGAAGTGGGGGCTCTGTATTACCGGAGAAGTGGGGGCCTCTGAGGTACCGGAGAAGTGGGGGGCTCTGTATTACCGGAGAAGTGGGGGCTCTGTGGTACCGGAGAAGTGGGGGCTCTGTATTACCGGAGAAGTGGGGGCTCTGTATTACCGGAGAAGTGGGGGCTCTGAGGTACCGGAGAAGTGGGGGCTCTGAGGTACCGGAGAAGTGGGGGCTCTTTATTACCGGAGAAGTGGGGGCCTCTGAGGTACCGGAGAAGTGGGGGGCTCTGAGGGACAAGAGAATTGGGGGCTCTGAGGTACCGGAGAAGTGGGGGCTCTGTATTACCGGAGAAGTGGGGGCTCTGTGGTACCGGAGAAGTGGGGGCTCTGTATTACCGGAGAAGTGGGGGCTCTGTGGTACAGGAGAAGTGGGGGCTCTGTATTACCGGAGAAGTGGGGGCTCTGTATTACCGGAGAAGTGGGGGGCTCTGTGGTACCGGAGAAGTGGGGGCTCTGTATTACCGGAGAAGTGGGGGCTCTGTATTACCGGAGAAGTGGGGGCTCTGTATTACCGGAGAAGTGGGGGCTCTGTGGTACAGGAGAAGTGGGGGCTCTGTATTACCGGAGAAGTGGGGGGCTCTGAGGAATCGGAACGCATGAAAATTAATCAACTTTATAATAAAGGGAAACTGGCCCAGAGGAAACTGGCACTGAGGACCAAGCTTTATCATCGTTTTGCACACTGGCATAGAGCAGTAGAGTAGAGGCACTTGCAGAAGTTTCACAAATGGGGGAACATTTTCTGCTGTCATGGGTTTGGAAAAAAAGTGTCTTCTATAAATGTATTTCATGCAATTCTACATAAATGTCGATTTTTTATTTTTCCTTTATTTAACCAGGCAAGTCAGTTAAGAACAAATTCTTATTTTCAATGACGGCCTGTGAACAGTGGGTTAACTGCCTGTTCAGGGGCAGAATGACAGATTTGTACCTTGTCAGCTCTGGGGTTGGAACTCGCAACCTTCCGGTTACTAGTCCAACGCTCTAACCACTAGGCTACCCTGCCACCCCACTCGGCTAACCTGGAGATTTTAGAATAATATTTTTTAATACCTCAAAAATGATCGAAGTGACAGACTAGGGCTACTTTGACACGGACAAACGGAGAATCTGAGATCAATAAACACGACCTTGTCTTCAATCCATCAATAGTCCAGGCCTAGGTGTGTGGAGACACACATATTATACAATATGAGGACGAAGTCCTAAAAAGATGTTCAGTATCACTGATTCTCCCATTGATTCTCAGTTCTCTCACCTGCAATGGCTCGATACGCTCGTGCCAAACTAGTATATATTTTAGTTATATTTTGAAAGTTGATTACTTGGTATCCTACAGGCAGATTAGTATTGTCTTCAGCAGAATCCATTTTTTTTACAACCTTTGTTTTCCCGCGATTGATTTTGAAATATTGAGAAACTATCGATTGTCTGTGGCTAAATTATAGTAATACTCCCGGCGTAGCATTCTGAATTATTTCATTTATTTCTGAACAGACAGCGAATCCCATTCCAGTTCTGTGAAAGATACAGGCACGCTTCTCTCTCTCTCACCACAGCAATGGCCACGCGTTGGTCTATATAGGCTACAATGTTGCCCAAACCACGAACCCAAGCCAGCATAACATGTATTCATTCATAGAATATCAGGCACTTTTCACATTACATATTTTAAGGGGCAGTCAAGAGAATTACACAGGAGTCTACTTGAATTAACTCTGATTGCTTTTATTCAAATTTTTACATTGCAAAAAAGTGAAAATAATTATTCATGCCAAGAGAGGTACAGAATCGTGCTAAATGGGTTCCTGACCATAACCGTCCAAAACGGAGGGGAGTCCTGTTCTGGCAGGACTGGTTAAGACGAGGAGATGTTGGCTGTATGACACACACACACACACACACACACACACACACACACACACACACACACACACACACACACACACACACACACACACACACACACACACACACACACACACACACACACACACACACACACACACACACACACACACACACACACACACACACACACACTCTTCTCCATCCTCATAACCTCCTGTCAACAGAACAGTGTGATCCTGCCACTCTACTGATGACTAAAGAGGGAGGGTGGGAGGGAAGGGAGGGAGGGAGGGAATGATGGGTGCAATTGAGATAATCTGTGTGGGTGATTATAGCGTATTATGACGGTTTAGCGAAATAATTTCCTTATGTTAGCACTCTGGACAATTTTACTTGCAATAGGCAAACGTCAAACGTCTTTCTCATCTAGGGCGTCATAGCTTTATTATTCTGATAAAGGTATTCAACTGCACGCTCATCCCAGCCAGGTCGCTCCAGATCCACCTCGAAATCCCACACCTGTCCAGGTACCCAGGATGTCAGGACATCCTTTCAAAACCGGACACTAGGAGCAACCGTTAGCGCTTTTACTACAACCGTTAGCGCTATTACGACAACCGTTAGCGCTATTACTACAACCGTTAGCGCTATTACGACAACCATTAGCGCTATTACTACAACCGTTAGCGCTATTACTACAACCGTTAGCGCTATTACGACAACGCTAGGGCTATTACTACAACCGTTAGCGCTATTACGACAACGCTAGGGCTATTACTACAACCGTTAGCGCTATTACTACAAACGTTAGCGCTATTACGACAACGCTAGGGCTATTACTACAACCGTTAGTGCTATTACTACAACCGTTACCGCTATTACGACAACGCTAGGGCTATTACTACAACCGTTAGCGCTATTACGACAACGCTAGGGCTATTACTACAACCGTTAGTGCTATTACGACAACGCTAGGGCTATTACTACAACCGTTAGCGCTATTACTACAACGCTAGGGCAATTACTACAACTGTTAGCGCTATTACTACAACCGTTAGCGCTATTACTACAACGCTAGGGCAATTACTACAACCGTTAGCGCTATTACTACAACGCTAGGGCTATTACTACAACCGTTAGCGCTATTACTACAACGCTAGGGCAATTACTACAACTGTTAGCGCTATTACTACAACCGTTAGCGCTATTACTACAACCGTTAGCGCTATTACTACAACGCTAGGGCTATTACTACAACCGTTAGCGCTTTTACTACAACGCTAGGGCTATTACTACAACCGTTAGCACTATTACTACAACGCTAGGGCTATTATTACAACCGTTAGCGCTATTACGACAACGCTAGGGCTATTACTACAACCGTTAGCGCTATTACGACAACGCTAGGGCTATTACTACAACCGTTAGCGCTATTACTACAAACGTTAGCGCTATTACGACAACGCTAGGGCTATTACTACAACCGTTAGCGCTATTACTACAACCGTTACCGCTATTACGACAACGCTAGGGCTATTACTACAACCGTTAGCGCTATTACGACAACGCTAGGGCTATTACTACAACCGTTAGTGCTATTACGACAACGCTAGGGCTATTACTACAACCGTTAGCGCTATTACTACAACGCTAGGGCAATTACTACAACTGTTAGCGCTATTACTACAACCGTTAGCGCTATTACTACAACGCTAGGGCAATTACTACAACCGTTAGCGCTATTACTACAACGCTAGGGCTATTACTACAACCGTTAGCGCTATTACTACAACGCTAGGGCAATTACTACAACTGTTAGCGCTATTCCTACAACCGTTAGCGCTATTACTACAACCGTTAGCGCTATTACTACAACGCTAGGGCTATTACTACAACCGTTAGCGCTTTTACTACAACGCTAGGGCTATTACTACAACCGTTAGCACTATTACTACAACGCTAGGGCTATTATTACAACCGTTAGCGCTATTATTACAACGCTAGGGCTATTACTACAACCATTAGCGCTATTATTACAACGCTAGGGCTATTACTACAACCATTAGCGCTATTATTACAACGCTAGGGCGTTGCTGATGGGGGAGGTGGATGGACGTAAATCGTCAACTCCGCCTCCGGGTGTTGCTTGTTCAATTTCAGTAAATAGCAAATAAACAAAACAAAAAAACGAGTACCTATCTCATGTTTTAACCATATCCAAAAACGTAAATGTTAAAGTGTAACCATTCGGAATGAATGCCTAATCCAGCAGCAAGACAACAGTGACAGAAACAGAGCAACCCACCCTGGTTGTAGTAATAGCGCTAACGGTTGTAGTAATTGCCCTAGCGTTGTAGCAACAAGAGCTTATGATTCAGATTCCTATGTTTGTCTACGTCTCTCCAACCGTCAAATTACCAAGTTGCTCCAAAGGTCAAATTTCGAGGTGTTTTGGACACCCTGTCCAAAACACCTCAAAATTTGACCTTTGGAGCAACTTGGAAATTTGACGGTTGGAGAGACGTGGAAAAACATAGGAATCTGAATCATAGCTCTCGTTGCTCAGCCTGTGATCACGTCCTTTAGAAATCTCTCTCTCTCTCTCTCTCTCTCTCTCTTACTCTCTCTCTTTCTCTCTCTCTCTTTCTCTCTCTCTCTTGCTCTTTCTCTCACTCTCTCTCTCTCTCTTTCTCTTGCTCTTTCTCTCTCATGCTCTCTCTCTTTCTCTCTCTCTCTTTCTCTTTCTCTCTCTATCTCTCTTTCTCTCTCTCTCTCTCTCTCTCTCTCAAATGTTAAAGTTTTTTTACATTGGATAAAAGTACAGACTCAGAGCTACAAAATGGTATATCATAAACTGCCGTTAACCTGATGGGGCTTCTACCCCCACTTTTGAGAAAATGGTCCTCGAATGTTTTGGTAAACCTACTTGAGAGCTCTTCTTTGTCTACACCCATTCAGCATCGTCCACGCCCTCTTAAGCCTTATCGCCACCCACGCTAGTGTCCCACCTGGCCAAAAGCCAGGGAAAATGCAGAGCACCAAATTCAATTAAATGTATTTGGCGAACATGTATGTAAACTTCCGACTTCAACTGTATATACATCACAGAAGACTGAACTGTAACAATAACATTTGACAAAGAAACACCATTCCACCCATGAGGCCACTAGAGGGCGATTTGGTCAGTTGACTGCAGGGAAAAGGTACGTACTACCCTCACCTTCTCTCCTCATCTATCCATCCCTTTTACTTCTCTTCTTCTCTCCTCATCTCTCCATACCTTTTATATCTCTCCTCTCTCCATCTTGACATCCCTTTTATCTCTCTCCTTCTTTCCTCTTGTCTCCGTCTCTCCTTCTCTGCTCATCTCTCCATCCCATTAACCTCTCTCCATCTCTTCATCTCTTTAACCTCTCTCCTTCTCTTCATCTCTCCTTCTCCCCTCATCTCTCCATCTCTCCATCCGTTTAACCTCTTTACTTCTCTCCTCATCTTTCCGTCTCTCCATCCCATTAACCTCTCTCCTTCTCTCCATCCCATTAACCTCTCTCCTTCTCTCCATCTCTCCATCCCATTACTCTCTCTCATTCTCTCCATCTCTCCATCCATTTAACCTCTCTCTTTCTCTCCTCATCTTTCCATCTCTCTATCCCATTATCCTCTCTCCTTCTCTCCATCTCTCCACCCCATTAACCTCTCTCCATCTCTCCATCTCTCCATCCCATTAACCTCTCTCCATCTCTCCATCCCTTTAACCTCTCTCTTTCTCTCCTCATCTTTCCATCTCTCCATCCCATTAACCTCTCTCCATCTCTCCATCCCATTAACCTCTCTCCATCTCTCCATCCCATTAACCTCTCTCCATCCCTCCATCTCTCCATCCCATTAACCTCTCTCCATCTCTCCATCCCATTAACCTCTCTCCATCTCTCCATCCCATTAACCTCTCTCCATCTCTCCATCCCTTTAACCTCTCTCTTTCTCTCCTCATCTTTCCATCTCTCCATCCCATTAACCTCTCTCCATCTCTCCATCCCATTAACCTCTCTCCATCTCTCCATCCCTTTAACCTCTCTCTTTCTCTCCTCATCTTTCCATCTCTCCATCCCATTAACCTCTCTCCATCTCTCCATCCCATTAACCTCTCTCCATCTCTCCATCCCATTAACCTCTCTCCATCTCTCCATCTCTCCATCCCATTAACCTCTCTCCATCTCTCCATCCCTTTAACCTCTCTTTCTCTCCTCATCTTTCCATCTCTCTATCCCATTAACCTCTCTCCTTCTCTCCATCTCTCCATCCCATTAACCTCTCTCCTTCTCTCCACCTCTCCATCCCATTAACCTCTCTCCTCTCCACCTCTCCATCCCATTAACCTCTCTCCTTCTCTCCTCATCTTTCCATCTCTCTATCCCATTAACCTCTCTCCTTCTCTCCATCTCTCCATCCCTTTAACCTTTCTCTTTCTCTCCTCATCTTTTCATCCCTTTGACATCTTGGTGACAGGGGCCAGTATTTTCACATCCGGATAAAATGCATGCCCAAATTCAACTGCCTGCTACTCATCCCCAGGAGATAAGATATGCATATTATCAGTAGAGCGTAGACGCTAGCGTCCCATATATCCCAGAGAGGTTAACCTCTCTCCTTATCTCCTCATCTTTCCATGTCTCCATTCCATTCCCCTCTCTCCTCTCCATCTCTCCATCCCATGAACCCCTCTCCTTCGCTCCATCTCTTCATTTCTTTAACCTCTCTCCTTCTCTTCTCATCTCTCCATCCCTTTAACCTATCTAAATTTATGTTATTAACCTATTTTTACACGATCAGTTCTCCCTCTATCTCATTCATCCTCTAATTCCTTCTAACTCGCTTCTATCTTGTTCATCCCAAGCAGTAGAATCATTGATCAGAATGAACAAGAACAACTGAATAAGGACAACTGAACAAGGACAACTGAACAAGGACAACTATAATCTGTGTGTGTCCTCCCACAGTCGTCTCCTCCCACTCGGTCATCATTAAATTAGCCTCAGTTCACCTACTGAAAGGAGAGGATGGGAGAGAGCGGGAGGGAGGAGAAGAGAGGGAGAGGGTGGAGAAGAGCAGGAGGAGACGAGAGGTAGAGGGGAGAGAAGAGGGAGAGGGAGGAGAAGAGAGGTAGAGGGTGGAGAAGAGCAGGAGGAGAAGAGAGGTAGAGGGAGGAGAAGAGGGAGAGGGAGGATAAGAGAGGGAGAGGGTGGAGAAGAGCAGGAGGAGAAGAGGTAGAGGGCGGAGAAGAGGGAGAGGGAGGAGAAGAGGGAGAGGGTGGAGAAGAGCAGGAAGAGGAGAGAGATCGAGGGAGGAGAAGAGGTGAGAGGGTGGTGAAGAGCAGGAGGAGAAGAGAGGTAGAGGGAGGAGAAGAGGGAGAGGGAGGAGAAGTGAGGGAGAGGGAGAAGAAGAGAGGGAGGACAGAAATAGAGATTAAGACAAAATAAATCGAGAGGGAGAAAGAGAGAAAGTGGGGGATCATATTCAAACAAATTCCTCAAATGTTGCCAGGGTTGTATACTCCTTATAAAGCACAGACAGACAGACAGACAGACAGACAGACAGACAGACAGACAGACAGACAAGCAGAGCAAAACCAACATACGTTAATTGATAAATATTAATGACTTGGTTATCGTCGTCCCAAATGGAACCATATTCCCCTATATAGTGCACTACTAGAGCCCTAGTGCACTATGGGTCATTTGGGACAAAGACAGTAAGAAGCCAGTTTAGTCCGTAGGTGTTCCCTTCAATGTCTTATTTTATTATCCTCCAGGGATGGCTCACTCAAATTGAACAATTTGCAGTTCTGGGTATCAAAAAGTCCCTTTTTCAAAATGCCTCTGCTGTAGCAATGAAAGTGCATCGTTAATGTGAGAAACCCAGGGTGACGCCAAGTTTCTTAGCAATCATGTAACAATATAACCCAATGTAATGAAATACATTTCTGCAATATGCCTCTGGTGGTGCAGTTATATCTACTTTGAGCCAACTGTGTTTATATTGCAATAACAATGTTTTATTTGCATTACAATTATTAGGTTTACTTGAATGCCCCCAACTGTACACTTTCACAAAAAGGTTATAGTTGGTACCAAAAAAAGGTTATAAAGTTATATTTAGTACCAAGAAAGGTTCTATAGTTATATTTCGTACCAAAAAAGGTCCAAATTGGAACCAAAAAAGGGTTCTTCATTTTGTCACTGTAGGGGGAACCCTTTTTAGGTACGTAGAGAACCTTTTTATATTGGTTCTTTGAATAACCCCATTTGTTGGCTGACAACGTCACCGAAATGAAGCACGTGCATCAATGGATCTGGAAGCTGTGCGTTGATATGTTTCTGGACAGTCAAATAGAACAATGACAAGAAGCTGCCAAGTGGGGAATTGTTGGTGGCTTGTTTCATCTAGTTTTATCTTGTTCTTGATACCATGCCTTCGCTACACTGACAGAAACAGAGGGTTCTTCATTACACTGTTAAACATTTTCAGTGAAAATACAGTATATAAGCAAAACGTTTCTGTACTTTTCAAGCTGGATTAAGCTATTCTGTATGGGACAGTACGCTGCTGTATTGTGATTACTTGGGAGGGAACATCAATTGGGATTTGAACTCACAACCTCTTGGTTGCCAGCAACCTGACTTTCCTGGTACGTCACCAGTTCTGTGGGTATGAAAGAGATAGATAAAAGATTAGAACCAATAGACATTCTGTCATTTGTTCCTATGGTGGAACGTTTTTGGGTGTCATGTAGAACCCTTCAAAAAAAATGTAACCCTCTCCCAAGGAACACTGCTTTATTTTTTTTGTCCCTGTAGGGGGACCCAATTGGGTTCTGTATGTAACACCTCTCTCATGAAGAATCCTCTGGTTGAAAGCAGAACCAATGACAGGTTCTATAGTTATACACTTCAGATTCGCTTATGACACACACACTAAGTACATACATGGTACTGCTCAGTACCTTTAAGGGTACATGTGCGCAAAATTAAGTATAATGGTACATTTTCGAGTCAATATGTTCAATATAAGGTACAATAATCTTTGAAATGTAGGTGGGGCAATGTGCTGGTGGGGATTCATTAGCATATTTGGAGGCATGGTCTAAAATATGATATTTGTGCCAACCGTTAGTGGAAGTGTTCTACCAGTTTAAGTGGTTTTATCGTTATGTTGATCAAGGCTGAACACCTCATTTGTAAGAGCTTGTGACAATCAAGAGATGCAATGTCATGAGGTTACTGTGTATTTTCCAATAACTTAATGGCAATTGGTCACCAGGAAGTTCATGTTTATTTTTCAATAACTTACTGTCAGCTTGCTGCATGCACTCACTGTAAAATTTGAACAAACTTACAGTGGCTGATCTCTGTCACGATCACTGACCTGATTGTATAACAGGAAGGTCAGTTTGCTGTCAACCCAGATGTTGAAGGCAGCTGAGGACTGAGTCCAAGTGTGCACACCACAAAGAATGCTTAGTAGTTGTCAACTAATGTTTATTTTTGTAATCAGTAAAGTTCAGTGAAAGTACAGTAAGTTACTAACAGTTACTGACTATTTAGTTACAGTGAATTTCACAATTTCTTACTGACAGCTAGTTAGGTAATGCAAAATTCACAGCTACTTCCAGGCAACTAACAACCATTAAGTTACTGTGAAATGAACAGTAACCTCTTAACAGTGAAGCGCTTTAATTTAATGCCACATGCTCTTTACAAAGATTACAGAACTGACAGTTTAAAAAGGTGCTCAACCTTCGACAACATAATCATCAACCACTTAAACTGATGGTTGGCACAAATACACAAAATTCTGCAACTTGTTGTTGTTTACCGTAATTTTACTGCAACCATTAGAGTGCAAGGTGTGGGTAACTCTAGTCCTCGGAGGCCTGGTTGGTGTCACACTTTTGCCCCAACTAACACACCTGACTCCAATAATCAACTAATCAAGATCTTCAGTTGAGAATGACATTAGTTTATATCAGGTGTGTTTGCTAGGGTTGGGGGGAAAGTGTGACACCAATCAGACCCCCAAGGACTGGATTCGCCCACCCCTGGTAGGCTGTAGTATACCGTAAAATTACAGGAACACAATAACAGTGTAGCATTTCATGGCATAAAGGAAAAGATTGTGGAGAGGGAAAGAACAGGACTGTTCCTCACAACCATCACAGCAGTAAAGAACCCTACCTAAAAAATGCTTACACATATCGTAGTGTCTTATGGATAATTAGAACAGGTCTATTGAGTTGGTGATTGACAATGTGGAAAATAAGGCCACATGAGGTTCAAAAGCCAGATCCTTAAAATATACAAGATCACACATA
>NC_088219.1:9515466-9585466 GCF_036934945.1 Oncorhynchus masou masou
GCAGATGCTAAGCTCCAGGACTGTTTCCCTAGCACAGACTGGAATATGTTCCGGGTATTCATTTGATGGCATTGAGGAGTACACCACATCAGTCACCGGCTATTAACAAGTGCATCGACGACGTTGTCCCCATAGTGACCGTACGTACATATCCCAACCAGAAGCCATGGATTGCATGCAACATCTGCACTGAGCTCAAGGCTAGAGCTGCTGCTTTCAAAGAGCGCTATGCCCTCCGGCGAACCATCAAACAGTCAAATCGTCAATACAGGACTATGATCTAATCCTACGACACCTGCTCTGACACTCGTCGGATGTGTCAAGGCTTGTAAACGATCACGGATTGCAAAGGGAAACCGCAGCCGTGAGCTACCCAGTGACACAAGCCTATCAGATTATGTAAATGCCTTCTATGCTCGCTTCAAGGTTAAGAAAACTAAACCATGCATGAAAGCACCAGCTGTTCTGGACGACTGTGTGATTGCCCTCTCTGTAGTCGATGTGACCCTTTTTTAAACAGGTCGACATTCACAAGGCCGCAGGGCCAGACTGATTACCAGGACGCGTACTCTGAGCTTGTGCTGACCAGTTGGCAAGTGTCTTCACTGACATTTTCAACCTCTCCCTGACCCCAGTCTGTAATACCAACATGCTTCCAAAATATTTAGCTGTGCAGTTTTAATTTGGGATCACCAGTGCGACTAGAATTTTTGTATTTATTTTTTAAATCACCCAGGTAATAATTGATTTAGGCTTCGCGTGCCATAGTCACCGAGTCCTCTTTCTCCCTCTAGCGTCTGTTTTCTTCCAGTTCCCAGGCTATGCCAATTTGTAAGTCGCTCTGGATAAGAGCGTCTGCTAAATGACTTAAATGTAAAATGTAAATGTATGCACACCATGCCCCGCCCCCTGTCACTCAAGCAGGCAGCACACTGTTTATTCTCTCAGCATGCTGTCAATTCATGTGCTCAACACAGATTCTTCCAAATCGAGAACAATCCTTCTTTACACCTTGCCCTCTCTGTTTATACAATTCGTTTTTTAAAATCTTTTTCTCTGCAGAACGCGAGATAGCTAGTCTAAATATGCATGTACAGTGTCAAGGGAAAAGTATTTGAACCCTTTGGAATTACCTGGATTTCAGCACAAATTTGGCATAAAATTTGATCTGGTCTTCATCTAAGTCACATCAATAGACCAACACCGTGTGCTTAAACTAATTACACACAAATTATTGTATTTTTCTTGTCTATATTGAATACATAATTTAAACATTCACAATGTAGGTTGGACAAAGTATGTGAACCCCTGGGCTAATCACTTCTCCAAAAGCTAATTGGAGTCCGGAGTCAACTAACCTGGAGTCCAATCGATGAGACGAGATTAGAGATGTCGGTGATAGCTGCCCTGCCCTATAAAAACACTCACAAAATTTGAGTTTGCTATTCACAAGAAGGATTGCCTGATGTGAGCCATGCATAGAACAAAAGAGATCTCAGAAGACCTAAGATTAAGATTTGTTGACTTGCATAAAGCTGGAAAGGGTTACAAAAGTATCTCAAAGCCGTGACGTTTGTCAGTCCACGGTAAGAGAAATTGAGAAAGTTCAACACTGTTGCTACTCTCCTTAGGAGTAACCATCCTGCAAAGATGACTACAAGAGCACAGAGCAGAATGCTCAATGAGGTTAAGAAGAATCCTAGAGTGTCAGCTAAAGACTTACAGAAATCTCTGGAACATGCTAACATACCAGTTGTCGAGTCTACGATACATAAAACACCAAACAAGAATGGTGTTCATGGGAGGACACCATGGAAGAAGCCACTGCTGTCCAAAAAAAAGCATTGCTTCACGTCTGAAGTTTGCAAAAATGCACCTTGATGTTCCACAGCGCTCCTGGCAAAATATTCTGTGGAAAGATGAAACTACAGTTGAGTTGTTTGGAAGGAAAACACAACACTATTTGTGATGAAAAAAAGGCACAGTACACCAACATCAAATCTCATCCCAACTGTAAAGTATGGTGGAGGGTATCATGGTTTGGGGCTGCCTTAGGGCCTGGACAGCTTGTTATCATAAACTGTAAAAAATTCATTTTTCCGTTGATCAAGAGATTTTGCAGGCGAATGTTAGGCTATCTGTCGGGCCAATTGAAGCTCAACAGAAGTTAGATGACGCAATAGAACAACGACCCAAAACACAGTAGTAAATCAACAACAGAGTGGCTTCAACAGAAGAAAATAGACCTTCTGGAGTGGCCCAGTCAGAGTCTTGACCTCATCCCAATTGAGATGCTGTGGCATGACCTCGAGCTGTTCACACCAGACATCCCAAGAATATTGCTGAACTGAAACAGTTTAAAAAAAAGGAATGGTCCAAAATTCCTCCTGATTGTTGTGCAAGTCTGATCCACAACTTCAGAAAATGTTTGGTTGAGGTTATTTCTGCCAAAGGAGGGTCAACCAGTTATTAAATCCAAGGGTTCACATACTTTTCCCACCCTGCACTGTGAATGTTTACACGAAGTGTTCAATAAAGACATGAAAACGTATAAATGTTTCTGTCATTAGTTTAAGCAGTCTGTTTGTCTATTTGTCGTGGACTTCAGAAAACAACAAAGGGAGCAGCCTTCTATCCACATCGACAGGACACCCCCCTATCCACATCGACAGGACACCCCCCCTATCCACATCGACAGGACACCCCCCTATCCACATCGACAGGACACCCCCCTATCCACATCGACAGGACACCCCCCCTATCCACATCGACAGGACACCCCCTATCCACATCGACAGGACACCCCCTATCCACATCGACAGGACACCCCCTATCCACATCGACAGGACACCCCCTATCCACATCGACAGGACACCCCCCTATCCACATCGACAGGACACCCCCTATCCACATCGACAGGACACCCCCTATCCACATCGACAGGACACCCCCTATCCACATCGACAGGACACCCCCTATCCACATCGACAGGACACCCCCTATCCACATCGACAGGACACCCCCTATCCACATCGACAGGACACCCCCTATCCACATCGACAGGACACCCCCTATCCATATCGACAGGACACCCCCTATCCACATCGACAGGACACCCCCTATCCACATCGACAGGACACCCCCTATCCACATCGACAGGACACCCCCTATCCACATCGACAGGACACCCCCCTATCCACATCGACAGGACACCCCCTATCCACATCGACAGGACACCCCCTATCCACATCGACAGGACACCCCCTATCCACATCGACAGGACACCCCCTATCCACATCGACAGGACACATCCACCAGGACCCCCTATCCACATCGACAGGACACCCCCCTATCCACATCGACAGGACACCCCCTATCCACATCGACAGGACACCCCCTATCCACATCGACAGGACACCCCCTATCCACATCGACAGGACACCCCCTATCCACATCGACAGGACACCCCCCTATCCACATCGACAGGACACCCCCTATCCACATCGACAGGACACCCCCCTATCCACATCGACAGGACACCCCCTATCCACATCGACAGGACACCCCCTATCCACATCGACAGGACACCCCCTATCCACATCGACAGGACACCCCCTATCCACATCGACAGGACACCCCCTATCCACATCGACAGGACACCCCCTATCCACATCGACAGGACACCCCCTATCCACATCGACAGGACACCCCCTATCCACATCGACAGGACACCCCCTATCCACATCGACAGGACACCCCCTATCCACATCGACAGGACACCCCCTATCCACATCGACAGGACACCCCCTATCCACATCGACAGGACACCCCCTATCCACATCGACAGGACACCCCCTATCCACATCGACAGGACACCCCCTATCCACATCGACAGGACACCCCCTATCCACATCGACAGGACACCCCCTATCCACATCGACAGGACACCCCCTATCCACATCGACAGGACACCCCCTATCCACATCGACAGGACACCCCCTATCCACATCGACAGGACACCCCCTATCCACATCGACAGGACACCCCCTATCCACATCGACAGGACACCCCCCTATCCACATCGACAGGACAGCATTGGAGAAGGTGGACATTTTTAAGTTCCTCTGTGTACATATCATCGACAAACTGAAATGGTCTACGCACAGACAGTGTGGTGAAGAAGGCGCAACAACGCCTCTTCAACCTCAGGAGGCTGAAGAAAATGGCTTGTCACCGAAAACCCTCACTAACTTTTACAGTTGCACAATTGAGAGCATCCTGTCGGGTTGTATCACCGCCTGGTACGGCAACTGCACCGCCCACAACCACACGGCTCTCCAGAGGGTAGTGCGGTCTGAGCAACGCATCACCGGGGGCAAACTACCTGCCCTCCAGGACACCTACAACACCCGATGTCACAGGAAGGCAAAAAGACTTGAAATCATTGGCCACTTTAATAAATGGAACACTTGCCACTTTAATAATGTTTACATATCAGGTATTACTCATCTCATATGTATATACTATATATTGTATCCTTCACTATCTAGTGCATCTTGGCCGCTCTGTCACTGCTCAGCCATATATTTTATACTTATATATTTTCATACCATTCCTTTACTAGATAGTGTGTATTAGGTTTTGTTGTGGAATTGATAGATATTACCTGTTAGATATTGCTGCACTGTCAGATCTAGAAGCATAAGCATTTCACTACACTCACAATAACATCTGCTAAACATGTGTATGTGACCAATAAATATTTTTTTATGATAAAAATACACCTTATGGATCAGCGGGGAATGTGAAGAGACACACATAAACATGATAAGACACACATCTACTCATGGATTTTGTATTGATGATATGTGGTAGTAGAGTAGTTGCCTGAGGGAACACACTTAATGTATTGTGAAAAGTGTAATGTCATGTAATATTTTTTAAATTGTATATAACTGCCATAATGTTGCTGGACCCCAGGAAGAGTAGCTGCTTCCTTGCCAACACCTAATGGGGATCCATAATAAATAGAAATATAAGGAACCTGGCAAGGGCCTAACATAATGCATATCGCTAATGCTAATCGCTAACTAGCTAGCTGGTTAGCTAAATGCCATTTAGCTAAATGCACTAGCTAGGACAAAATAAATGTTAGCTGGAATACAGGTTGCTACCACTGGTAGTGTATGGTGTAGATCAGCATGTTATTTGTACAATGTCATGTTCTGAATCAACCTATTCAAAACATTTTGTCTAAATGTAACATCTATTCAAGTTGTCCCTTGGGAAACACTCACCAACACTTTGGTACGTTTTATGTGGTGCTCCTAACTTTTTAAAGTTAGGAGCACCTGTGCTACCAATGGAAAAACTTTAATTTAGAGCCCTTGCCCTCAGACCCAATCACATGATTAAGGGGGTCAATATTTCATTGGTATCTCATTGTCACAACCAAACACATACGTCACACGAAGACCGTGTAGTGTAGAAATGCATGGTTTCTTACATGGGAGTGAATGAATACAGTGAACAGTTTTGAATGTATGGATGGAGGGATATTCAGAGACTGGTCTGTCATACACCACTCAGGCATGTAAGTGGTGATGTTGTACAGTAGAAATTCATGTAGTTTTGAAAAGATTGGCTTACTGTCAGCGTGACCCCTCTGTATACAATATATGGTCTCTCTCTCTCTCTCTCTCTCTCTCTCTACCAGGGTGTGTTGATGGTGGGCCCACCAGGGACAGGAAAGACCATGCTGGCTAAAGCCGTGGCTACAGAGTGTGGCACCACCTTCTTCAACGTATCCTCCTCCACACTCACCTCCAAATACAGAGGAGAGTCTGAGAAACTGGTTCGCCTGCTCTTTGAGATGGTGAGTCTTTGTGTGTGTGGTCTCTTATGACGGACGAAAAACCAAACGAGGAACTGTCTGAGGCCAGCTCTCACATTTTCATTTGGTTCTGGGTTGGAGAGTGTATGATGTGGGCAGTGCCGCCTCTAGACCTTCGGAGGACCTAAGTGAGAATAGGTACCTATACCTCCACCTCGCAGGTATAACGTTTTGGTGCTCTCTTAGCAGCGGATTCTTTTTTTGGGCAGTGTTAAAGTAATTTCCCAGCAATTCTACACGTTTTGCCATGTTCATATGACATCTGTATGATTTTGACTCACAAAGTCAATAGGGGGGCCCCCTGGAGGTCAGGGCCCCTGAGCACATGCCCCTGCGTGCCAGGTCAGTAATATGGTGATGATAAGGCCTACTACAAGGTTTATATAGCTGACTAGACTACCTTACCTACTACAAGGTTTATATAGCTGACTAGACTACCTTACCTACTACAAGGTTTATATAGCTGACTAGACTACCTTACCTACTACAAGGTTTATATAGCTGACTAGACTACCTTACCCTACTACAAGGTTTATATAGCTGACTAGACTACCTTACCTACTACAAGGTTTATATAGCTGACTAGACTACCTTACCCTACTACAAGGTTTATATAGCTGACTAGACTACCTTACCTACTACAAGGTTTATATAGCTGACTAGACTACCTTACCTACTACAAGGTTTATATAGCTGACTAGACTACCTTACCTACTACAAGGTTTATATAGCTGACTAGACTACCTTACCTACTACAAGGTTTATATAGCTGACTAGACTACCTTACCTACTACAGGGTTTATATAGCTGACTAGACTACCTTACCTACTACAAGGTTTATATAGCTGACTAGACTACCTTACCTACTACAAGGTTTATATGGCTGACTAGACTACCTTACCTACTACAAGGTTTATATAGCTGACTAGACTACCTTACCCTACTACAAGGTTTATATAGCTGACTAGACTACCTTACCTACTACAAGGTTTATATAGCTGACTAGACTACCTTACCCTACTACAAGGTTTATATAGCTGACTAGACTACCTTACCTACTACAAGGTTTATATAGCTGACTAGACTACCTTACCTACTACAAGGTTTATATAGCTGACTAGACTACCTTACCCACTACAAGGTTTATATAGCTGACTAGACTACCTTACCTACTACAAGGTTTATATAGCTGACTAGACTACCTTACCCACTACAAGGTTTATATAGCTGACTAGACTACCTTACCTACTACAAGGTTTATATAGCTGACTAGACTACCTTACCTACTACAAGGTTTATATAGCTGACTAGACTACCTTACCTACTACAAGGTTTATATAGCTGACGAGACTACCTTACCTACTACAAGGTTTATATTGCTGACTAGACTACCTTACCTACTACAAGGTTTATATAGCTGACTAGACTACCTTACCCTACTACAAGGTTTATATAGCTGACTAGACTACCTTACCTACTACAAGGTTTATATAGCTGACTAGACTACCTTACCTACTACAAGGTTTATATTGCTGACTAGACTACCTTACCTACTACAAGGTTTATATAGCTGACTAGACTACCTTACCCTACTACAAGGTTTATATAGCTGACTAGACTACCTTACCCTACTACAAGGTTTATATAGCTGACTAGACTACCTTACCTACTACAAGGTTTATATAGCTGACTAGACTACCTTACCTACTACAAGGTTTATATAGCTGACTAGACTACCTTACCTACTACAAGGTTTATATAGCTGACTAGACTACCTTACCCTACTACAAGGTTTATATAGCTGACTAGACTACCTTACCCACTACAAGGTTTATATAGCTGACTAGACTACCTTACCTACTACAAGGTTTATATAGCTGACTAGACTACCTTACCTACTACAAGGTTTATTACATTTACATTTAAGTCATTTAGCAGACGCTCTTATCCAGAGCGACTTACAAATTGGTGAATTCACCTTCTGACATCCAGTGGAACAGCCACTTTACAATAGTGCATCTAAATCATTTAAGGGGGGGGTGAGAAGGATTACTTTATCCTATCCTAGGTATTCCTTGAAGAGGTGGGGTTTCAGGTGTCTCCGGAAGGTGGTGATTGACTCCGCTGTCCTGGCGTCGTGAGGGAGTTTGTTCCTCCATTGGGGGCTATATAGGGGGCTATACCATTGGGGGGCTGACTAGACTACCCATTGGGGGCTATATAGCTGACTAGACTACCTTACCCTACTACAAGGTTTATATAGCTGACTAGACTACCTTACCCTACTACAAGGTTTATATAGCTGACTAGACTACCTTACCTACTACAAGGTTTATATAGCTGACTAGACTACCTTACCTACTACAAGGTTTATATAGCTGACTAGACTACCTTACCTACTACAAGGTTTATATAGCTGACTAGACTACCTTACCTACTACAAGGTTTATATAGCTGACTAGACTACCTTACCTACTACAAGGTTTATATAGCTGACTAGACTACCTTACCCACTACAAGGTTTATATAGCTGACTAGACTACCTTACCCACTACAAGGTTTATATAGCTGACTAGACTACCTTACCCACTACAAGGTTTATATAGCTGACTAGACTACCTTACCTACTACAAGGTTTATATAGCTGACTAGACTACCTTACCTACTACAAGGTTTATATAGCTGACTAGACTACCTTACCTACTACAGGGTTTATATAGCTGACTAGACTACCTTACCTACTACAAGGTTTATATAGCTGACTAGACTACCTTACCTACTACAAGGTTTATATGGCTGACTAGACTACCTTACCTACTACAAGGTTTATATAGCTGACTAGACTACCTTACCCTACTACAAGGTTTATATAGCTGACTAGACTACCTTACCTACTACAAGGTTTATATAGCTGACTAGATTACCTTACCCTACTACAAGGTTTATATAGCTGACTAGACTACCTTACCTACTACAAGGTTTATATAGCTGACTTGACTACCTTACCCTACTACAAGGTTTATATAGCTGACTAGACTACCTTACCCACTACAAGGTTTATATAGCTGACTAGACTACCTTACCTACTACAAGGTTTATATAGCTGACTAGACTACCTTACCTACTACAAGGTTTATTACATTTACATTTAAGTCATTTAGCAGACGCTCTTATCCAGAGCGACTTACAAATTGGTGAATTCACCTTCTGACATCCAGTGGAACAGCCACTTTACAATAGTGCATCTAAATCATTTAAGGGGGGGTGAGAAGGATTACTTTATCCTATCCTAGGTATTCCTTGAAGAGGTGGGGTTTCAGGTGTCTCCGGAAGGTGGTGATTGACTCCGCTGTCCTGGCGTCGTGAGGGAGTTTGTTCCACCATTGGGGGGCTATATAGGGGGGCTATACCATTGGGGGGCTGACTAGACTACCCATTGGGGGGCTATATAGCTGACTAGACTACCTTACCCTACTACAAGGTTTATATAGCTGACTAGACTACCTTACCCTACTACAAGGTTTATATAGCTGACTAGACTACCTTACCTACTACAAGGTTTATATAGCTGACTAGACTACCTTACCTACTACAAGGTTTATATTGCTGACTAGACTACCTTACCTACTACAAGGTTTATATAGCTGACTAGACTACCTTACCTACTACAAGGTTTATATTGCTGACTAGACTACCTTACCCACTACAAGGTTTATATAGCTGACTAGACTACCTTACCTACTACAAGGTTTATATAGCTGACTAGACTACCTTACCTACTACAAGGTTTATATAGCTGACTAGACTACCTTACCTACTACAAGGTTTATATTGCTGACTAGACTACCTTACCCACTACAAGGTTTATATAGCTGACTAGACTACCTTACCTACTACAAGGTTTATATAGCTGACTAGACTACCTTACCTACTACAAGGTTTATATAGCTGACTAGACTACCTTACCTACTACAATGTTTATATAGCTGACTAGACTACCTTACCTACTACAAGGTTTATATTGCTGACTAGACTACCTTACCTACTACAAGGTTTATATAGCTGACTAGACTACCTTACCTACTACAAGGTTTATATAGCTGACGAGACTACCTTACCTACTACAAGGTTTATATAGCTGACTAGACTACCTTACCCACTACAAGGTTTATATAGCTGACTAGACTACCTTACCTACTACAA
This sequence comes from Oncorhynchus masou masou, assembly GCF_036934945.1. Lineage (NCBI taxonomy): Eukaryota > Metazoa > Chordata > Actinopteri > Salmoniformes > Salmonidae > Oncorhynchus > Oncorhynchus masou. The sequence goes on from NC_088219.1 coordinate 9,525,563, forward strand.
GGTTTATATAGCTGACTAGACTACCTTACCTACTACAAGGTTTATTACATTTACATTTAAGTCATTTAGCAGACGCTCTTATCCAGAGCGACTTACAAATTGGTGAATTCACCTTCTGACATCCAGTGGAACAGCCACTTTACAATAGTGCATCTAAATCATTTAAGGGGGGGTGAGAAGGATTACTTTATCCTATCCTAGGTATTCCTTGAAGAGGTGGGGTTTCAGGTGTCTCCGGAAGGTGGTGATTGACTCCGCTGTCCTGGCGTCGTGAGGGAGTTTGTTCCACCATTGGGGGGCTATATAGGGGGGCTATACCATTGGGGGCTGACTAGACTACCCATTGGGGGCTATATAGCTGACTAGACTACCTTACCCTACTACAAGGTTTATATAGCTGACTAGACTACCTTACCCTACTACAAGGTTTATATAGCTGACTAGACTACCTTACCTACTACAAGGTTTATATAGCTGACTAGACTACCTTACCTACTACAAGGTTTATATTGCTGACTAGACTACCTTACCTACTACAAGGTTTATATAGCTGACTAGACTACCTTACCTACTACAAGGTTTATATTGCTGACTAGACTACCTTACCCACTACAAGGTTTATATAGCTGACTAGACTACCTTACCTACTACAAGGTTTATATAGCTGACTAGACTACCTTACCTACTACAAGGTTTATATAGCTGACTAGACTACCTTACCTACTACAAGGTTTATATTGCTGACTAGACTACCTTACCCACTACAAGGTTTATATAGCTGACTAGACTACCTTACCTACTACAAGGTTTATATAGCTGACTAGACTACCTTACCTACTACAAGGTTTATATAGCTGACTAGACTACCTTACCTACTACAATGTTTATATAGCTGACTAGACTACCTTACCTACTACAAGGTTTATATTGCTGACTAGACTACCTTACCTACTACAAGGTTTATATAGCTGACTAGACTACCTTACCTACTACAAGGTTTATATAGCTGACGAGACTACCTTACCTACTACAAGGTTTATATTGCTGACTAGACTACCTTACCTACTACAAGGTTTATATAGCTGACTAGACTACCTTACCCTACTACAAGGTTTATATAGCTGACTAGACTACCTTACCTACTACAAGGTTTATATAGCTGACTAGACTACCTTACCTACTACAAGGTTTATATTGCTGACTAGACTACCTTACCTACTACAAGGTTTATATAGCTGACTAGACTACCTTACCCTACTACAAGGTTTATATAGCTGACTAGACTACCTTACCCTACTACAAGGTTTATATAGCTGACTAGACTACCTTACCTACTACAAGGTTTATATAGCTGACTAGACTACCTTGCCTACTACAAGGTTTATATAGCTGACTAGACTACCTTACCTACTACAAGGTTTATATAGCTGACTAGACTACCTTACCCTACTACAAGGTTTATATAGCTGACTAGACTACCTTACCCACTACAAGGTTTATATAGCTGACTAGACTACCTTACCTACTACAAGGTTTATATAGCTGACTAGACTACCTTACCTACTACAAGGTTTATTACATTTACATTTAAGTCATTTAGCAGACGCTCTTATCCAGAGCGACTTACAAATTGGTGAATTCACCTTCTGACATCCAGTGGAACAGCCACTTTACAATAGTGCATCTAAATCATTTAAGGGGGGGGGGGGGGGAGAAGGATTACTTTATCCTATCCTAGGTATTCCTTGAAGAGGTGGGGTTTCAGGTGTCTCCGGAAGGTGGTGATTGACTCCGCTGTCCTGGCGTCGTGAGGGAGTTTGTTCCACCATTGGGGGGCTATATAGGGGGGCTATACCATTGGGGGGCTGACTAGACTACCCATTGGGGGGCTATATAGCTGACTAGACTACCTTACCCAACTACAAGGTTTATATAGCTGACTAGACTACCTTACCCTACTACAAGGTTTATATAGCTGACTAGACTACCTTACCTACTACAAGGTTTATATAGCTGACTAGACTACCTTACCTACTACAAGGTTTATTACATTTACATTTAAGTCATTTAGCAGACGCTCTTATCCAGAGCGACTTACAAATTGGTGAATTCACCTTCTGACATCCAGTGGAACAGCCACTTTACAATAGTGCATCTAAATCATTTAAGGGGGGGGGTGAGAAGGATTACTTTATCCTATCCTAGGTATTCCTTGAAGAGGTGGGGTTTCAGGTGTCTCCGGAAGGTGGTGATTGACTCCGCTGTCCTGGCGTCGTGAGGGAGTTTGTTCCACCATTGGGGGCTATATAGGGGGCTATACCATTGGGGGCTGACTAGACTACCCATTGGGGGCTATATAGCTGACTAGACTACCTTACCCTACTACAAGGTTTATATAGCTGACTAGACTACCTTACCCTACTACAAGGTTTATATAGCTGACTAGACTACCTTACCTACTACAAGGTTTATATAGCTGACTAGACTACCTTACCTACTACAAGGTTTATATAGCTGACTAGACTACCTTACCTACTACAAGGTTTATATTGCTGACTAGACTACCTTACCCACTACAAGGTTTATATAGCTGACTAGACTACCTTACCTACTACAAGGTTTATATTGCTGACTAGACTACCTTACCCACTACAAGGTTTATATAGCTGACTAGACTACCTTACCTACTACAAGGTTTATATAGCTGACTAGACTACCTTACCTACTACAAGGTTTATATAGCTGACGAGACTACCTTACCTACTACAAGGTTTATATTCAAATCAAATTTCAAATCAAATTTATTTATATAGCCCTTCGTACATCAGCTGATATCTCAAAGTGCTGTACAGAAACCCAGCCTAAAACCCCAAACAGCAAGCAATGCAGGTGTAGAAGCACGGTGGCTAGGAAAAACTCCCTAGAAAAGCCAAAACCTAGGAAGAAACCTAGAGAGGAACCAGGCTATGTGGGGTGGCCAGTCCTCTTCTGGCTGTGCCGGGTAGAGATTATAACAGAACATGGCCAAGATGTTCAAATGTTCATAAATGACCAGCATGGTCGAATAATAATAAGGCAGAACAGTTGAAACTGGAGCAGCAGCAGGGCCAGGTGGACTGGGGACAGCAAGGAGTCATCATGTCAAGTAGTCCTGGGGCATGGTCCTAGGGCTCAGGTCAGTTGAAACTGGAGCAGCAGCATGGCCAGGTGGACTGGGGACAGCAAGGAGTCATCATGTCAGGTAGTCCTGGGGCATGGTCCTAGGGCTCAGGTCCTCCGAGAGAGAGAAGGAGAGAATTAGAGAACGCACACTTAGATTCACACAGGACACCGAATTGGACAGGAGAAGTACTCCAGATATAACAAACTGACCCCAGCCCCCCGACACATAAACTACTGCAGCATAAATACTGGAGGCTGAGACAGGAGGAGGCTGAGACCTACTACAAGGTTTATATTGCTGACTAGACTACCTTACCTACTACAAGGTTTATATAGCTGACTAGACTACCTTACCCTACTACAAGGTTTATATAGCTGACTAGACTACCTTACCTACTACAAGGTTTATATAGCTGACTAGACTACCTTACCTACTACAAGGTTTATATAGCTGACTAGACTACCTTACCTACTACAAGGTTTATATTGCTGACTAGACTACCTTACCTACTACAAGGTTTATATAGCTGACTAGACTACCTTACCCTACTACAAGGTTTATATAGCTGACTAGACTACCTTACCCTACTACAAGGTTTATATAGCTGACTAGACTACCTTACCTACTACAAGGTTTATATAGCTGACTAGACTACCTTACCTACTACAAGGTTTATATAGCTGACTAGACTACCTTACCTACTACAAGGTTTATATAGCTGACTAGACTACCTTACCTACTACAAGGTTTATATAGCTGACTAGACTACCTTACCCACTACAAGGTTTATATAGCTGACTAGACTACCTTACCTACTACAAGGTTTATATAGCTGACTAGACTACCTTACCTACTACAAGGTTTATTACATTTACATTTAAGTAATTTAGCAGACGCTCTTATCCAGAGCGACTTACAACTTGGTGAATTCACCTTCTGACATCCAGTGGAACAGCCACTTTACAATAGTGCATCTAAATCATTTAAGGGGGGGGGGGGGTGAGAAGGATTACTTTATCCTATCCTAGGTATTCCTTGAAGAGGTGGGGTTTCAGGTGTCTCCGGAAGGTGGTGATTGACTCCGCTGTCCTGGCGTCGTGAGGGAGTTTGTTCCACCATTGGGGGGCTATATAGGGGGGCTATACCATTGGGGGGCTGACTAGACTACCCATTGGGGGGCTATATAGCTGACTAGACTACCTTACCCTACTACAAGGTTTATATAGCTGACTAGACTACCTTACCCTACTACAAGGTTTATATAGCTGACTAGACTACCTTACCTACTACAAGGTTTATATAGCTGACTAGACTACCTTACCTACTACAAGGTTTATATAGCTGACTAGACTACCTTACCTACTACAAGGTTTATATAGCTGACTAGACTACCTTACATACTACAAGGTTTATATAGCTGACTAGACTACCTTACCTACTACAAGGTTTATATAGCTGACTAGACTACCTTACCCACTACAAGGTTTATATAGCTGACTAGACTACCTTACCTACTACAAGGTTTATATAGCTGACTAGACTACCTTACCTACTACAAGGTTTATATAGCTGACTAGACTACCTTACATACTACAAGGTTTATATAGCTGACTAGACTACCTTACCTACTACAAGGTTTATATAGCTGACTAGACTACCTTACCCACTACAAGGTTTATATAGCTGACTAGACTACCTTACCTACTACAAGGTTTATATAGCTGACTAGACTACCTTACCTACTACAAGGTTTATATAGCTGACTAGACTACCTTACCTACTACAAGGTTTATATAGCTGACTAGACTACCTTACCTACTACAAGGTTTATATAGCTGACTAGACTACCTTACCCACTACAAGGTTTATATAGCTGACTAGACTACCTTACCTACTACAAGGTTTATATAGCTGACTAGACTACCTTACCTACTACAAGGTTTATTACATTTACATTTAAGTAATTTAGCAGACGCTCTTATCCAGAGCGACTTACAACTTGGTGAATTCACCTTCTGACATCCAGTGGAACAGCCACTTTACAATAGTGCATCTAAATCATTTAAGGGGGGTGAGAAGGATTACTTTATCCTATCCTAGGTATTCCTTGAAGAGGTGGGGTTTCAGGTGTCTCCGGAAGGTGGTGATTGACTCCGCTGTCCTGGCGTCGTGAGGGAGTTTGTTCCACCATTGGGGGCTATATAGGGGGCTATACCATTGGGGGCTGACTAGACTACCCATTGGGGGCTATATAGCTGACTAGACTACCTTACCCTACTACAAGGTTTATATAGCTGACTAGACTACCTTACCCTACTACAAGGTTTATATAGCTGACTAGACTACCTTACCTACTACAAGGTTTATATAGCTGACTAGACTACCTTACCTACTACAAGGTTTATATAGCTGACTAGACTACCTTACCTACTACAAGGTTTATATAGCTGACTAGACTACCTTACATACTACAAGGTTTATATAGCTGACTAGACTACCTTACCTACTACAAGGTTTATATAGCTGACTAGACTACCTTACCCACTACAAGGTTTATATAGCTGACTAGACTACCTTACCTACTACAAGGTTTATATAGCTGACTAGACTACCTTACCTACTACAAGGTTTATATAGCTGACTAGACTACCTTACATACTACAAGGTTTATATAGCTGACTAGACTACCTTACCTACTACAAGGTTTATATAGCTGACTAGACTACCTTACCCACTACAAGGTTTATATAGCTGACTAGACTACCTTACCCACTACAAGGTTTATATAGCTGACTAGACTACCTTACCCACTACAAGGTTTATATAGCTGACTAGACTACCTTACCTACTACAAGGTTTATATAGCTGACTAGACTACCTTACCTACTACAAGGTTTATTACATTTACATTTAAGTCATTTAGCAGACGCTCTTATCCAGAGCGACTTACAAATTGGTGAATTCACCTTCTGACATCCAGTGGAACAGCCACTTTACAATAGTGCATCTAAATCATTTAAGGGGGGGGAGAAGGATTACTTTATCCTATCCTAGGTATTCCTTGAAGAGGTGGGGTTTCAGGTGTCTCCGGAAGGTGGTGATTGACTCCGCTGTCCTGGCGTCGTGAGGGAGTTTGTTCCACCATTGGGGGGCTATATAGGGGGGCTATACCATTGGGGGCTGACTAGACTACCCATTGGGGGCTATATAGCTGACTAGACTACCTTACCCAACTACAAGGTTTATATAGCTGACTAGACTACCTTACCCTACTACAAGGTTTATATAGCTGACTAGACTACCTTACCTACTACAAGGTTTATATAGCTGACTAGACTACCTTACCTACTACAAGGTTTATTACATTTACATTTAAGTCATTTAGCAGACGCTCTTATCCAGAGCGACTTACAAATTGGTGAATTCACCTTCTGACATCCAGTGGAACAGCCACTTTACAATAGTGCATCTAAATCATTTAAGGGGGGGGTGAGAAGGATTACTTTATCCTATCCTAGGTATTCCTTGAAGAGGTGGGGTTTCAGGTGTCTCCGGAAGGTGGTGATTGACTCCGCTGTCCTGGCGTCGTGAGGGAGTTTGTTCCACCATTGGGGGGCTGACTAGACTACCCATTGGGGGGCTATATAGCTGACTAGACTACCTTACCCTACTACAAGGTTTATATAGCTGACTAGACTACCTTACCCTACTACAAGGTTTATATAGCTGACTAGACTACCTTACCTACTACAAGGTTTATATAGCTGACTAGACTACCTTACCTACTACAAGGTTTATATAGCTGACTAGACTACCTTACCTACTACAAGGTTTATATTGCTGACTAGACTACCTTACCCACTACAAGGTTTATATAGCTGACTAGACTACCTTACCTACTACAAGGTTTATATTGCTGACTAGACTACCTTACCCACTACAAGGTTTATATAGCTGACTAGACTACCTTACCTACTACAAGGTTTATATAGCTGACTAGACTACCTTACCTACTACAAGGTTTATATAGCTGACGAGACTACCTTACCTACTACAAGGTTTATATTCAAATCAAATTTCAAATCAAATTTATTTATATAGCCCTTCGTACATCAGCTGATATCTCAAAGTGCTGTACAGAAACCCAGCCTAAAACCCCAAACAGCAAGCAATGCAGGTGTAGAAGCACGGTGGCTAGGAAAAACTCCCTAGAAAAGCCAAAACCTAGGAAGAAACCTAGAGAGGAACCAGGCTATGTGGGGTGGCCAGTCCTCTTCTGGCTGTGCCGGGTAGAGATTATAACAGAACATGGCCAAGATGTTCAAATGTTCATAAATGACCAGCATGGTCGAATAATAATAAGGCAGAACAGTTGAAACTGGAGCAGCAGCACGGCCAGGTGGACTGGGGACAGCAAGGAGTCATCATGTCAAGTAGTCCTGGGGCATGGTCCTAGGGCTCAGGTCAGTTGAAACTGGAGCAGCAGCACGGCCAGGTGGACTGGGGACAGCAAGGAGTCATCATGTCAGGTAGTCCTGGGGCATGGTCCTAGGGCTCAGGTCCTCCGAGAGAGAGAAGGAGAGAATTAGAGAACGCACACTTAGATTCACACAGGACACCGAATTGGACAGGAGAAGTACTCCAGATATAACAAACTGACCCCAGCCCCCCGACACATAAACTACTGCAGCATAAATACTGGAGGCTGAGACAGGAGGAGGCTGAGACCTACTACAAGGTTTATATTGCTGACTAGACTACCTTACCTACTACAAGGTTTATATAGCTGACTAGACTACCTTACCCTACTACAAGGTTTATATAGCTGACTAGACTACCTTACCTACTACAAGGTTTATATAGCTGACTAGACTACCTTACCTACTACAAGGTTTATATAGCTGACTAGACTACCTTACCTACTACAAGGTTTATATTGCTGACTAGACTACCTTACCTACTACAAGGTTTATATAGCTGACTAGACTACCTTACCCTACTACAAGGTTTATATAGCTGACTAGACTACCTTACCCTACTACAAGGTTTATATAGCTGACTAGACTACCTTACCTACTACAAGGTTTATATAGCTGACTAGACTACCTTACCTACTACAAGGTTTATATAGCTGACTAGACTACCTTACCTACTACAAGGTTTATATAGCTGACTAGACTACCTTACCTACTACAAGGTTTATATAGCTGACTAGACTACCTTACCCACTACAAGGTTTATATAGCTGACTAGACTACCTTACCCTACTACAAGGTTTATATAGCTGACTAGACTACCTTACCCACTACAAGGTTTATATAGCTGACTAGACTACCTTACCTACTACAAGGTTTATATAGCTGACTAGACTACCTTACCTACTACAAGGTTTATTACATTTACATTTAAGTAATTTAGCAGACGCTCTTATCCAGAGCGACTTACAACTTGGTGAATTCACCTTCTGACATCCAGTGGAACAGCCACTTTACAATAGTGCATCTAAATCATTTAAGGGGGGGTGAGAAGGATTACTTTATCCTATCCTAGGTATTCCTTGAAGAGGTGGGGTTTCAGGTGTCTCCGGAAGGTGGTGATTGACTCCGCTGTCCTGGCGTCGTGAGGGAGTTTGTTCCACCATTGGGGGGCTATATAGGGGGGCTATACCATTGGGGGGCTGACTAGACTACCCATTGGGGGGCTATATAGCTGACTAGACTACCTTACCCTACTACAAGGTTTATATAGCTGACTAGACTACCTTACCCTACTACAAGGTTTATATAGCTGACTAGACTACCTTACCTACTACAAGGTTTATATAGCTGACTAGACTACCTTACCCACTACAAGGTTTATATAGCTGACTAGACTACTATTTTTGTCTTATTTGCTGACGTGGGATAATTGAGTGACTGACAGAACAAGTGGAAAACCGCTGATGCACTACTACATTTAGAAATGACACCTTGTGTATTCTAACTCTCGACAGTAAATTGTTGAATCCACGGGGCCCTACAGGTCTGCTTATAGGAAGAGGTGGGTCTGGGTGTGTTTTTGTGCTTTTTAAATAACGTTCTTCAGTACCATGTTCTACAAAATGTTGACAATAGAGATATAAAAGATAGAAAGGTATGTTTTAATAGAAGAGACTATTATGAGCATGTTTTTCTTGTTGTTGAAAAGACGTTGACAATATGTATGTTTGGTTGAAAATATGTCTTTGGTTGCTGGGGAATAATCAATTAACTGTTTATTTTATTTTTATGAACCTCTTCTCTCCATTGTGTCCAGGCGAGGTTCTATGCCCCGACCACCATCTTCATAGATGAGATAGACTCCATTTGTGGGAGTCGGGGGAAGTCGGACGAACACGAAGCCAGCCGCAGAGTCAAGTCAGAAATACTGGTACAGATGGACGGTGAGAGAAGTTGGAGGGAAGGAGGAGAGAGGAAGAAGGAGATAGTGGGGCAGAGGGAAAAAGCGAGAGAGTTCACTGATTTCTGAATATGTTGTTTCTAGCTTGGCTGCTGAGGTGTGTTTTTGGGGAAAAATATCTGACTGTACCGTTGTTGTCCAGATGTAGGGAGAGCTATCTGACTGTACCATTGTTGTCCAGATGTAGAGAGAGCTATCTGACTGTACCATTGTTGTCCAGATGTAGGGAGAGCTATCTGACTGTACCATTGTTGTCCAGATGTAGGGAGAGCTATCTGACTGTACCATTGTTGTCCAGATGTAGGGAGAGCTATCTGACTGTACCGTTGTTGTCCAGATGTAGAGAGAGCTATCTGACTGTACCATTGTTGTCCAGATGTAGAGAGAGCTATCTGACTGTACCATTGTTGTCCAGATGTAGGGAGAGCTATCTGACTGTACCGTTGTTGTCCAGATGTAGGGAGAGCTATCTGACTGTACCATTGTTGTCCAGATGTAGGGAGAGCTATCTGACTGTACCATTGTTGTCCAGATGTAGAGAGAGCTATCTGACTGTACCATTGTTGTCCAGATGTAGGGAGAGCTATCTGACTGTACCATTGTTGTCCAGATGTAGAGAGAGCTATCTGACTGTACCGTTGTTGTCCAGATGTAGGGAGAGCTATCTGACTGTACCATTGTTGTCCAGATGTAGGGAGAGCTATCTGACTGTACCATTGTTGTCCAGATGTAGGGAGAGCTATCTGACTGTACCATTGTTGTCCAGATGTAGAGAGAGCTATCTGACTGTACCATTGTTGTCCAGATGTAGGGAGAGCTATCTGACTGTACCATTGTTGTCCAGATGTAGAGAGAGCTATCTGACTGTACCATTGTTGTCCAGATGTAGGGAGAGCTATCTGACTGTACCATTGTTGTCCAGATGTAGAGAGGGCTATCTGACTGTACCATTGTTGTCCAGATGTAGAGAGGGCTATCTGACTGTACCATTGTTGTCCAGATGTAGGGAGAGCTATCTGACTGTACCGTTGTTGTCCAGATGTAGGGAGAGCTATCTGACTGTACCATTGTTGTCCAGATGTAGAGAGGGCTATCTGACTGTACCATTGTTGTCCAGATGTAGAGAGGGCTATCTGACTGTACCATTGTTGTCCAGATGTAGAGAGGGCTATCTGACTGTACCATTGTTGTCCAGATGTAGGGAGAGCTGTCTGACTGTACCATTGTTGTCCAGATGTAGGGAGAGCTATCTGACTGTACCATTGTTGTCCAGATGTAGAGAGAGCTATCTGACTGTACCATTGTTGTCCAGATGTAGAGAGAGCTATCTGACTGTACCATTGTTGTCCAGATGTAGGGAGAGCTATCTGACTCTACCATTGTTGTCCAGATGTAGAGAGAGCTATCTAACTGTACCATTGTTGTCCAGATGTAGGGAGAGCTATCTGACTGTACCATTGTTGTCCAGATGTAGGGAGAGCTATCTGACTGTACCATTGTTGTCCAGATGTAGAGAGAGCTATCTGACTGTACCATTGTTGTCCAGATGTAGGGAGAGCTATCTGACTGTACCATTGTTGTCCAGATGTAGGGAGAGCTATCTGACTGTTCCATTGTTGTCCAGATGTAGGGAGAGCTATCTGACTGTACCGTTGTTGTCCAGATGTAGAGAGAGCTGTCTGACTGTACCGTTGTTGTCCAGGTGTGGGGGGAGCTTCAGAGAATGACGATCCCTCTAAGATGGTGATGGTTCTGGCTGCTACTAACTTCCCCTGGGACATTGACGAGGCACTACGGAGACGACTGGAGAAGAGAATCTACATCCCACTGCCTACAGGTGACCTCTGACCCCTCATTTTTTTTTTTTTTTAAATTACATTTTTACCCTTTTTTCTTCCCAATTTCGTGGTATCCAATTGTTTTTAGTAGCTACTATCTTGTCTCATTGCTACAACTCCCGTACGGCTCGGGAGAGACGAAGGTCGAAAGCCATGCATCCTCCGAAACACAACCCAACCAAGCTGCACTGCTTCTTAACACAGTGCGCATCCAACCCGGAAGCCAGCCGCACCAATGTGTCGGAGGAAACACTGTGCACCTGGCGACCTGATTAGCGTGCACTGCGCCCTGCCAAACCCTCCCTAACCCGACGCTGGGCCAAATGTGCATCGCCCCATGGACCTCCAGGCTGCAGCCGGCTGCAACAGAGCCTGGGCTAGAACTTAGAGTTACTGGTGGCACAGCCTTAGACCACTGCGCCACCCGGGAAACCGACCCCTCACCTTTTAAACCTAACCTCTGATCTCTATCCCCCTGCCTACAGGTGACCTTTAACCTTTCAACCCTAACCTCTACCCTGAACCTAAGATGCGGAGATCCTGTTTCATACAGATGTCTTGTATATTAACCTATTCTTAAAAAGTATCTGTTGTGCAGAACATTCACATTGTTGTACAGTTATACCTGTATGTCTTTAGCTGTAGGGTGTGTTGTTAACCCACATTCCTTTGTGTGTGTAGCTGTGGGTCGTGCTGAACTGCTGGGGATCAGTCTAAAGGAGGTGGATGTGGCTGATGATGTGGACCTGGCTCTCATCGCTGACAAGATAGACGGATACTCTGGAGCTGACATCACCAACGTCTGCAGGTCTAGCTTTGATCCTTTTTGGGGACTTTAGGCCAGTAAAACAAGGAAAATTATCCCTCGTGGGGACATTGCCCATATACCCATGAGGACAAAAGCTATAGAGTTTAGGGTAAGGGGTTAGGGTTAAGTTTAGGATAAGGGGTTAGTGGTTAGGGCTAAGTTTAGGGTAAGGGGTTAGTGGTTAGGGCTAAGTTTAGTGTAAGGGGTTAGGGTTAAGTTTAGGGTAAGGGGTTAGGGTTAAGTTTAGGGTAAGGGGTTAGGGTTAAGTTTAGGGTAAGGGGTTAGTGGTTAGGGTTAAGTTTAGGGTAAGGGGTTAGGGTTAAGTTTAGGATAAGGGGTTAGGGTTAAGTTTAGGATAAGGGGTTAGGGTTAAGTTTAGGGTAAGGGGTTAGTGGTTAGGGTTAAGTTTAGGGTAAGGGGTTATTGGTTCGGGTGAAGTTTAGGGTAAGGGGTTAGTGGTTAGGGTTAAGTTTAGGGTAAGGGGTTAGTGGTTAGGGCTAAGTTTAGTGTAAGGGGTTAGGGTTAAGTTTAGGGTAAGGGGTTAGGGTTAAGTTTAGGGTAAGGGGTTAGTGGTTAGGGTTAAGTTTAGGGTAAGGGGTTAGGGGTTAGGGTTAAGTTTAGGATAAGGGGTTAGGGTTAAGTTTAGGATGAGGGGTTAGGGTTAAGTTTAGGGTAAGGGGTTAGTGGTTAGGGTTAAGTTTAGGGTAAGGGGTTATTGGTTAGGGTGAAGTTTAGGGTAAGAGGTTAGTGGTTAGGGTTACGTTTAGGGTAAGGGGTTAGTGGTTAGATTCAAGGTTAAGTTTAGTGTTAGCTTAAAGGGTTAGTGTTACAGGTTAGGTAAAATCGTATTTTGAATGGTAATTCATTTTTAGTGTTCTTGAGAGACTGTTCCCATGCCTGACCCTTGTGAGCCGTGACTAGTCGTGCGGCATCGTGTGTGGGAGCTAAGGTCACAGTCATGGCTCTTGGCCAGGGGCATCCCCTGAACACACCCTTTATATAACAGAGAGAGTTGAGTCCACAGAGGGAGAGTGGGGGGGGGGACGAGAGAGAGAGAGGGACAACAATGTTTCCTCAGGAGGTCAGGCAATTTAGTTATGCGTAGTATTAAGTATTAAGACAACTTGATATGATCCACATTTTGTTACGTTACAGCCTTATTCTAAAATGTCTTTAAAAAAACAAACAATTACTCATCAATAAAAAAAAAACACAATACCCCATAATGACAAAGCAAAAACAGGTTTTTAGACATTTCTACACGTGGTTTAAAAACAAAATACCTCATTTACATAAGTATTCATACCCTTTGCTGTGAGACTTGAAATTGAGCTCAGGTGCATCCTGTTTCCATTGATCATCCTGTTTCTACAACTTGATTGAAGTCCACCGGTGGTAAATTCAACTGATTGGACATGATTTGGAAAGGCACACACCTGTATATATAAGGTCCTACAGTTGACAGTGCATGTCAGAGCAAAAACCAAGCCATGAGGTCGATGGAATTGTCCGTAGAGCTCCGAGACAAGATTGTGTCGAGACACAGATCTGGGGAAGGGAACCAAAACATTTCTGCAGTATTGAAGGTCCCCAACAACACAGTGGCCTCTATCATTCTTAATTGGAAGAAGTTTGGAAACACCAATACTCTTCCTAGAGCTGGCTGCACGGACAAACTGAGCAATCGGAGAAGGGAGGAGACCAAGAACCTGATGGTCACTCTGACAGAGATCCAGAGTTCCTCTGTGGAGATGGGAGAATCTTCCAGAAGGACAATTCTCTCTGCAGCACTCCACCAATCAGGCCTTTATGGTAGAGTGGCCAGACGGAAGCCACTCCTCAGTAAAAGGTTTGGAGTTTGCCTAAAGGCACCTAGGACTCGGACCATGAGAAACAAAATTCTCTGGTCTGATGAAACCAAGATTGAACTCTGTGACCTGAATGCCAAGCGTCACATCTGGAGGAAACCTGGCACCATCCTTACAGTGAAGCATGGTGGTGGCAGCATCATGCTGTAGGGATGTTTTTCAACGGCAAGGACTGAGAGACTAGTCAAGATTGAGAGAAAGCTGATCAGAGATCCTTAATGAAAACCTGCTCCAGAGCGCTCAGGACCTCAGAATGGGACAGATGTTTACCTTCCAACAGGACAACAACCCTAAGCGCACAGCCAAGACAACCCAGGAGTGGCTTCGGGACAACTCTCTGAATGTCCTTGAGTGGCCCAGCCAGAGCCCGGACTTGAACCTGATCTAACATCTCTGGAGAGACCTGAAAATATCTGTGCAGCAACGCTCCCCATTCAACCGGACAGAGCTTGAGAGGATCTGCAGAGAAGAATGGGAGAAACCCCTCAAATACAGGTGTGCCAAGCTTGTAGCGTCAATACCATGAAGACTGCTGTAATCGCTGCCAAAGGTCCAAACATTTCTTTAAAAAAACCTGTTTTTCCTTTCTATAATGCAGAATTTTGGCTTGATTGATGAGGGCAAAAAAACGATTGAATAATATTTAATAAGGCTGTAACGTAACAAAATGTGGAAAAAGTCAAGGGGTCTGAATACTTTCCGAAGGCACCGTATCCAGGTTTTTGTGTGTTCTGTATGAAGAACGCATCTACCGTTAAATAAACGGTCTCTGTCTCTGCCATGTGCGTCTGCCTCCACAGAGATGCGTCTATGATGGCTATGCGCCGGCGTATCCAGGGCCTCTCTCCAGAGGAGATCAGAGCTCTGTCTAAAGAAGAGCTTCAGATGCCTGTCACCATGGACGACTTCACAATCACCTTGAAGAAGATCTCCAAGTCGGTCTCCGCTGCCGACTTGGAGAAGTACCAGGCCTGGATGGAGGAGTTTGGATCTGTCTAGAGAGAGGACACAGCATCAGGAGTGGAAGAAAGGACTGTAAGAGCAGAGTGGGAAAGGACCAGTGGGGAGGACCAGTGGGGATTGGAGAGGGAGAGGACCAGTGGAGAGGACCAGTGGGGATTGGAGGGGGAGAGGACCAGTGGAGAGGACCAGTGGGGATTGGAGAGGGAGAGGACCAGTGGGGATTGGAGAGGGAGAGGACCAGTGGGGATTGGAGGGGGAGAGGACCAGTGGAGAGGACCAGTGGGGATTGGAGGGGGAGAGGACCAGTGGGGATTGGAGAGGGAGAGGACCAGTGGGGATTGGAGAGGGAGAGGACCAGTGGGGATTGGAGAGGGAGAGGACCAGGAGAAAGAGACATGTATGTGAACTGTAGAGGAACTAGAGGAGGTTGTGACTGGTGAAGAACTAGAGGACAAGAGTGTGAGCCAAGAGGATGGAAGTGTGTAAAACGGAGACGAATGGACTGGAGTGTTTGGCTGAGATTTTAAAGGGTACATCTCAATAGTCTAAAGATGTTTCCTCTCTTCGTCTCCTTCTCCTCGGCTCTTCATCTCCTTGTCTTCCTCTGTATCTGTTGGTCCATTCATCCCTCTCTCCCTCCACTCACTATGCCTCTGTGTCTGGAGATGGAGTCTAAAATGGCATCTAAAATGGCACCCTATACCCTATATAGTGCACTAGGGGTCAGGTCAAAAGTAGGGCACTATATAGGGAATAGGGTGCCATTTTGGATGCCGTCTGTGAAACTCTTCACAGACGCCTTGGACTGATACTTGAATGGACACCTACAGACACTAACCACCACACACATTCACCAGGAGATGAACTGGATCTGAACAGGTTGGTTGAATGGTTCAGCTGTTTGTTTGACCACCTAGCTATCACAGGTTCTGGAAATGTAGATAATACACTGAACAAAAATCTAAACGCAACACGCAACAATTTCAAAGATTTTACAGAGTTACAGTTCATATAAGGAAATCAGTCCATTTAAATAAATTCATTAAGCCCTAGTACATGGATTTCACATGACTGGGAATACAGATAGGCATCACAGATATCTTATTTTTTTTTCGAAAATTAGGGGCGTGGATCAGAACCAGTCAGTATCTGGTGTGACCACCATTTGCCTCATGCAGCACGTCACATCTCCTTTGCATAGAGTTGACCAGGCTGTTGATTGTGGCCTGTGGAATGTTGTCCCACTCCTCTTCAATAGCTATGCGATGTTGCTGGATATTAGCTGCAACTGGAACACGCTGTCGTACATGTCAATCCAGAGCATCCCAAACATGCTCAATGGGTGAGATGTCTGGTGAGTATGCAGGCTACGGAAGAACTAGGACATTTTCAGCCTCCAGAAATTGTATACAGATCATGCTGAAACATGAGGTGATGGCGGTGGATGAATGGCACGACAATGAGCCTCAGGATCTCATCATACCCATGGGGCACTCTGTTCACATCGTTGACATCAGCAAACCGCTTGCCCACAGAACGCCATACATGTGGTCTGTGGTTGTGGGACCGCTTGGATGTACTGCCAAATCTCTAAAATGACGTTGGAGGCAGCTTATAGTAGAGAAATGAACATTAAAATAAAATATCTAGCAACAGCTCTGGTGGACATTCCTGCAGAAGCGTGCCAATTGCACGCTCCCTCAAAATCTGTGGCATTGTGTTGTTATAAAACTGCACATTTTAGAGTGGCCTTTTATTGTTCCCAGCACAAGGTGCACCTGTGTAATGATCATGCTGTTAAATCAGCTTCTTGATATGCCACACCTGTCAGGTGGATGGATTATCTTGGCAAAGCAGAAATGCTCACTAAAGGGATGAAAACAAAGAGAGAGAATAAGCTTTTCGTGCGTATGGAAAATTTTAGGGATCTTTTTATTTCAGCTCATGAAACATGGGACCAACACTTTACATGTTGTGTTTATATTTTTGTTCAGTGTAGTTAGTATAGCTACTGTAACTAGTATACTAGTTAGTGTAGCTACTGTAACAAGTATACTAGTTAGTCATCACTGATGAACACTACTCACACAGATTTTATCATTGATCACTAAACTGTTGGATGTAATGTGTGCTTATAACCCAGTACCACAGAAAGAGTCAGTGTAGTAGTGTGTAGGTGAACATGTGTGTGTGTGTGTCATATTTCATCTGGAGACACTAACTAACCCTTCTTCAACTTAAGAGGCTCTACATCTGGGGCGGTACTGATTTATTTTTAAGTTTTTAAACACTTCATCTCATTCCTTTTCTTTAGTCATGTCATTTTAATTTATATGAATTGTACGAATGTTATGATTCACATTCCTGAATGTTTTAAGTGAAAAGGAAAATGGAATCTTGTCATTGTGTTTTTATTGTCTGAAGTTTTGGAAACACTGGAGAAGTAACAGAGCTGTAGTATGGCTGTATGTCTGAGTCCAAAATTGGACCCTATCGCCTATGTACTGCTTTACATATGACTGGCTCCCATCCCATAGGGACAACAAGTAGTGCACTATATAGGGAATACAGCCATTTAGGACAGCGTCCTATGGGTTTTTCAAGTAGGCCTAAGACCAAGTCTAGTACAGCACAGGTACAGAGTTGTGAATTAGAGGAGCGAGGCTACCTCACTGTTTGGTGTTTTCACATGTCATTTGTCATTGATCGAAACGAGAATATTAAAGTGTTGACAGATATTCTGTGTGATGTGATGGATGCAGGAAGGTGATGGAGGGAGCGAGGGAGGGAGGAAGCAAGGGAGGGAGGAAGAAAAGGAGGGAGGACGCAAGGGAGGGAGGAAGGAAAGGAGGGAGGAAGGAAAGGAGGGAGGGAGGAAGGAAGGGAGGGAGGAAGGAAAGGAGGGAGGAAGCAAAGGAGGGAGGAAAGAATGGAGGGAGGAAGCAAAGGAGGGAGGAAGGAATGGAGGGAGGAAGCAAGGGAGGGAGGAAGGAAAGGAGGGAAGAAGGAAGGGAGGGAGGAAGGAAAGGAGGGAGGAAGCAAAGGAGGGAGGAAGGAATGGAGGGAGGAAGCAAGGGAGGGAGGAAGGAAAGGGAAATGTGTAATTTAACACATCTGTGTATTGACCACTGAGCAATACTTCTGTCAACTTGACTGTCAGTGTTTAGTGTAACATCGTGACCCATCTCATTACTGTACCCAGTGTGCACAGACTACAATACCCTCATTACTGTACCCAGTGTGCACAGACTACAATAACCTCATTACTGTACCCAGTGTGCACAGACTACAATAACCTCATTACTGTACCCAGTGTGCACAGACTACAATAATCTCATTACTGTACCCAGTGTGCACAGACTACAATAATCTCATTACTGTACCCAGTGTGCACAGACTACAATAACCTCATTACTGTACCCAGTGTGCACAGACTACAATAACCTCATTACTGTACCCAGTGTGCACAGACTACAATAATCTCATTACTGTACCCAGTGTGCACAGACTACAATAACCTCATTACTGTACCCAGTGTGCACAGATTACAATAACCTCATTACTGTACCCAGTGTGCACAGACTACAATAACCTCATTACTGTACCCAGTGTGCACAGACTACAATAACCTCATTACTGTACCCAGTGTGCACAGACTACAATAACCTCATTACTGTACCCAGTGTGCACAGACTACAATAACCTCATTACTGTACCCAGTGTGCACAGACTACAATAACCTCATTACTGTACCCAGTGTGCACAGACTACAATAACCTCATTACTGTACCCAGTGTGCACAGACTACAATAACCTCATTACTGTACCCAGTGTGCACAGACTACAATAACCTTTAGCTCACTTAGCTACACTGTGTATCCTACGTCAGAGAGACAAGACCCTTTTTACCCAGCCAGAGGACAGAGAGACGAGCCTCTGTCACCCAGCCAGAGGACAGAGAGACGAGCCTCTGTCACCCAGCCAGAGGACAGAGAGACGAGCCTCTGTCACCCAGCCAGAGGACAGAGAGACGAGCCCCTGTCACCCAGCCAGAGGACAGAGAGACGAGCCCCTGTCACCCAGCCAATGGACAGAGACTGGACAGAGACAGGACTAGGGTTGCTGCGGTGACTATTACCGCCACACCGGCGGTACCGAGTCAAGAAGGCACTCAAATTCCATGTGACCGTTTAATCAAGGTAATTGGGGTTCTCCAAGCTCTGATGATGCTGATGGTCATTAGTAGCCTACTGAACTTGCTAACTGCCTGGTACTCAGCACTCTATTGTCCTTCTAATCACTCTGACGTCAATGCAAATCTAATCAAACACTTCATTAGAGCTCATGTTGCGCAACATTGCTATAGGCTATGCAATTGCGCAAGAAAACAGTGATGGCCTCTTAAAAAGAGGAGGATCCCATTAGCTTTCTATAGGCTAAGCCTACTATATTTATTTCTCATATAATATTAAACACATTGTTTCTCTTTACAACAGGAGTATAGCCTACCTGTCTGGCATGAAAATGAACCCTGGGAAAAGCATCCTTAATTCGCTATTGAAGTGCAGAGATGACATGGATTTCTTTCCCCGCTGGACCCTGTTTTGAGACGGTTGCATGATAATGGTCCATTCTAAATCAAAACAAATTTCACACAAACACTACCGTTCAAAAGTTTGGGGTCACTTAGAAATGTCCTTGTTTTTGAAAGAAAATACATTTTTTTTGTCAATTAAAATAACATCAAATTGATCAGAAACATTGTTAATGTTGTAAATGACTATTGTAGCTGGAAACAGCTGATTTTTAATGGAATATCTACATAGACGTAGAGGCCCATTATCTGTCACCATCACTCCTGTGTTCCAATGGCACGTTTTGTTAGCTAATCCAAGTTTATCATTTTAAAAGGCTAATTGATCATTAAAAAACCATTTTTTGCCATTATTTTAGCATAGCTGAAAACTGTTTTTCTGATTAAAGAAACAATAAAACTGACCTTCTTTAGACTAGTTGAGTATCTGAAGCATCAGCATTTGTGGGTTCAATTACAGGCTCAAAATGGCCAGAAACAAATAACTTTCTTCAGAAACCCGTCAGTGTATTCTTGTAAATGAAGGCTATTCCATGCGAGAAATTACAAAGAAACGCTGTGTACTACTCCCTTCACATTACAGCACAAACTGTCTCTAACCAAAATAGAAAGAGGAGTGGGAGGCCCCGGTGCACAACTGAGCAAGAGGACAAGTACATTAGAGTGCCACTAAAGTGGCCAAATAACTTCTTAAAATTAAGGGCATTAATCCGGGGGTTTAGAGCCTAACTGATGTGAGTATCAAGTTTGAAGAAGAATTTTCACCATAAAAATGCACCTTTTATAATTAAAGCATTACATGCATAATAGCATTTGCGGTCACTTTTGATAATGGTGGTTTCCTGCTAAAGGAACATTTGCGCTTATGGCATGTGTTCTTTCCTGTGTTTTATAATATGAAGAAATAGCTTAATAGTTTGTCAACATTTTAAGCTAAACATTCTGATCTGTTGCGTCAGCCACATTAACCTCTCTAGGGTACCTGGGAGGGTAGTGTCCCACCACGTCAACAGTCAGTGAAACTGCAGGGCTCCAAATTCAAAACAACAGAAATCCCATAATTAAAATTCCTCAAACATACATGTATTTTACACCATTTTAAAGATACACTTGTTGTAAATCCAGCCACAGTGTCTGATTTCAAAAAGGCTTTACGACAAAAGCAAACCAAACGATTATGTTAGGTCAGAGCCAAGTCACAGGAAAACACAGCCATTTTTAGGAGTCACAAAAAGCAGAAATATAGATAAAATTAATCACTAACCTTTGATGATCTTCATCAGATGACACTCATAAAACTTCATGTTACACAATACATGTATGTTTGGTTCGGTAAAGTTCATATTTATATCCAAAAATCTGAGTTTACATTGGCGCGTTATGTTCAGTAGTTCCAAAAACATCCGGTGATATTGCAGAGAGCCACATCATTTTACAGAAATACTTATTATAAATGTCAATGAAAATACAATTGTTAGACATGGAAATATAGATACACTTCTCCTTAATGCAACCGCTGGGTCAGATTTCGAAAAAACTTTACGGAAAAAGCAAACCATGCAATAATCTGAGTACGGCGCTCAGATGACAAATCAATTCAAATTGATATCCGCCATGTTGGATTCAACAGAAGTCAGAAATAGCATTATAAATATTCACTTACCTTTGATGATCTTCATCAGAATGCACTCCCAGGAATCCCTGTTCCACAATAAATGTTTGTTTTGTTCGATAATGTCTAATGATTTCCCACTTCCTGGTTGGATTTCTTTCTCAGGTTTTTGCCTGCTATATGAGTTCTGTTATACTCACAGACATCATTCAAACAGTTTTAGAAGTTTCAGAGTGTTTTCTATCCAAATCTACCAATTCATATGCATATTCTAGCTTTTATGGGTGAGTAGCAAGCAGTTTAATTTGGGCATGCTTTTCATCCAAAATTCCCTATGCTGCCCCCTAGAGATTTAAGTAAAAGAGATTTTTTTTATGCTAGTAGTTGTGTTAATTTGGGATCTATTGCACCCCACAACTGTCCCAGACTGTTTGGAATATTTATTTCTTGCACAGAATATAATAGGTTGACTTTTGTACTATGGGGGATAGTAGATTGACATAGGCTAGTGCTTTTGCTGATCGTTAGGCCTACTCATCTTGTTGGCTGACGAAAAGTAAATGTGGACAGTTCTTCAAATATCTTCAATATGCACCTCGGAATTGGATAAGGATGCACGCAGTTGCGTCCCCGATGTTTCTGTCTTCACTTGTAGCCTGTGAGAAAGACCTGATCACGTGATGCAGAGCCATGTGAGTGAGAGGCGCTTTGGATTGTGCAGCATTCCGGGAGAAGGGCACAACACAGGACTCCGTGACGCAAAATGCATGTATTTTTTTTACAGACAGATGCATTACAGACACAAAGGGGATGCCACTCTGAAATTCGAGGCATTATCAAGTGCTTGTCAAATTGTGAGTGAGAGACTATTGAAGTGTTTGCAGCCTGCGCAAATACAACTAAGCAGTGCTCTTGCCTTTCAAGCGACTTTTTCCAAATCATCATTGAAGTCGCATCATGCAGCCTTAGAATGTATTGAAAATCTAAACATATAACCCAATGTTTATCACAACTAAAGTTACATAAATAACTGTAAATTAAGCATATAGAAGTACTAGCTTCTTTGTTACCCGCGCAAAGAAGCTATATAGCCATATTACATGGATTTATTAGACTTTCATTCTATTCCTTTTGGCCCTCCCCTGCTGAACTACTTCCTAGAGAATCTTGATTCCCTGTTTAATGACATCACAGTCTAATCCATCTTGATCTCATTTTGTTTTCCTAGTTTGAATGTCCTGTCTCTATGAACACAATGTGTTGATGGTGATCACTGGTCACAGTGAGCCAAGTGAGGCAGTGGATGAGAAACAGGAAAATCCCACTAAATAGGGCCAGAGAAAAGTCTCACTATGCTTGTGTGTTTGTGTATGAGATTGGTATCCTTATCTCGTGTGTGTGTGTGTGTGTGTGTGTGTGTGTGTGTGTGTGTGTGTGTGTGTGTGTGTGTGTGTGTGTGTGTGTGTGTGTGTGTGTGTGTGTGTGTGTGTGTCCTGGCACTGAGCCAATCAAATTATACTTATGGGAACCAAAACAGGAAGTGAGGCGCCAAAGTCACTAGGACACAGAGGGCAGGACTGACACACACACACACACACACACACACACACACACACACACACACACACACACACACATCCCTGCTAGAGCTAGGAAAGTTGGAATGATTACTGTAACAGATCACGGCACTGATGACAACCCCACCCACCCCGACAAACACACACAAATATGTTTACATACCCTCATGTTTTTATAATCACTACACTTATGTAGCCAGAGGTCATATCATAGGAAATACAGAGGAACCTATAGAAGTCTGACACGTGACGCTACATGGACAGACACCATCAATAGGTTGAACACTGACTGGGGTTAATTACAGACATCTCTATGAAGTCATAATAACGCAATCTTCTGTCTGACTGAGTCAGTGTTGTGCTGGTCATCACAGGTTTCCTGACAAAATGGCACCCTTTTCCCTATACAGTGTACTACGTTTGACCAGGGCCTATAGGCAATGGGGTTAGAAGTAGTGTACTATGTAGGAAATAGGATTCCCATATTGGGATGTAACCTCAGAATGTTGTTTTGTTGCTATTACAGGTTCTGTGGAAGCTTAACAGATCAATCCCATAATGCCACAGTGTTTTCTCACTGGGCACAGACGTCAGTTCAACGTCTCGTTTTGATTTACATTCGGTTGAGTTGTCAACTAGCGTGAAAACATTGTTAAATCACCCCCCCCTCCCAAAAAAAAATCACTGTCATTTGGTTTTAGGTTCAAATTTGGGAAGAAAATATAAAAAGGACACGTCCTTAACATGATGACTTTTTGCAAATCCAATTAGTTTTCCATGTCGATCACATTGATCATCACATTGATGGTCACATTGATTCTTTGCGTTGGAGTCCCGCGGAAACAAGGTTCATTTAAACCAGCTGTTTTCCCAGTGGGTTAGCACTGTGGTGAGGTGCTGCTCGCCCCACACGACACAACTGACCAACAACAATCCTGTATTAATTATAGATGCATCATGCTTGTTGTTTATCGACTGGCTCAGATCTGGTTTAAACGGCTCGGTAGGATTCCCTCACGGCATTTCAGCCGCTGTTCAACAACGTCAATAAAACCGCTGGACAGCTGTTGGGCTAAACTCCATGGCTGTGTCTGTATTGGCTCTCTTTTCACCCATACAGCGCTCTCTTTTCACCCATACAGCGCTCTCTTTTCACCCATACAGCGCTCTCTTTTCACCCATACAGCGCTCTCTTTTCACCCATACAGCGCTCTCTTTTCACCCATACAGTGCTCTACTACAGAGCGTTGAGCTGAAGACAGCCTGCCCACAGGGCACAAACGGGTTGTACCGAAGTTGTTTCAACGTAATTTGTTAACGTATTGTGAGGTGGAATCTATGTAGAAAATACATTGGATTTGAAAAAAAGTAATCAACTGTTGTTTTGAGGGTGAAATTTCAACCACAGGATTATGTCATCATTGTAACACATATTCAACATAAACAAACCTTGTATATATGTTGAATTTGTACCGTTGAAAAAAACTTTGATTCTTCAACGTTACATCCACATTCAGAAAAAAACAATAAGCTGGGCAGCACCTCCTACTGGAGAGTTGATCTATCTACAGCTACCCCTTCGGGTCTCCCATCCAGGGTTTTAACCAAGCCCAGGTTAACTTTGATATTTGTCACTGACTACTACCAATGTGCTGTCGTGAGAATGAGCATTGACAGAGCTCTTTAATAACTAAACATATGCCCTGTTGCTGTGGAAGTCATTCCAATGGGAAGGTTTAACAGAGCAAATAAAATGGAACCATGCTTTCACTCATATATCATCAACAAGACTATTTAGGACTATATAGTCTCTGCAGTCATCAACAGCTATTGTTTCAATTCATTGGGCAGCAGAGTAGCCTAGTGGGTCGAGCGCTGGACTAGTAACCGGAAGGTTGCAAGTTCAAACCCCCGAGCTGACAAAGTACAAATCTGTCATTCTGCCCCTGAACAGGCAGTTAACCCACTGTTCCTAGGCCATCATTGAAAATAAGAATTTGTTCTTAACTGACTTGCCGAGTTAAATAAAGATACAATTAAAAACAGACCATACAGAAATAAGCCTTGGGGTTCAGCTTTGGTTGATTTTTAACGGAATCTACAAGTGAATCATTAATATGTTAAATTTACATGTCTGTCTCAACCAAAAATCTAAGTTAAAGAATAAGGACTACAACTAATCAAACTTTAAATGCCCTTTTAGATAAAGTATTTGATTTAAGATGGAGATGTGAATCCAGCATACACATTATTCATTTGCAGACATAATTCAATTAAAGCCAGACTAAGTGGTTAGAGCGTTGGACTAGTAACCGAAAGGTTGCAAGATCAAATCCCCGAGCTGACAAGGTAAAAAAAATCTGTCATTCTGCCCCTGAACCGGCAGTTAACCCACTGTTCCTAGGCCGTCATTGTAAATAAGAATGTGTTCTTAACTGACTTGCCTAGTTAAATAAATAAACAACATCCATGGCCACATGTTGAGGTTAACCTACTGTAGCATATTAATATATGCCTTCTTATGTAATCATAGAAAGAAGTTTGAAAACACCTGCTATAATCAATATCTCTGTTGATGCTGTAAATGTGTGGTGAATGCCGGGGGTTAGCATAACCAGGACTTGGTCCCGGGTCTCTGTGACTGCTAGACCAACACCTTAACCATTACACCAAGAGGCTCAAATCTTTTGATGAAGTTACTCGGTGTCATACGAAGGACTCTTTGAGTACCCACAGGAGGGGACTCAACAAATACAGCTCTATGACTGGGCTAAGCTCTGGATTCAACAGTAGAGCCCTATGGATCCATAATGAATAGCTACAGCCAGTGGTCACTGTCCACCTGACAACCACAACCCACCTGATATCTACCTAGCAAATACCTCTCCTACCCACAAATTGTAGGCTTTCGGTGTGTGTGCGTGTGAGCACACCTACGTTTCACACTCTCAACCAATTTATAAATGCCCTGTCATCATGATATGAGAGAGGGAAGGAGGGAGAGAAAGAGGGAGAAATGAAGTATGAGAGAAAGAGAGAAGGACTGAGGGAGGGAGTCCTAGAGAGAGAAAAGGAGAGAGAGAGGAAGAGGGAGTGAGAGAAGAGGTGAACATTATCTCAGGGTAATAGGCTGGGTTTATGGTCTGTTATAATAACACAGCTGACCGTGTGGCTGGTCTGACTGTAAAGATTTACTGTACTTAGTGAGGCAGTGGTCAGCGTTAGCTACGGCTCCACAATAACAATGGAAACACTACTGACGTCATGCATAGAAGGTGATGATACCTGTCGAAAAGTCTCTTCACACTTACCATGGGCTACACATATTACTCACGTAAACGGGTGTACTTGTTACATCTCGACCCAGCCTGGTCTCATAGATTGGACGTAACATAGTAAACGTAAATCTGGGAAACTCAAATTTAGTATGATATGTCATATTTGGTATGGTTACATAAGACAAACGGTTACTTGAAGCATAACAAATGTTAGCTAACCCAAAAACACATGTTAGCTAACCCTAACCCTAACTTTAACCATTACAGATAGCCCTTCCATTAACCTTAAACCTATCTCCTAACCTTAACCCCTAGCCTAGCTAACATCAAGCCAGATAGCTAACATTAGAGTTAACCACCTAGCCACCTAGCTAACATTAGCCACAAATAATTTGTAATTCGTAAAAAATCATATGGTTTGCAAATTCATAATATATTGTACATTCTGCTAATTTGTGGCATACGAAATGGATGATGGACATCCAGAAATTAATACATACCAAACTAAACAAAACATAGTAAATGGAGTGTCTCAGATGTACATACACAATAATACAAAATGCTCTGAGACCAAGTTGCTCGACCTGTAGGCACGACACTCACCCAGCAGTTTCCCCCCCTTGAAGCAGCGCATATTTGTCTCCTTGAGCCAACACTCCTACAGTGTACATGGTAATAGCAGAGCAATGGTTTTGAAACAGCTGAAACATATAGACATTTTATATTTGAAATTTGTGGTATTGAGTTTTTACCTGAAATTGCCGTAACATCCTGTTACATTCTGAAATTGTCGCAGTGGCTGCCAGCTGCACTGAGCCATGTAAAACTATGGAAGCCCATCACCACCAAAAACATGTCGAATGTAGATCATACAAATAGGATTTCCCCCCCCCACTTGTAACATTGTGTGTTGAGTTCAGAGGTGGCACCACAGGTCCCAGAGTGGTGTGGAGGGGGGAGGGGGGGGGATTATTGTAATGATTTCAGAGGTGGCACCACAGGTCCCAGAGTGGTGTGGAGGGGGGGGATTAATGTAATGATTTCAGAGGTGGCACCACAGGTCCCAGAGTGGTGTGAAGGGGGGAGGGATTATTGTAATGATTTCAGAGGTGGCACCACAGGTCCCAGAGTGTTGTGGAGGGGGGGGGATTATTGTGATGATTTCAGAGGTGGCACCACAGGTCCCAGAGTGGTGTGGGGGGGGGGGTTATTGTGATGATTTCAGAGGTGGCACCACAGGTCCCAGAGTGTTGTGGAGGGGGGGGTTATTGTGATGATTTCAGAGGTGGCACCACAGGTCCCAGAGTGGTGTGGAGGGGGGAGGGGGGATTATTGTAATGATTTCAGAGGTGGCACCACAGGTCCCAGAGTGGTGTGGAGGGGGGATTATTGTAATGATTTCAGAGGTGGCACCACAGGTCCCAGAGTGGTGTGAAGGGGGAGGGATTATTGTAATGATTTCAGAGGTGGCACCACAGGTCCCAGAGTGTTGTGGAGGGGGGATTATTGTGATGATTTCAGAGGTGGCACCACAGGTCCCAGAGTGGTGTGGAGGGGGGGGTTATTGTGATGATTTCAGAGGTGGCACCACAGGTCCCAGAGTGTTGTGGGGGGGGGGGGGGTTATTGTAATGATTTCAGAGGTGGCACCACAGGTCCCAGAGTGGTGTGGAGGGGGGGGGGTTATTGTGATGATTTTAGAGGTGGCACCACAGGTCCCAGAGTGGTGTGGAGGGGGGAGAGGGGATTATTGTAATGATTCCAGAGGTGGCACCACAGGTCCCAGAGTGGTGTGAAGGGGGGATTAATGTAATGATTTCAGAGGTGGCACCACAGGTCCCAGAGTGGTGTGAAGGGGGAGGGATTATTGTAATGATTTCAGAGGTGGCACCACAGGTCCCAGAGTGTTGTGGAGGGGGGGGTTATTGTAATGATTTCAGAGGTGGCACCACAGGTCCCAGAGTGGTGTGGAGGGGGGGGGGTTATTGTGATGATTTCAGAGGTGGCACCACAGGTCCCAGAGTGGTGTGGAGGGGGGAGGGGGATTATTGTAATGATTCCAGAGGTGGCACCACAGGTCCCAGAGTGGTGTGGAGGGGGGTTATTGTGATGATTTCAGAGGTGGCACCACAGGTCCCAGAGTGTTGGGGGGGGGGGTTATTGTGATGATTTCAGAGGTGGCACCACAGGTCCCAGAGTGGTGTGGAGGGGGGGGGGTTATTGTGATGACTTCAGAGGTGGCACCACAGGTCCCAGAGTGTTGTGGAGGGGGGTTATTGTTATGATTTCAGAGGTGGCACCACAGGTCCCAGAGTGGTGTGGAGGGGGGTTATTGTGATGATTTCAGAGGTGGCACCACAGGTCCCAGAGTGGTGTGGAGGGGGGGGGGGGGTTATTGTGATGACTTCAGAGGTGGCATATAGTTCATATGCGTTGACACAGTGATATATAGGCCTAATGCCGAGACAATAAGGACAAAGTGGCAGAATAGATTTAACCACACCTTTGTTTCATCACAAAACCGGAGAGCAACCTCTGTCCGATGTAGGTCATTTTAACAAACAGTTAAATGACCTGTAGCATGGTCAAGCAAGTTAATGTTTCTGACATTTCTGGACTACTAAACAAATAGTGATTTAGAACCACAGAGTTATTGCAAGTTGCAAAGAAAACAAGAGCTGCCTCCACTATTCCAAGCACCATTTCAACTTCAACATTTCAACATAACCAAATCACCTCTGCTTAGTCTAATACAGTGACAACAAAAAGATACCAAAAACTATTTAGTCCAATCAACGTTAAGCTAAATTTGAAGGGTTCTGTCGATAGTTCTGATTTGTGTGTGTGTGTGTGTGTGTGTGTGTGTGTGTGTGTGTGTGTGTGTGTGTGTGTGTGTGTGTGTGTGTGTGTGAGTGCAAGTAGAAAAAAACATGTTGATTCACCCTCCTCTCTTTCATGTTGACGAAACGATCTATGACTCCGTCATACAGTATGCTTTTAGTTTTTGTTGTCATAGGCTACCTGGCTAAAATGCTTGCTCTCTAGTCTAACTTCCTTTCATGGGCAACGATGAGCCAGCTAGTTAACATTAGCCTACCACATCTAGCTTCATACTGAACTTCCACCCCTCTCAGGCTAGAATTTATGGTTGGATCAGAATCGCCATTATAATCATTAATCAGTACGGATAATTAAGTAAAACCACAAGTCCAAATGCTGATTGGCTATTGTTTTATTATTTATTTATTTTTAATCAAAGGAGACCAAATGCTCGTTGGCTTCCCTTGCATTCAATGCTATGGGCGGCAAAAAATGTCATACTTCTTTTGACCAGACAGCATCAGATAGATGGGCTACACATACAGAGACAGAGTGGCGCTGTTTCGCTCTCTTGGATGCTTTCTCTGGTGAGATACAGTACATTCAGCCTCTTGCAAATTGAAGGAAAATTATGAAACGTAGAGAGACAAAATATTATTTTTTGGGGGGGAAGCCTGGCTTCCCTTGGCATCCATGAATACATGCCACTGGTTGGGGCCACATACGTTTTCTAATCAGGTCATATGTTGTTGTTTTTTAAACGATTGGAAAAACTAGGGAGGATGAAAATTTTAAAACCTTTTACACAGACAACAACAAAACATGAACAGGGCTGAGCTGTCTGTATGCAGGGTTGCATCGTTAAACCTTTGTATCTGTAATTAAAAAGACACTCATACCGTATGCAATCACTATCGTGTTGATCGATTCATTCTAGTCAATCATGTGAGATTAAAAAGGCCTAGGTAGCCGAACCACCTGTTGTTTGAATATAAACCACATTTGATCACATTCACGTTTTCTCAGAACACAAATAAATGGGCCAATTTTAGGCTAAATGCATAGCTTAGGCTAAAAGAAACATGACGTTATGTTTCCCCTGGCCCAGATGGGATCAGAGCGCATAGACTTCTCTAGGCTACCTGTAGCTGTGGTTGTTATCAGTAGACTTCTCTAGGCTACCTGTAGCTGTGGTTGTTACCAGTAGACTTCTCTAGGCTACCTGCAGCTGTGGTTGTAATCAGTAGTCTTCTCTAGGCTACCTGTAGCTGTGGTTGTTATCAGTAGACTTCTCTAGGCTACCTGTAGCTGTGGTTGTTACCAGTAGACTTCTCTAGGCTACCTGTAGCTGTGGTTGTTACCAGTAGACTTCTCTAGGCTACCTGTAGCTGTGGTTGTTACCAGTAGACTTCTCTAGGCTACCTGCAGCTGTGGTTGTAATCAGTAGTCTTCTCTAGGCTACCTGTAGCTGTGGTTGTTATCAGTAGACTTCTCTAGGCTACCTGTAGCTGTGGTTGTTACCAGTAGACTTCTCTAGGCTACCTGTAGCTGTGGTTGTTACCAGTAGACTTCTCTAGGCTACCTGTAGCTGTGGTTGTTATCAGTAGACTTCTCTAGGCTACCTGTAGCTGTGGTTGTTACCAGTAGACTTCTCTAGGCTACCTGTAGCTGTGGTTGTAATCAGTAGTCTTCTCTAGGCTACCTGTAGCTGTGGTTGTTAACAGTAGACTTCTCTAGGCTACCTGTAGCTGTGGTTGTTATCAGTAGACTTCTCTAGGCTACCTGTAGCTGTGGTTGTTATCAGTAGACTTCTCTAGGCTACCTGTAGCTGTGGTTGTTATCAGTAGACTTCTCTAGGCTACCTGTAGCTGTGGTTGTTATCAGTAGACTTCTCTAGGCTACCTGTAGCTGTGGTTGTTATCAGTAGACTTCTCTAGGCTACCTGTAGCTGTGGTTGTTATTAGTAGACTTCTCTAGGCTACCTGTAGCTGTGGTTGTTATCAGTAGGCTTCTCTAGGCTACCTGTAGCTGTGGTTGTTACCAGTAGACTTCTCTAGGCTACCTGTAGCTGTGGTTGTTACCAGTAGACTTCTCTAGGCTACCTGCAGCTGTGGTTGTTACCAGTAGACTTCTCTAGGCTACCTGTAGCTGTGGTTGTTACCAGTAGACTTCTCTAGGCTACCTGTAGCTGTGGTTGTTACCAGTAGACTTCTCTAGGCTACCTGTAGCTGTGGTTGTTACCAGTAGACTTCTCTAGGCTACCTGTAGCTGTGGTTGTTACCAGTAGACTTCTCTAGGCTACCTGTAGCTGTGGTTGTTACCAGTAGACTTCTCTAGGCTACCTGTAGCTGTGGTTGTTACCAGTAGACTTCTCTAGGCTACCTGCAGCTGTGGTTGTTACCAGTAGACTTCTCTAGGCTACCTGTAGCTGTGGTTGTTACCAGTAGACTTCTCTAGGCTACCTGCAGCTGTGGTTGTTACCAGTAGACTTCTCTAGGCTACCTGCAGCTGTGGTTGTTACCAGTAGTCTTCTCTAGGCTACCTGCAGCTGTGGTTGTAATCAGTAGGCTACAGTTGATCAGACTGAAGCACAAACTAATTGCGCACGTGGACAAATCATGAGGCATTTTTTTTGCCAGCCACAACGAAAGGTAAGGCAAGTTTGGAATGTGAATGTGAATTGATAAGTAGAATTGTCTTTCACCCCCCCTTTCCTCAGACTGTCCTTCATATCTCCTAGTGGAATAGCAGAAACACCTGAGAGGTTGTGTGTGTGTGTGTGTGTGTGTGTGTGTGTGTGTGTGTGTGTGTGTGTGTGTGTGTGTGTGTGTGTGTGTGTGTGTGTCATGAGACTCGGTATGGTGAGAAGGAGAACGTGTTCAGTACACCTCTCTCTTATCAGGACTGATCAGAACAACAACAAGAGAGAGGACTTGAGTCCCACCCTCTTCAACATATACTGTATATCAACAGTCTGAGGCACCCGGCCTCAACCTTTCTAGAATCTGAAGTCAAATGTCTGCTGATGATCTGATGCTTCTGTCCCCAACCAAGGAGGGCCTACAGCAGCACCTAGGTCAGGGATTGTCAACTACATTCAGCCACGGAACGATGTTCTTCTTGAGAGGACGGTTGGGGGGACGGAACATAAATATACAAAACAAAAATATAAACACAACATGCAACAATTTAAAAGATTTTACACTTCATAGAAGGAAATCAGTCAATCGAATTAAATTCATTAGGACCTAATCTACGGATTGCACATGAACCGGGGCGCAGCCATTGGTTGGCCTAGAAGGGCACAGGCCTACCAACTTGGGAGCCAGCTGCACCCACTGGGGAGCCAGGCCCAGCCAATCAGAATGAGTTTTTCCCCACAAAAGGGCTATTTTGAGAGAAATACTCCCCAGCACTCCCCCTCCTCAGACAAGGTTGCAAGTTCAAACCCCCGAGCTGACAAGGTACAAATCTGTCGTTCTGCCCCTGAACAGGCAGTTAACGCACTGTTCCTAGGCCGTCATTGAAAATAAGAATTTGTTCTTAATTAACTGACTTGCCTAGTTAAATAAAGGTCAAATTTAAAATAAAAAATAAAAAATCCCACAAGTGAAGAAGCTGGATGTGGAAGTCCTGGGCTGGCGTGGTAATACAGGGACTGTGGTTGTGAGGCCGGTTGGATCTACTGCCAAATTGTTTAAAATGAATTAACATTCAATTGTCTGGGAACAGCTCTGTTGGACATTCCTTCAGTCAGTATGCCAATTGCACACTCCCTCAAATCTTGAGACATCTTTGGCATTGTGCTGTGTGACAAAACTGCACATTTTAGAGTGACCTTTTATTGTCCCCCAGCACAAGGTGCAACAGTGTAATGATCATGCTGTTTAATCAGATTGTTGATATGCCACACCTGTCAGGTGGATGGATTATCTAACTTTTTCTTGTTGAAATAAGCTTTTTGTGCATATGGAACATTTCTGGAATCTTTCATTTCAGCTCATGAACATGAAAAATGGATCAACATTTGGTTGCATTGCATTTATATTTTTGTTCAGTGTATACAGAAGGTAAATTACCATTGAACTGACCCCAAGATCCCAGATTCCACCTTTATGGGTTCACAAATCCCAGATTCCACCTTTATGGGTTCACAAATCCCAGATTGTACCTTTATGGGTTCACAAATCCCAGATTGTACCTTTATGGGTTCACAAATCCCAGATTGTACCTTTATGGGTTCACAAATCCCAGATTGTAACTTTATGGGTTCACAAATCCCAGATTATACCTTTATGGGTTCACAAATCCCAGATTGTACCTTTATGGGTTCACAAATTCCAGATTGTACCTTTATGGTATCTGCCCAGCAGCTAGCGAAGCAGCTAGCTAACATCCACTGTCCACTAGCACTGTAGAAACTATTACACTCAACTGAACGACTCGATTAGTGTAGTGTCAGCTAGCTACATAGTTGTCTTCGTATCCAAGATAATTGTGCAGTTTAGAGTGTGTAGACTTAGAGTGATTATCTTAATTTACCGAGGTTAGCTAGCCAGCTATTTGTCGTCCTTAACGTAGGAAATGCTGCTAGCTAGCTAGCCAACAGCTAGCCAACCTCTACCGAATTGAACTCCAACTACCCGGTCAACATTCGCGTCGTTCCACAGGTAGTATCACATTTTCATTTCACTTCATTACAGTACAACGGTTTGATTTGTTTGATCGTAGCTAGCCAGCTACATAGCCGTCTTTGTATCTAAGACAATTGTGTAGCCTAGAGCGATTTTCTAGGTTAGCTGGCCAGCTATTGTCGTTCTTCTAACGTAGCTAGCCAGCTAGCCCCCGAATAGCAGCACTGTAGTAACTATTACAGTACAACGGTTTGTTTTGTTTGATCGTAGCTAGCTAACTACATAGCCGTCTTTGTATCTAAGACAATTGTGTAGCCTAGAGCGATTTTCTAGGCTAGCCAGCCAGCTATTGTCGTTCTTTTAAAGTAACGGAACGCAATCAACCTTGCTAGCTAGCCAGCTAGCCCCCGAATAGCAGCACTGTAGAAACTATTACACTCGACGGAACGACTTGATTAGTGTAGTGTCAACATCGCAGCCACTACCAGCTAGCCTACTCCAGCAGTACTGTTTCATTTCAATCATTTTAGTCAATAAGATTCTTGCTACGTAAGCTTAACTTTCTGAACATTCGAGACGTGTAGTCCACTTGTCATTCCAATCTCCTTTGCATTAGCGTAGCCTCTTCTGTACCCTGTTAACTATGTGTCTATCTATCCCTGTTCTCTCCTCTCTGCACAGACCATACAAACGCTCCACACCGCGTGGCCGCGGCCACCCTAATCTGGTGGTCCCAGCGCGCACGACCCACGTGGAGTTCCTGGTCTCCGGTAGCCTCTGGAACTGCCGATCTGCGGCCAACAAGGCAGAGTTCATCTCAGCCTATGCCTCCCTCCAGTCCCTCGACTTCCTGGCACTGACGGAAACATGGATCACCACAGATAACACTGCTACTCCTACTGCTCTCTCTTCGTCCGCCCACGTGTTCTCGCACACCCCGAGAGCTTCTGGTCAGCGGGGTGGTGGCACCGGGATCCTCATCTCTCCCAAGTGGTCATTCTCTCTCTCTCCCCTTACCCATCTATCTATCGCCTCCTTTGAATTCCATGCTGTCACAGTTACCAGCCCTTTCAAGCTTAACATTCTTATCATTTATCGCCCTCCAGGTTCCCTCGGAGAGTTCATCAATGAGCTTGATGCCTTGATAAGCTCCTTTCCTGAGGACGGCTCACCTCTCACAGTCCTGGGCGACTTTAACCTCCCCACGTCTACCTTTGACTCATTCCTCTCTGCCTCCTTCTTTCCACTCCTCTCCTCTTTTGACCTCACCCTCTCACCTTCCCCCTACTCACAAGGCAGGCAATACGCTCGACCTCATCTTTACTAGATGCTGTTCTTCCACTAACCTCACTGCAACTCCCCTCCAAGTCTCCGACCACTACCTTGTATCCTTTTCCCTCTCGCTCTCATCCAACACTTCCCACACTGCCCCTACTCGGATGGTATCGCGCCGTCCCAACCTTCGCTCTCTCTCCCCCGCTACTCTTTCCTCTTCCATCCTTTCATCTCTTCCCTCTGCTCATACCTTCTCCAACCTTTCTCCTGACTCTGCCTCCTCAACCCTCCTCTCTTCCCTTTCTGCATCCTTTGACTCTCTATGTCCCCTATCCTCCAGGCCGGCTCGGTCCTCCCTCCCGCTCCGTGGCTCGATGACTCATTGCGAGCTCACAGAACAGAGCTCCGGGCAGCCGAGCGGAAATGGAGGAAAACTCGCCTCCCTGCGGACCTGGCATCCTTTCACTCCCTCCTCTCTACATTTTCCTCCTCTGTCTCTGCTGCTAAAGCCACTTTCTACCACTCTAAATTCCAAGCATCTGCCTCTAACCCTAGGAAGCTCTTTGCCACCTTCTCCTCCCTCCTGAATCCTCCCCCCCCCCCCCTCCTCCCTCTCTGCAGATGACTTCGTCAACCATTTTGAAAAGAAGGTCGACGACATCCGATCCTCGTTTGCTAAGTCAAACGACACCGCTGGTTCTGCTCACACTGCCCTACCCTGTGCTCTGACCTCTTTCTCCCTCTCTCTCCAGATGAAATCTCGCTTCTTGTGACGGCCGGCCGCCCAACAACCTGCCCGCTCGACCCTATCCCCTCCTCTCTCCTCCAGACCATTTCCGGGGACCTTCTCCCTTACCTCACCTCGCTCATCAACTCATCCCTGACCGCTGGCTACGTCCCTTCCGTCTTCAAGAGAGCGAGAGTTGCACCCCTTCTGAAGAAACCTACACTCGATCCCTCCGATGTCAACAACTACAGACCAGTATCCCTTCTTTCTTTTCTCTCCAAAACTCTTGAACGTGCCGTCCTTGGCCAGCTCTCCCGCTATCTCTCTCAGAATGACCTTCTTGATCCAAATCAGTCAGGTTTCAAGACTAGTCATTCAACTGAGACTGCTCTTCTCTGCATCACGGAGGCGCTCCGCACTGCTAAAGCTAACTCTCTCTCCTCTGCTCTCATCCTTCTAGACCTATCGGCTGCCTTCGATACTGTGAACCATCAGATCCTCCTCTCCACCCTCTCCGAGTTGGGCATCTCCGGCGCGGCCCACGCTTGGATTGCGTCCTACCTGACAGGTCGCTCCTACCAGGTGGCGTGGCGAGAATCTGTCTCCTCGCCACGCGCTCTCACCACTGGTGTCCCCCAGGGCTCTGTTCTAGGCCCTCTCCTATTCTCGCTATACACCAAGTCACTTGGCTCTGTCATAACCTCACATGGTCTCTCCTATCATTGCTATGCAGACGACACACAATTAATCTTCTCCTTTCCCCCTTCTGATGACCAGGTGGCGAATCGCATCTCTGCATGTCTGGCAGACATATCAGTGTGGATGACGGATCACCACCTCAAGCTGAACCTCGGCAAGACGGAGCTGCTCTTCCTCCCGGGGAAGGACTGCCCGTTCCATGATCTCGCCATCACGGTTGACAACTCCATTGTGTCCTCCTCCCAGAGCGCTAAGAACCTTGGCGTGATCCTGGACAACACCCTGTCGTTCTCAACCAACATCATGGCGGTGGCCCGTTCCTGTAGGTTCATGCTCTACAACATCCGCAGAGTACGACCCTGCCTCACACAGGAAGCGGCGCAGG
Organism: Oncorhynchus masou masou; assembly: GCF_036934945.1. NCBI lineage: Eukaryota > Metazoa > Chordata > Actinopteri > Salmoniformes > Salmonidae > Oncorhynchus > Oncorhynchus masou. Next base: position 9,562,241 of record NC_088219.1, read on the forward strand.
TCCTAATCCAGGCACTTGTCATCTCCCGTCTGGATTACTGCAACTCGCTGTTGGCTGGGCTCCCTGCCTGTGCCATTAAACCCCTACAACTCATCCAGAACGCCGCAGCCCGTCTGGTGTTCAACCTTCCCAAGTTCTCTCACGTCACCCCGCTCCTCCGCTCTCTCCACTGGCTTCCAGTTGAAGCTCGCATCCGCTACAAGACCATGGTGCTTGCCTACGGAGCTGTGAGGGGAACGGCACCGCAGTACCTCCAGGCTCTGATCAGGCCCTACACCCAAGCAAGGGCACTGCGTTCATCCACCTCTGGCCTGCTCGCCTCCCTACCATTGAGGAAGTACAGTTCCCGCTCAGCCCAGTCAAAACTGTTCGCTGCTCTGGCCCCCCAATGGTGGAACAAACTCCCTCACGACGCCAGGACAGCGGAGTCAATCACCACCTTCCGGAGACACCTGAAACCCCACCTCTTCAAGGAATACCTAGGATAGGATAAGTAATCCTTCTCACCACCCCCCCTTAATGATTTAGATGCACTATTGTAAAGTGGCTGTTCCACTGGATGTCAGAAGGTGAATTCACCAATTTGTAAGTCGCTCTGGATAAGAGCGTCTGCTAAATGACTTAAATGTAATGTAAATGTATGGGTTCACAAATCCCAGATTGTACCTTTATGGGTTCACAAATCCCAGATTGTACCTTTATGGGTTCACAAATCCCAGATTGTACATTTATGGGTTTACAAATCCCAGATTCCACCTTTATGGGTTCACAAATCCCAGATTGTTGAACTGCAATTAATGTGCTGGTGCTGCTAGCTAGCTAAGGTAGTTCATTTTTGCTGATATGTTTTTCAGTGCTGTGGTAAACAAGTTTGCGACCAAGCTGATCAAACAAAATATTTGGAGAAACAATCAAATTATTACACTACAACTGTGTCCTAAAATTCAGCTATGATCAGCTATGATCAGCTATTGTGATAAACTGTAAATTACATTCAGAATGTATTCAGACCCCGTTTTTCACATTTTGTTACATTAAAGCCTTGTTCTAAAATGTATTAAATTACTTTTTTCCTTCATCAATCTACACACAATAACCCATCATGACAAAGTGAAAACAAGTTTTTATACAGTGCCTTGCGAAAGTATTCGGCCCCCTTGAACTTTGCGACCTTTTTGCCACATTTCAGGCTTCAAACATAAAGATATAAAACTGTATTTTTTTGTGAAGAATCAACAACAAGTGGGACACAATCATGAAGTGGAACGACATTTCTTGGATATTTCAAACTTTTTTAACAAATCAAAAACTGAAAGATTGGGCGTGCAAAATTATAAGGGGCATCCTGTTTCCATTGATCATCCTTGAACTGTTTCTACAACTTGATTGGAGTCCACCTGTGGTACATTCAACTGATTGGACATGATTTGGAAAGGCTGTCTATATAAGGTCCTACAGTTGACAGTGCATGTCAGAGCAAAAACCAAGCCATGAGGTCGATGGAATTGTCCGTAGAGCTCCGAGACAAGATTGTGTCGAGACACAGATCTGGGGAAGGGAACCAAAACATTTCTGCAGTATTGAAGGTCCCCAACAACACAGTGGCCTCCATCGTTCTCAAATGGAAGAAGTTTGGAAACACCAATACTCTCCCTAGAGCTGGCTGCACGGACAAACTGAGCAATCGGGGGAGAAGGGAGGAGACCAAGAACCTGATGGTCACTCTGACAGAGATCCAGAGTTCCTCTGTGGAGATGGGAGAATCTTCCAGAAGGACAACCATCTCTGCAGAACTCCACCAATCAGTCCTTTGTGGTATAGTGGTGATGAAACCAAGATTGAACTCTTTGGCCTGAATGCCAAGCATCAAGCATCAATGGCAGCATCATGATGTGGGGATGTTTTCAGTGACAGGGACTGCAAGACTAGTCAGGATTGAGGGAGATGAACAGAGCAAAGTACAGAGATATCCTTGATGAAAACCTGCTCCAGAACGCTCAGGACCTCAGACTGGGAGAATAAATTGAGAAACTCCCCAAATACATGTGTGAAAAAATTGTTGCATCATACCCAAGAAGACTCGAGGCTGTAATCGCTGCCAAAGGTGCTTCAATAAAGTACTGAGTAAAGGGTCTGAATACTTATGTAAATGTGATATTTCAGAATGACCATACTAGAGACATATTTCCCTCAGATTACACAAATACACAAAGAATTAGAAAACAAACCCAATTTTGATAAACTCCCATATCTATTGAGTGAAATACCACAGTGTGCCATCACAGCATTATTATCTAGTGCACTTGCTTTGGCAATGTTAACATATGTTTGAAGGGTAACACACACATGCACACACAAAGCTGTTGACGAGGAGAGGCTGAGAAGTACATCTAAATGGTTATGAGAAGTACATCTAAATGGTTATGAGAAGTACATCTAAATGGTTATGAGAAGTACATCTAAATGGTTATGAGAAGTACATCTAAATGGTTATGAGAAGTACATCTAAATGGTTAGACTTGACAGTGGTTTTTTTAGAGAAGAAAAGACCAACAGAACAGCAAAGTTCAGAAAGATCACACACCAGGGGCAGACTGGGACCCAAAATATAAATCAGCATTTCTAACACACCGGCCCCCACATCGGCCCATTGTTTAACAGATAACGTTCATTTAGCCTAAAACCCAATTTAGACAGGCCCGCTGGGCGAAAAATGGAACAGCCCATCTGACAGTTGCCTGATATGCCAGATGGCCAGTCCTCCCCTGACACACACTATAAATCCTTGTAGCTCAGAGAATAAGATCCTGTGAAATGGTTTCTCACCTCCACATACTGTACACACACACACACTAGTATCTCTCCATCAGCGTACCTCTCTGTGTATCTTCCAGTAAATCACTGTGTATATTTATTGTCCTGAAAGACAGTTGTGCAGATTATAAAATCCCCTCCACCTAATCCCCAGAGAAAAATAGTTCCGCAGTAGATAAGCCCAGGCTTTGTTCACCTCCTGATTTAAATCTAAATCAGGGCTTACGACATGGATAGTCTCAAATGGTAACATTTTCCCTACTTAGTGCACTACTTTTAACCAGGACCCATTGCAGTTTGGTCAAAAGTAGTGCACTATATTTTTACCTTTATTTAACTAGGCAAGTCAGTTAAGAACAAATTCTTATTTTCAATGATGGCCTAAGAACAGTGGGTTAACTGCCTGTTCAGGGGCAGAACGACAACCTTGTCAACTCGGGGGTTTGAACTTGCAACCTTCCGGTTACTAGTCCAACGCTCTAGCCACTAGGCTACCCTGCTGCCCCATATAGGAAATAGGCTGGCTTTTGGGCCAGGGAGGAAGTGATGAAATTGATTAGAGCTACTCCCAGTGACAGCTACTCTCAGTGAGAGCTACTCCCAGTGACAGCTACTCTCAGTGAGAGCTACTCTCAGTAACAGCTACTCTCAGTGAGAGCTACTCTCAGTGACAGCTACTCTCAGTGACAGCTACTCTCAGTGACAGCTACTCCCAGTGACAGCTTCTCTCAGTGACAGCTACCCTATTTGACACCTACTATCAGTGACAGCTACTCTGTGACAGCAACTCTATGTGTGCGCGCGCGTGTGTGTGTGTGTGTGTGTGTGTGTGTGTGTGTGTGTGTGTGTGTGTGTGTGTGTGTGTGTGTTGAGGATTGGTTTGGTGGCTTATACCTTTGTACTCCACAGCTTTAGGCTCAAAGTCCTCTGGAGAGGCTGAGAACAGCAGCTGACACTGAAAACATTACTAATCAGCAGCACTCATGAGGTGGGCGTGTGTGAGTCTGTATGAACGTGTATGTGTGTGTGTTTGTGAGTCTGTATGAACGTGTGTGTGTGTGCCTGTGAGTCTGTATGAACGTGTGTGTGTGTGTGTGTGTGTGTGTGTGTGTGTGTGTGTTTGTGAATGTGTGGGTGTGTGTGAGTCTGTATGAAAGTCTGTGTGTGTGTATGTGTGTTTGTGAATGTGTGTGTGTGGGGGTTTGCATGTGAGTCTGTATGACTATGTGTGTGTGTGTGTGTGTGTGTGTGTGTGTGTGTGTGTGTGTGTGTGTGTGTGTGTGTGTGTGTGTGTGTGTGTGTGTGTGTGTGTGTGTGTGTGCGCGTGCATGAGTGTGTGCGCGTGCATGAGTGTGTGCGTGTGTTTGTGTATGGGTGTGTGTGTGTGAGTGTATGAACATATGTGTGTGTGTGTGTGTGTGTGTGTGTGTGTGTGTGTGTGTGGTCCAGCTACAGTCATTTGCTTCATTGTCCCGATGCAGACACTGCTTGTAGTTTCAGCTAATACTCCACCAGGGACATTACTAAGTGGATAAGGGAATTACAATGCTACATTGTCTTTGAAGGAGTGGAGTGAGTGTGTGTATATGTATGTGTAGTGGGTGTCTGTGTGTTGATGTGTGTGTTCCACCCCCCACACACACACACACACACACTCTTTTGAAAATGAATTGTTTCCGGGGAGGTACCTGATCAGTCAGACAAAGCGGATAAGGAAGTGACGTAGGCATTGACGTACAGGTAACTGCCAAAATAAAGGAAACACCAACATCTCAATAGGGCGTTGGGCGTTGGGCCACCACGAGACAACACAAAAACTTCAATGCACCTTGGCAGAGATTCTACAAAGGTCTGGAACTCTATTGAAGGGATTCGACACCTGTGGAGTCAAATTCGATTCAAAAGTCAAACGGGCGCATGATCAAACATCATTGCATGAGCAAAACATTTGAGCTGAGAGAGAAGAAATGTGGTCTAGCGAGCAGAGGACGGGTCCCATGAGCCAGCATGGTGCGGGCAAATTAAACTTAAGAACTGTCACGACTTCTACCGAAGTCGTTGCCTCTCCTTGTTCGGGCGGTGCTCGGTGGTTGACGTCACCGGTCTTCTAGCCATCATTGATCCATTTTTCATTGGTTTTGTCTTCCCACACACCTGTTTTCAATCCCAATCATTACCTATTGTGTATTTAACCCTCTGTTTCCCCTCATGTCTTTGTCAGAGATTGTTTTATGTCAAGTGTTGTTTTATGTTGTATAGGTGCGCGATGGGTCCTCGTACCCATGTTCGTTTATGTATGTACATATTTAGTGTTTGGAGCATGTTAAGTGGACTTATATTAAAAGACTCCATTTCCACTCCGTTTGACTCTCCTGCGCCTGACTTCCCTGCCACCTATACACACCACTCTGACAAGAGCTTGCAACTTTGAGCAGTAAATTCATGTGAGAGCAGAGATTTGTTTCCCTAAAGAAGGTTTACTACATGTCAAAATGTGTTGATCGAATTTCGGTCACGTTTTCAAAAAGATTTCCTTTATTAAAGTCGCCAGCTACAATAAATGCGGCCTCAGGACACGTGGTTTCCAGTTTCCACATAGATCCTTGAGAGTCGTTGCGGTGTCGACCCATTGCGGTGTCGGCTCATTGCAGTGTCGGCTCGTTGCGATGTTGGCTACGTTGCTGTGTCGGCTTGGGGGGGAATATACAGGGCAGTGACGATGACCAAAGAAAATTCTATCAGGAAGTAATGCAATCGGCATTTGATGGTGAGGTATTCAAAATAGGAATAACAAATGACTTGAGTTCCTGTTCGTTGCCACAATCACACCATGAGTTGGTAATCATGAATCAAACCCTCCGTTTTGTTCAGCAATGAAGAGAGAAATAAAATAGAGAAATAATAGAAAAGTAAACATGTAATAATGAAAGTAATAATAAATACACAATGAGTAACGATAACTTTATAAAAGGGGTACCAGTACCGAATCGATGTGCAGTGCTATGAGGTAATTGAGGTAGATATGTACTTATACAGTGCATTCGGAAAGTATTCAGACCCCTTCAATTTTCCACATTATGTTACGTTACAGCCTTATTCTAAACTGGATTAAATTATTTTTTCCCCTCATCAATCTACACACACCATACCACATAATGACAAAGCAAAAACAGGTTTTTTGAAAAGTTTGAAAACACGTATATTTTTTGTTGAAATATCACATGAATCACAAGTATTCATACCCTTTAATCAGTACTTTGTTGAAGCACCTTTGGCAGTGATTACCAACTCGAGTCTTCTTGGGTATGACGCTACAAGCTTGGCACACCTGTATTTGAAGAGTTTCTCCCATTCTTCTCTGCAGATTCTCTCAAGCTCTGTCAGGTTGGATGGGGAGTGTTGGTGCACAGCTATTTTCAGGTCTCTCCAGAGATGTTTGAACAGGTTCAAATCCTTCCTTTGGCTGGACCACTCAAGGACATTCAGAGACTTGTCCCGAAGCCACTCCTGCATTGTCTTGGCTGCGTGCTTAGGTCGTTGTCCTGTTGGAAGGTGAGGTCCTGAGTGCTCTGGAGACGGTTTTCATCAAGGATCTCTCTGTACTTTGCCTAAAACCTGACTAGTCTCCCTGCCGCTGAAAAATATCCTCACCACATGATGCTGTCACCACCATGCTTCACCGTATGGATGGTGCCAGGTTTCCTCCAGACGTGACGCTTGGCATTCAGGCCAAAGAGTTCAATCTTGGTTTCATCAGACTAGAGAATCTCATTTCTCATGGTCTGATAGTCTTTAGGTGCCTTTTGGCAAACTCCAAGCGGGCTGTCTTGTGCCTTTTACTGAGGAGTGGCTTCCGTCTGGCCACTCTACCATAAAGGCCGGATTGGTGGAGTGCTGCAGAGAGGGTTGTCCTTCTGGAAGGTTCTCCCATCTCCACAGAGGAACTCTGGAGCTCTGTCAGACTGACCATTGGGTTCTTGGTCACCTCCCTGACCAAGGCCCTTCTCCCCTGATTGCTTAGCTTGACTGGGCAGCCAGCTCTAGGAAGAGTCTTGGTGGTTCCAAACTTCTTCCATTTAAAAATGATGGAGGCCACTGTGTTCTTGGAGACCTTCAATGCTGCAGACATTTTTTGGTACCCTTCTCCAGATCCGTGCCCTGGCACAATCCTGTCTCGGGAGCTCTACGGACAGTTCCTTCAACCTCATGGCTTGGTTTTTGCTCTTACAGTGCCTTGCGAAAGTATTCGGCCCCCTTGAACTTTGCGACCTTTTGACACATTTCAGGCTTCAAACTTGAAGATATAAAACTGTATTTTTTTGTGAAGAATCAACAACAAGTGGGACACAATCATGAAGTGGAACGACATTTATTGGATATTTCAAACTTTCTCAACAAATCAAAAACTGAAAAATTGGGCGTGCAAAATTATTCAGCCCCCTTAAGTTAATACTTTGTAGCGCCACCTTTTGCTGCGATTACAGCTGTAAGTCGCTTGGGGTATGTCTCTATCAGTTTTGCACATCGAGAGACTGACATTTTTTCCCATTCCTCCTTGCAAAACAGCTCGAGCTCAGTGAGGTTGGATGGAGAGCATTTGTGAACAGCAGTTTTCAGTTCTTTCCACAGATTCTCGATTGGATTCAGGTCTGGACTTTGACTTAGCCATTCTAACACCTGGATATGTTTATTTTTGAACCATTCCATTGTAGATTTTGCTTTATGTTTTGGATCATTGTCTTGTTGGAAGACAAATCTCCGTCCCAGTCTCAGGTCTTTTGCAGACTATATCAGGTTTTCTTCCAGAATGGTCCTGTATTTGGCTCCATCCATCTTCCCATCCATTTTAACCATCTTCCCTGTCCCTGCTGAAGAAAAGCAAGCCCTAACCATGATGCTGCCACCACCATGTTTGACAGTGGGTATGGTGTGTTCAGGGTGATGAGCTGTGTTGCTTTTACGCCAAACATAACGTTTTGCATTGTTGCCAAAAAGTTCAATTTTGGTTTCATCTGACCAGAGCACCTTCTTCCACATGTTTGGTGTGTCTCCTAGGTGGCTTGTGGCAAACTTTAAACAACACTTTTTATGGATATCTTTAAGAAATGGCTTTCTTCTTGCCACTCTTCCATAAAGGCCAGATTTGTGCAATATACGACTGATTGTTGTCCTATGGACAGAGTCTCCCACCTCAGCTGTAGATCTCTGCAGTTCATCCAGAGTGATCATGTGCCTCTTGGCTGCATCTCTAATCAGTCTTCTCCTTGTATGAGCTGAAAGTTTAGAGGGACGGCCAGGTCTTGGTAGATTTGCAGTGGTCTGATACTCCTTCCATTTCAATATTATCGCTTGCACAGTGCTCCTTGGGATGTTTAAAGCTTGGGAAATCTTTTTGTATCCAAATCCGGCTTTAAACTTCTTCACAACAGTATCTCGGACCTGCCTGGTGTGTTCCTTGTTCTTCATGATGCTCTCTGCGCTTTTAACGGACCTCTGAGACTATCACAGTGCAGGTGCATTTATACGGAGACTTGATTACACACAGGTGGATTGTATTCATCATCATTAGTCATTTAGGTCAACATTGGATCATTCAGAGATCCTCACTGAACTTCTGGAGAGAGTTTGCTGCAAAAAACCCCCTGCAAAAATACAGTTTTATATCTTTATGTTTGAATCCTGAAATGTGGCAAAAGGTCGCAAAGTTCAAGGGGGCCGAATTCTTTCGCAAGGCACTGTACATTCAATCTCAACTTTGGGACCTTATATAGACAGGTGTGTACCCTTACAAATCATGTTCAATCAATTGAATTTACCACAGGTGGACTCCAATCAAGTTGTAGAAACATCTCAAGGATGATCAATGTAAACAGGATGCACCTGAGCTCAATTTCGAGTCTCATAGCAAAAGGGTCTGACTACTTATGTAAATAAGGTGTTTCTGTTTTTTATTTTTTATACATTGCAAAAATTGAGAGAAAAAAACGGTTTTCACTTTGTCATTATGGAGTGTTGTGTGGAGATTGTTGAGAACATGTTTTTATTTAATCAATTTTAGAATAAGGCTGTAACGTAACAAAATGTGGAAAAAGTCAAGGGGTCTGAATACTTTCCGAATGCACTGTAGATAGGGATAAGGTGACTAGGCGACAGGATAGATAATAAACAGTAATTGCAGCGTATGTGAGGAGTAAAAAAAGTTAGTGCAAAAAGGGTCAATGCAGATAGTTAAATAGTTAACTAAATAGCTACCCGGACTAACTATTTAGCAGTCTTATGGCCTGGGGGTAGAGGCTGTCTAGGGTTCCAGACTTGGGGCATTGGTATTGTTTGCCATGCGGTAGCAGAGATCTATCTATGCAGTCTATGACTTGAGGGCCTTCCTCTGACATTGCCTGGTATCAAATCAAATGTTATTTGTCACATATACGTGGTTAGCAGAAGTTAATGCGAGTGTAGCGAAATGCTTGTGCTTCGAGTTGCCACCATGCAGTAACATCTAACAAGTAATCTAACAATTTCACAACAACTACCTTATACACACAAGTGTAAAGGAATGAATAAGAATATGTACATATAAATATATAGATGAGCGATGGCCGAATGCCATAGGCAAGATGCAGTCGATGGTATAGAGTACAGTATATACATATGAGATGAGTAATGTAGGGTATGTAAACATTATATGAAGTGGCATTGTTTTAAGTGCCTAGTGATACATTTATGACATCCAATTTTTAATTATTAAAGTGGCTAGATATTTGAGTCAGTATGTTGGCAGCAGCAACTCAATGTTAGTGATGGCTGTTAAACAGTCTGATGGCCTTGAGATATAAGCTGTTTTTCAGTGTAGGTGTCCTGGAGGGCAGGTAGTTTGCCCCCGGTAATGCGTTGTGCAGACCTCACTACCCGCTGGAGAGCCTTGCGGTTGAGGGCGGAGCAGTTGCCGTACCAGGCGGTGATACAGCCCAACAGGATGCTCTCGATTGTGCATCTGTAGAAGTTTGTGAGTGTTTTTGGTGACAAGCCAAATTTCTTCAGCCTCCTGAGGTTGAAGAGGTGTTGTTGCGACTTCTTCACCATGCTGTCTGTGTGAGTGGACCATTTCAGTTTGTCCGTGATGTGTACGCCGAGGAACTTAAAACTTTCCACCTTCTCCACTACTGTCCCGTCGATGTGGATAGTGCGGTGCTCAGGAGAGGGCTGAGAAGGCACCCTTGTGGGGCCCGAGTGTTGATAATCAAGCCTACCACTGTTGTGTCATCTGCAAACTTGATGATTGAGTTGGAGGCGTGCATGGCGACGCAGTCATGGGTGAACAGGGAGTACATGAGAGGGCTGAGAACGCACCCTTGTGGGGCCCCAGTGTTGAGGATCAGCGGGGTGGGGATGTTGTTTCCTACCCTAACCACCTGGGGGCGGCCCGTCAGAAAGTCCAGGACCCAGTTGCACAGGGTGAAGTCGAGACCCAGGATCTCAAGCTAAATGACGAGTTTGGAGGGTACTATGGTGTTAAATGCTGAGCTGCAGTCGATGAACAGCATTCTTACATAGGCATTCCTCTATTCCAGATGGGTTGGGGCAGTGTAATTGCGATTGCGTCGTCTGTGGACCTATTGGGGCGGTCAGCAAATTGTAGTGGGTCTCTAGGGTAACAGGTAAGGTGGAGGGGATATGATCCTTGACTAGTCTCTCAAAGCACTTCATGATGACGGAGGTGAGTGCTACGGGGCGATAGTCGTTTAGCTCAGTTACCTTAGCTTTCTTGGGACAGGAACAATGGTGGCCCTCTTGAAGCATGTGGGAATAGTGGACTGGTATAAGGATTGATTGAATATGTCCGTAAACACACCAGCCAGCTGGTCTGCGCATGCTCTGAGGACGCGGCTAGGGATGTCGTCTGGGCCTGCAGCCTTGCGAGGGTTAACACTTTACATGTTTTACTCACATTGGCTGCGGTGAAGGAGAGTCTGCAGGTTTTGGTAGCGGGGCAGTGTCGGTGGCACTGTATTGTCCTCAAACGGAGCAAAGAAGCTGTTTAGTTTGTCTGGGAGCAAGACATCAGGGTCCGCGACGGGGCTGGTTTTCTTTTTGTAATCTGTGATTGACTGTAGACCCTGCCACTACTTTGTCTCTATACTGACGCTTAGCTTGTTTGATTGCCTTGCGGAGGGAATAGCTACACTGTTTATATTCGGTCATGTTTCCCGGTGGCCTTGCCATGATTAAAAGCAGTTGTTCGAGCTTTCAGTTTTGCGCAAATTCTGCCATCAATGGCAGGGAGCTCGGCCCTAGTGATGTACTGGGCTGTACACACTACCGTCTGTTGCGCCTTGCGGGCAGATGCCAAACGGTGATGCAGCCAGTCAAGATGCTCTCAAGGGTGCAGCTTTCGAACTTTTTGAGGATCTGAGGGCCCATGACAAATCTTTTCAGCCTTCTGAGGGGGATCCAGGTCAGGGAAGTGTAATTTCTGCTTGAATTTCTGGTGAGTGACCGTCAATCTAATGTCCAAAAGTTATTTTGGACTGTAGTTCATAATATAATAAATGTTCTGAGCAAATAATGTAACAAATAACACAAAAAATATATAGTAATACTGCAAATTTAGAAACAGGGTGACCGTGTCTGTCAGGCTTGTCTTCTTTGGGTCATCTTGTGTGGTTGAACAACACTAGTTGTTCTCAGGAGACAAGTCAGTGTGTGTAGAGAAAACACATTTGACCAGGTGGAGTCCTGGACCACTACACAAACGAGGCAGAGGACCTCAAGTTTGGACCAGTGAGTCACCAACTCATCTTACGCCTTACACAACACGGCACATATGTATCGCTCCGCCTTCGTCAAACTCCAGTGCCTTACTTTTATTGACCTTTTAACCAATGTCTATGAATGCAAGAAATGACCATCAGACCTCCTCCAAAGGAGGTACGGCAACTGCTCCGCCCACAACCGTAAGGCTCTCCAGAGGGTAGTGAGGTCTGCACAACGCATCACCGGGGGCAAACTACCTGCCCTCCAGGACACCTTCGCCACCCGATGTCACAGAAAGGCCATAAAAATCATCAAGGACAACAACCACCCGAGCCACTGCCTGTTCACCCCGCTATCATCCAGAAGACGAGGTCAGTACAGGTGCATCAAAGCTGGGACCGAGAGACTGAAAAACAGCTTCTATCTCGAGGCCATCAGACTGTTAAACAGCCACCACTAACATTGAGTGGCTGCTGCCAACATATTGACTCAACTCCAGCCACTTTAATAATGGAAATTGATGGAATTGATGTAAAAAATGTATCACTAGCCACTTTAAACAATGCCACTTAATATAATATTTACATACTCTACATTACTCATCTCATATGTATACCTGTATGTATATACTGTACTCTATATCATCTACTGCATCTTGCCATCTTTATGTAATACATGTATCACTAGCCACTTTACACGATGCCACTTTATGTTTATATACCCTACATTACTCATCTCATGTGTACATACTGTACTCTATACCATCTACTGCATCTTGCCTATGTCGTTCTGTACCATCACTCATTCATATATCTTTATGTACATATTCTTTATCCCTTTACACTTGTGTGTATAAGGTAGTAGTTGTGGAATTGTTAGGTTAGATTACTCGTTGGCTATTACTGCATTGTCGGAACTAGAAGCACAAGCATTTCGCTACACTCGCATTAACATCTGCTAACCATGTGTATGTGACCAATGCATTTTGATTTGATTTGAGAAGGATGTGAGTAGAGAGGAAGTGAAGAGTTAAGCAGAGATGATTGGGACAGAGCTCATATCATTGTTTTTGGTGGAATCTGAATGATACTTTTGTATCATGTATCAATATACCAATTAGGCACATTTGGGCAGAATTGAGACAACATTTTGAACAGTAATGCTATGGTTCATTGGATCAGACTAAAAATGTTCACATACACTGCTGGCATCTAGTGGCCAAAATCTAAATTGTGCCTAAACTGCAATAATACATTAAGGCCTTTCTCTTGCATTTCAAAGATGGCAAAATAAAATTAAAATAAAACACTTTTTTTTCATTGTAATATCTTTTACCAGATCTAATGTGTTCTATTCTCCTACATTAATTTCACATTTCCACACATTTCAAAAGTGTTTCCTTTCAAATGGTATCAAGAATATGCACATCCTTGCTTCAGGTCTTGAGCTACGGGGAGTTAGATTTGGATGTCATTTTAGGGGAAAATTGAAAAAAGGGTCTGATCCACAAACCTAATGCAATGGTAAATCTAACCGCTGGTGGTTGCGCTATTAGTTCGGGGGTGTGTCAGAAATATTTTAGCTATTTTCACAACCACAGTTATCTGCGCAGTTGCTGGAGTTTGTGCGAAAGTGCTTAGTTTTGATGAATTTGTGGGTTGTGAAATTAAATATACAGTATAGCATTCACACGGGTATAGGGGCTAGACCTAATGTAATTTGCATTATGGCTGAGCATGGACATGCCAAATGTTGTCAATAAACAATATTCAATATTAAAATGGCATACAAAGAACAGCATACAAACAACGTAGACATTGATCTGAAGCTATTCTTGTGATGATTGTGACTTTGCCATTGTAATTGTTTGTAAGCTTGTGTAGTTGAAAATTTATTTATGATCGTATGCTATCCATTTGTTGTTTGTATGCTGTGTTCTCTGTATGCCATTTTAATATTTGATTATTAACCAATGATATTAGGCCACTCTTGGCCATGATTACAGACACCTGTGTCTTTTGACACTATATAAACGAGTCATCCCGTAGGGTTTGTGATTATACCCTGATGAAGACAGCTTGGCTGTCGAAACGTTGGTAATTACATTTTTGCATCTGAGCTCCGAGAGTGTGCGGCTCTCTTTTATTTTATTTTATTTTTAAAATTGATGGGAAGATGGATGGAGCCAAATACAGGACCATTCTGGAAGAAAACCTGATGGAGTCTGCAAAAGACCTGAGACTGGGACGGAGATTTGTCTTCCAACAAGACAATGAACCAAAACATAAAGCAAAATCTACAATGGAATGGTTCAAAAATAAACATATCCAGGTGTTAGAATGGCCAAGTCAAAGTCCAGACCTGAATCCAATCGAGAATCTGTGGAAAGAACTGAAAACTGCTGTTCACAAATGCTCTCCATCCAACCTCACTGAGCTCGAGCTGTTTTGTAAGGAGGAATGGGAAACAATTTCAGTCTCTAGATGTGCAAAACTGATAGAGACATACCCCAAGTGACAAAGTGCAAAGTATTAACTTAAGGGGGCTGAATAATTTTGCACGCCCAATTTTTCAGTTTTTGATTTGTTAAAAAAGTTTGAAATATCCAATAAATGTCATTCCACTTCATGATTGTGTCCCACTTGTTGATTCTTCACAAAAAAATACAGTTTTATATCTTTATGTTTGAAGCCTGAAATGTGGCAAAAGGTCAAGGGGCGGAATACTTTCGCAAGGCACTGTATATGTTCACAGTATTATGAATGAATTGTGGTTTATTTGGTAGTATTTCGTAGTGTGACTGATTTTACTAGCTGCATTAGTACTGTAAAAAGTTAGAGGTGTGCTTTTTGATAGATTCCCCCGCTGCCCCTACCTCGGGGGGACCTGAGGTCAACCTACCCCCGCCCCCCTCCCCAAATCATACTTCTAAGTGCGACACCTTCCCAGGCAGTAGCCGGGCTTAGCTCACAAACTAGAATCAGGACGCCCAATCCGACAAGTTAAATTGACCCACAGTCCCACAAGGTGACATGATATCATTGATGTGACGTGCAAATGAAGGATAGAAAACCGATTGCGCAAATGTCACCGTTCCAATTTTTTTTTGTGTGGGTGCCCCGTACCACCCCCGACAAGATGCCACTCTGGGTGTCTGCCCATGTCGCCTATATCTAAATCCACTACTGACTATAACACAAATCTGTGTTCCTCAGTGCAATGTTGGAGAGTGCATGGTGTTGTTTTGTTCCCACTCCTCCTTTGAATGCTGTGTGTGTACTGGTTCAGTTCTAAACGAGAGTCCTACATCACTGCAATGGATTGTCTGCTCTGCTGAGAGCAGGTCCTTGGCTTCCACCTAGCTTCCATGGAGGAAACGTGCAGGAAAGATCATCGCTGACAAATCCCACCCACTCTTTCAAAGACTCCCCTCTAGCAAATGGTTCAGGTAAATCATGACCAAAAACCTCCAGCCACCTGAACTGTTCCTTGGCCATCAACAACCAGTCATCCTCTCATCCACAGACTAGGCACTCTGTATATCGTTTATAGTGTTCATAGTGTAGTCTATTTATTTATTGTGTTCATAGTGTAGTCTATATAGTTTATAGTGTTCATAGTGTAGTCTATATAGTTTATTGTGTTCATAGTGTAGGCTGTATAGTTTATAGTGTTCATAGTGTAGTCTATATAGTTTATAGTGTTTATAGTGTAGTCTATATAGTTGATTGTTTTCATAGTGTAGTCTATATAGTTTGTAGTGTTCATAGTGTAGTCTATATAGTTTATTGTGTTCATAGTGTAGTCTATATAGTTTATAGTGTTCATAGTATAGTCTATATAGTTTATAGTGTTCATAGTGTAGCCTATATGGTTTATAGTGTTCATAGTGTAGTCTATATAGTATACAGTGTTCGCAGTGTAGTCTATATAGTTATAGTTTATTGTGTTCATAGTGTTCATAGTGTAGTCTATAGAGTTTATAGTGTTCATAATGTAGTCTATATAGTTTATAGTGTTCATAATGTAGTCTATATAGTTTATAGTGTTCATAGTGTAGTCTATATAGTTTATAGTGTTCATAGTGTAGTCTATATAGTTTATAGTGTTCATAGTGTAGTCTATATATATGCACTATTCATCCACAGACCAGGCACTCTGCACTATTCATCCACAGACCAGGCACTCTGCACTATTCATCCACAGACTAGGCACTCTGCACTATTCATCCACAGACTAGGCACTCTGCACTATTCATCCACAGACTAGGCACTCTGCACTATTCATCCACAGACTAGGCACTCTGCACTATTCATCCACAGACTAGGCACTCTGCACTATTCATCCACAGACTAGGCACTCTGCACTATTCATCCACAGACTAGGCACTCTGCACTATTCATCCACAGACTAGGCACTCTGCACTATTCATCCACAGACCAGGCACTCTGCACTATTCATCCACAGACTAGGCACTCTGCACTATTCATCCACAGACTAGGCACTCTGCACTATTCATCCACAGACTAGGCACTCTGCACTATTCATCCACAGACCAGGCACTCTGCACTATTCATCCACAGACTAGGCACTCTGCACTATTCATCCACAGACCAGGCACTCTGCACTATTCATCCACAGACTAGGCACTCTCCACTATTCATCCACAGACTAGGCACTCTGCACTATTCATCCACAGACTAGGCACTCTGCACTATTCATCCACAGACCAGGCACTCTCCACTATTCATCCACAGACTAGGCACTCTCCACTATTCATCCACAGACTAGGCACTCTGCACTATTCATCCACAGACTAGGCACTCTGCACTATTCATCCACAGACCAGGCACTCTGCACTATTCATCCACAGACCAGGCACTCTGCACTATTCATCCACAGACTAGGCACTCTGCACTATTCATCCACAGACTAGGCACTCTGCACTATTCATCCCAGAACTGCACATTGCTCTTTGCACTTTATGCACATCTCTTACAGGAATCATTTATAATGTAGTTTATAGTGTTCATAGTGTAGTCTATATGGTTTATAGTGTCCATAGTGTAGTCTATATAGTATACAGTGTTCGCAGTGTAGTCTAATATAGTTATATTTTATAGTGTTCATAGTGTAGTCTATATAGTTATAGTGTTCATAATGTAGTCTATATAGTTATAGTGTTCATAGTGTAGTCTATATAGTTTATAGTGTTCATAGTGTAGTCTATATAGTTTATAGTGTTCATAGTATAGTCTATATAGTTTATAGTGTTTACAGTGTAATCTATATAGTTTACATTTATTTCACCTTTTTTTAACCAGGTAGGCAAGTTGAGAACAAGTTCTCATTTACAACTGCGACCTGGCCAAAATAAAGCATAGCAGTGTGAACAGACAACAACACAGAGTTACACATGGAGAAAATAATAAAGTCAATAATACAGTAGAAAAAAAGAGTCTATATACATTGTGTGCAAAAGGCATGAGGAGGTAGGCCAATAATTAAAATTTAGCAGATTAACACTGGAGTGATACATGATCAGATGGTCATGTACAGGTAGAGATATTGGTGTGCAAAAGAGCAGAAAAGTAAATAAATAAAAACAGTATGGGGATGAGGTAGGTAAATTGGGTGGGCTATTTACCGATGGACTATTTACCGATGGCGATTTTTGCAATTCGTTCCAGTCACAGGCAGCAGAGAACTGGAAGGAAAGGCGGCCAAATGAGGTGTTGGCTTTAGGGATCATCAGAGAGATACACCTGCTGGAGCGCGTGCTACGGCTGGGTGTTGCCATTGTGACCAGTGAACTGAGATAAGGCGGAGCTTTACCTAACATGGACTTGTAGATGACCTGGAGCCAGTGGGTCTGGCGACGAATAAGTAGCGAGGACCAGCCGACTAGAGCATACAGGTCGCAGTGGTGGGTGGTATAAGGTGATTTGGTAACAAAACGGATGGCACTGTGACAGACTGCATCCAGTTTGCTGAGTAGAGTGTTGGAAGCTATTTTGTAGATGACATCGCCGAAGTCGAGGATCGGCAGGATAGTCAGTTTTACTAGGGTAAGTTTGGCGGCGTGAGTGAAGGAGGCTTTGTTGCAGAATAGAAAGCCGACTCTAGAATTGATTTTAGATTTGACATGTTTGATACGAGTCTGGAAGGAGAATTTACAGTCCAGCCAGACACCTAGGTACTTATAAATGTCCACATATTCTAGGTCGGAACCATCCAGGGTGGTGATGCTAGTCGGGCGTGCGGGTGCAGGCAGTGAACGGTTGAAAAGCATGTATTTGGTTTTACTAGCGTTTATGAGCAGTTGGAGGCCACGGAAGGAGTGTTGTATGGCATTGAAGCTCGTTTGGAGGTTAGATAGCACAGTGTCCAAGGAAGGGCCAGAAGTATACAGAGTGATGTCGTCTGCGTAGAGGTGGATCAGGGAATCGCCCGCAGCAAGAGCGACATCATTGATATATACAGAGAAAAGAGTCGGCCCGAGAATTGAACCCTGTGGCATCCCCATAGAGACTGCCAGAGTACCAGACAACATGCCCTCCGATTTGACACACTGAACTCTGTCTGCAAAGTAGTTGGTGAACATTTACATTTACATTTAAGTCATTTAGCAGACGCTCTTATCCAGAGCAACTTACAAATTGGAACCAGGCAAGGCAGTCATTAGAAAAACCGAGGCTACTGAGTCTTCCAATAAGAATATGGTGATTGACAGAGTCGAAAGCCTTGGCCAGGTCGATGAAGACGGCTGCACAGTACTGTCTTTTATCGATGGCGGTTATGATATCGGTTAGTACCTTGAGCGTGGCTGAGGTGCACCCGTGACCGGCTCGGAAACCAGATTGCACAGTGGAGAAGGTACGGTGGGATTCGAGATGGTCAGTGATCTGTTTGTTGACTAGGCTTTTGAAGACCTTTGATAGGCAGGGCAGGATATAGGTCTGTAACAGTTTGGGTCCAGGGTGTCTCCTCCTTTGAAGAGGGGGATGACTGCGGCAGCTTTCCAATCCTTGGGGATCTCAGACGATATGAAAGAGAGGTTGAACAGGCTGGTAATAGGGGTTGCGACAATGGCGGCGGATAGTTTCAGAAATAGAGGGTCCAGATTGTCAAGCCCAGCTGATTTGTACGGGTCCAGGTTTTGCAGCTCTTTCAGAACATCTGCTATCTGGATTTGGGTAAAGGAGAACCTGGAGAGGCTTGGGCGAGTAGCTGTGGGGGGGACGGATTTATCAGTGGTGACCGTGTTACCTAGCCTCAGTGCAGTGTGCAGCTGGGAGAAGGTGCTCTTGTTCTCTATGGACTTTACAGTGTCCCAGAACTTTTTGGAGTTAGAGCTACAGGATGCAAATTTCTGCTTGAAAAAGCTGGCTGTTTGTATTGGTTCCTGACTTCCCTGAACAGTTGCATATCGCAGGGACTATTCGATGCTATTGCAGTCCGCCACAGGATGTTTTTGTGCTGGTCGAGGACAGTCATGTCTGGAGTGAACCAAGGGCTATATCTGTTCTTAGTTCTGCATTTTTTGAACGGAGCATGCTTATCTAAGATGGTGAGGAAGTGTAGTCTATATTGTTTATTGTGTTCATAGTGTAGTCTATATAGTTTTTAGTTCATAGTGTTCATAGTGTTCATAGTATAGTCTATATAGTTTATTGTGTTCATAGTGTAGTCTATATAGTGTATTGTGTTCATAGTGGAGTCTATATAGTTTATAGTGTTCATTGTGTAGTCTATATAGTTTTTAGTTCATAGTGTAGTCTATATAGTTTATAGTGTTTATAGTGTAGTCTGTATCGACTAATTCATAGTGTAGTCTATATAGATTTTAATAAAATTGTTATCTGTATAGTTTTAACTTCATAGTGTAGTCTATATAGTTTTTACTTCATAGAGTAGTCAAAATTGGGGTTAATAATGTAGTCCATATAGTTTTTAGTTTATAGTGTTCATAGTGTAGTCTATATAGTTTATAGTGTTCATAGTGTGGTCTATATAGTTTATAGTGTTCATAGTGTAGTCTATATAGTTTATAGTGTTCATAGTGTAGTCTATATAGTTTATAGTGTTCATAGTGTAGTCTATATAGATTATAGTGTTCATAGTGTAATCTATATAGTTTTTACTTCATAGTGTAGGCTGTATAGTTTATAGTGTTCACAGTGTAGTCTATATCGTTTCTAGTTTTCATAGTCTAGTCTATTTAGTTTATAGTGGTTATAGAGTAGTCTATATAATTTATAGAGTTCATAGTGTAGTATAAATAGTTTATAGTGGTTATAGAGTAGTCTGTAGAAATTCTGCATGTCTTGCCTCTATATTCTGTTTATTGAGTTCATGTGACAGAACCATTTTTTCTGAATCAAACTCCTCTACTTGAAAATGTATTTGGAGAATTCA
This sequence comes from Oncorhynchus masou masou, assembly GCF_036934945.1. Taxonomy (NCBI): domain Eukaryota; kingdom Metazoa; phylum Chordata; class Actinopteri; order Salmoniformes; family Salmonidae; genus Oncorhynchus; species Oncorhynchus masou. The sequence goes on from NC_088219.1 coordinate 9,582,227, forward strand.
GCTGATTCTGACAACGTTAACCTATCATGTCAGTTTACATTCTATTATTTGAGACTGGTTATGTACTGGATGAACGGTAGCAGTCTCTCCCCTTTGTATCTTCATATAATCCTAAATCCCCATGTGCTCTTTCTCTTTCTCTCTCTCTCTGTTTTTCTCTTTATCTCTCTGTCTCTCTCTTGCTCTCTGTCTCTCTCTCTCTCTCTCTGTTTTTCTCTTTCTCTCTCTGTCTCTCTTTGTCTCTCTCTTTGTCTCTCTCTCTTTGTCTCTCTCTTTGTCTCTCTCTCTCTCTGTCTCTCTCTCCCTCTCTCTTTGTCTCTCTCTCTCTCTGTTTTTCTCTCTCTCGCTCTCTCTCTCTCTCTCTCTCTGTTTTTCTCTTTCTCTCTCTCTCTCTCTCTGTCTCTCTCTCTCTCTGTTTTTCTCTCTCTCTCTGTCTCTATCTGTCTCTCTCTCTTTATCTCTCTCTCTGTTTTTTCGCTTTCTCTCTCTCTCTCTTGCTCTCTTTGTCTCTCTCTCTCTCTCTTTCTCTGTCTCTCTCTCTGTCTGTCTGTCTCTCTCTCTCTGTCTCTGTTTTTCTCTCGGTCTTGCTCTCTCTCTCTCTCTCATTCAATTAAATTGACTTTATTGAAATGGCAAGTTCATTATTACTTACATTGTCAAAGTATACATATCAAAAAATAAAAATAAAATAAAAACATATATTTATATATAAAATATATATATATTTCTATATAAGTAAATGATGAGGCCAACAGCAATAACAATAGTAGTAGTGGACATGGGATTACCATTAACAACAACCACAACAATAATATTAATGAGAACAACAATACATTAAAGCAATGGTAGTAGACCAGTGTCAACATGACTGAGAAGACACGTGACCTGGTATGAAAGACAAAACAAAACAAAATGGGAAATATTATCGACATTATTTGCACTTTTCACTGGCTGTCCCTCAGGTTATGGCAGGAGGACACATATTTGGCTGCCAAAACTGCACATTTTGGCTTTTCACCAAATAAATATTAGATTTTTCTTCATCTTTTATAGTTTCAAATTCTTTGTATTGAATTATAATTTTGGGAAAGAAATATTCTCCTACGTCTGAGTATTTGTCACAGTATAATAGGAAATGCAGCTCTGTCTCTACCTCTTCCCTGGAGCAGATTGAGCACAGCCTGTCCTCTCTGGGCAGCCAGGGTTGTCTGTGATGACAGGTCTCTATAGCCAGACTGTGCTCACTGAGTCTGTACCTAGTCAATGTTTTCCTCAGTTTTCTATCAGTCACAGTGGTCAGATAGTCTGCCACCATGTACTGTCTGTTTAGAGACAAATAGCATTGAAGTTTACTTAGATTTTTTTGTGGTGTCTTTTGAATAGGTGATATATTTTTCTTTTTGTTTTGTGATGATTTGGAAGGGGCCAGATTTTCTGAGTGCTGTCCTGAGGCTCTATGGGGTTGGTTTGGTTTGGTGAACTGAGCCTCAGAACCAGCTGGCTGAGTGCTGTCCTGAGGCTCTATGGGGTTGGTTTGGGTTGGTCAACTGAGCCTCAGAACCAGCTGGCTGAGTGCTGTCCTGAGGCTCTATGGGGTTGGTTTGGGTTGGTCAACTGAGCCTCAGAACCAGCTGGCTGAGTGCTGTCCTGAGGCTCTATGGGGTTGGTTTGGGTTGGTGAACTGAGCCTCAGAACCAGCTGGCTGAGTGCTGTCCTGAGGCTCTATGGGGTTGGTTTGGGTTGGTGAACTGAGCCTCAGAACCAGCTGGCTGAGTGCTGTCCTGAGGCTCTATGGGGTTGGTTTGGGTTGGTGAACTGAGCCTCAGAACCAGCTGGCTGAGTGCTGTCCTGAGGCTCTATGGGGTTGGTTTGGGTTGGTGAACTGAGCCTCAGAACCAGCTGGCTGAGTGCTGTCCTGAGGCTCTATGGGGTTGGTTTGGGTTGGTGAACTGAGCCTCAGAACCAGCTGGCTGAGTGCTGTCCTGAGGCTCTATGGGGTTGGTTTGGGTTGGTGAACTGAGCCTCAGAACCAGCTGGCTGAGGGGACTCTTCTCTTGTTTCATCTCTTGACATTGTAGAGCCGTGTGATGGAATGTTTTGGGGTCACTTGTTTTTAGATGGTTGTAAAATATGATGGCTCTTTTTTCTATTCGAATAAGGAGGGGGTTTGGCCCAATTCTGCTCTACATGCGTTATTTTGAGTTTTTCTTAGCACTTGCAATACAGCCTTTCAAAACTCTGCATGCAGTATTTCGATTGGATGTTTGTCCCATTTGGTAAATTCATTATTAGAGATTGGACCCCATACTTCACTGCCATATAGAGCAATTGGTTCTAGAACTGATTGAAACATTTTGAGCCAGATTCTAATTGGAATTTCGATGTTGATGTTCCTTTTAATGGCATAGAATGCTCTTCTTGCTTTGTCTCTCAGCTCATTCACAGCCATGTGAAAGCTACCTGTGTTGCTTATATTTAGTCCTAGATACGTGTAGTTTTTGGTGTGTTCTAATAGAACTGTGTCCAAATAGAATTTATATTTGTCATCCTGATTTCCGGACCTTTTTTGGAATATCATTATATTTGTTTTGTTTAGGTGAACGGTCAGAGCCCAGGTCTGACAGAACCTGTGGTTAACGGTCAGAGCCCAGGTCTGACAGAACCTGTGGTGAACGGTCAGAGCCCAGGTCTGACAGAACCTGTGGTTAACGGTCAGAGCCCAGGTCTGACAGAACCTGTGGTGAACGGTCAGAGCCCAGGTCTGACAGAACCTGTGGTTAACGGTCAGAGCCCAGGTCTGACAGAACCTGAGGTTAACGGTCAGAGCCCAGGTCTGACAGAACCTGTGGTTAATGGTCAGAGCCCAGGTCTGACAGAACCTGTGGTTAACGGTCAGAGCCCAGGTCTGACAGAACCTGTGGGTAACGGTCAGAGCCCAGGTCTGATAGAACCTGTGCAGATGATCTAGGTGCTGCTGTAACCCCTCTTTAGTGGTAGACAGCAGCACCAGGTCATCTGCGTACAGCAGACACTTGATTTTAGTGTTGTGTAGGATGGTACCAGGTGCTGCCGATTCTTCTAATGTTTTTGCCAATTCATTAATGTAGATGTTAAATAGTGTTGGACTTATTGGTCAGCCCTGTTTCATTCCCGGCCCTGAGAGAAGAAGTCTGTTTGCTTGTTGCCAATTTTAACCACACATTTGTTTTTAGTGTACATTGATTACACTACGTGTACATT
>NC_088219.1:9590466-9642966 GCF_036934945.1 Oncorhynchus masou masou
TCGGTTAGATCTTCTATACCTCTCACTGAACAAAACGTCCGACATGCATTATAGGCCTAGAATATTATTCATAATAATGAATTTCCTTTTTTAATGTTCCCGAAACAAAAACACATAGGTTTGTGAAATATATCAATTATTAATACTATATTTTTTATAATGTACCAGGCAAGTATACAGGCAACTACAATGATTGAATTACAATTAACCCTTATGACTCATATAATAGGTTATAAAATATGGGTACTGCCTAAACATCCTGATTAATCTAATTCAAATTAGAGTAAACCTATTAGTAAAGCATGAATCATAGTTTAGTGACACAGTGAAGAATGACCTTCTGTTTAATCATGTAGATATCTTTAGTCTTTTTATAGACTGGTCACCTTGGTGTGTCTAGGGTCACTTTGACTCGAACCCTCTGGGAGTGTGAGTGTGTCTGTGTTCATTCACGTGAAAAGAAACCCCCCCACTTTCCGCCCCTTTCTCGACACGGAGGCCTATGCAAGCAAGCTTTCCCCCACCGAGACCGTTTTATCTTTCCAACTCGCAACAGTAGTCTCCCCCTCCTCCCTCTCTCTCTCTCTTTTCAGTTCAGCGCTTTTTTTTTTTCCTACCGTGAAGTGAACTGCCGCCATGTTCTTCTGAGCCAGTATGACAGTCAGACGGGAGGAAGAGAGACAGGGACATAGTCTGTGACTAAAACGACGGTTTAACTCAGCTTTTCGGAGTATGAGAGAGATATTTTAACGCCACTGAACGTTTAGAACGGTGGAAGTTTTTTTGTTTAATTTTTTTTTGCAACAGAAGAGCCGTTCGGATTTACAGAGAAATCGGCGTGTCCGGATGTTACAGCGCGATATATTTTTATTTTCCTATGGCGTAGGCACCTTTATATAAAGGCTGATCTTTTTACACATTTGGGGGTCGGAGGGTCGCCTCCGGTCGAATCTATAAGCACATCCTAGTCTGTTTTTAAAAACCTGTTTTTTAACCGAAAAAATAAACGGACTAAATGTCTAATTTGTGTGAAATAGAAGAAAAACACATTCCAACATTCGTTCGTGACTCTGAAAGGATGACTATCGATACTAACGGGATTTAATTGGTGTTTTGGACGTTTAATTGATTATCAAAGACTCATCATTTGCCGTCTACGAGATTTTAAAGACGACGATAGGGGAAATACTATTATTTTCTTCCTTGAAGCCCGACGGTGAGCGGATTCCAATGATGACGGGCTCTACCCCGGCAGACATGGTGAGAAATTTTGCCAAATGTTTCAGAAGAAACATATAACCAGTTCGGTGTCCTCCAACGTCAAATTCATATTGTGAATATTCACAATGTGAATAGGTCTATAATAAATTATTATTAGTGTGATTAAACTCGGTCTATTCTTCAGCCTGTAGACAAACTTGAAGATGACTAGATAACGACATTGATCAATCAAATAATGTTATTTTGGCTGGTCAGATGGCAATAATTTATTTTTTATTAAATAAAATGTTAATGATTAAGACATTTAAAAAAATATGAAATAAGGAAAAGGACGAGAAGCACAGATAGCAGCAGTAGCTATAACATTTAGCACAGTGGGGCTACTGTTTACATTTAGCTGCTGTCTGTGTGGGGTGCCCTTGCAGTCCTCAGTCATATAGGCAAAGGCATAACTTTGGGTTATATGTGGGGGTGTCAGGGTTAATGGGTTCCGGTGTGTGTGTCCCCCCCCCCCAGGAGAATAATAAAATAAAAAATAGCTGTGAAATGGTTGTTTCTGGTGAATTTTGAAGGGAAAACACACCCAAAGTCTCACCTGATGATCTGTTCATCCTCTCCCTGCCTCCACATGGGCAGTGCTCTCTCTTCTAGGGATGTGAGAAAATGTCCATTTTGCTAAAAGGGTTTCTGTTAAAATGATCAGAAAATCATACAATTTCACACCAATTTACAATGCCGAATAATGGTCCTATTATGTATGTATGACCACTAGTGCTGGTAATCTACAGCAACACCTTTACAAGACAGAAAACCCTTTTAGAGACAGAGAACCCTTTGGAGACAGAGAACCCTTTAGAGACAGAGAACCCTTTAGACACAGATAACCCTTTAGAGACAGAGCACCCTTTAGAGACAGAGCACCCTTTAGAGACAGAGCACCCTTTAGAGACAGAGAACCCTTTAGAGACAGAGAACCCTTTAGAGACAGAGCACCCTTTAGAGACAGAGCACCCTTTAGAGACAGAGCACCCTTTAGAGACAGAGCACCCTTTAGACACAGAGAACCCTTTAGACACAGAGAACCCTTTAGACACAGAGAACCCTTTAGACACAGAGAACCCTTTAGAGACAGAGCACCCTTTAGAGACAGAGCACCCTTTAGAGACAGAGCACCCTTTAGAGACAGAGCACCCTTTAGAGACAGAGCACCCTTTAGAGACAGAGCACCCTTTAGAGACAGAGAACCCTTTAGAGACAGAGCACCCTTTAGAGACAGAGCACCCTTTAGAGACAGAGAACCCTTTAGAGACAGAGAACCCTTTAGAGACAGAGCACCCTTTAGAGACAGCGAACCCTTTAGAGACAGCGAACCCTTTAGAGACAGCGAACCCTTTAGAGACAGAGCACCCTTTAGAGACAGAGAACCCTTTAGAGACAGAGCACCCTTTAGAGACAGCGAACCCTTTAGAGACAGCGAACCCTTTAGAGACAGCGAACCCTTTAGAGACAGCGAACCCTTTAGAGACAGCGAACCCTTTAGAGACCGAGCACCCTTTAGAGACCGAGCACCCTTTAGAGACCGAGCACCCTTTAGAGACCGAGCACCCTTTAGAGACCGAGCACCCTTTAGAGACCGAGCACCCTTTAGAGACCGAGCACCCTTTAGAGACCGAGCACCCTTTAGAGACCGAGCACCCTTTAGAGACCGAGCACCCTTTAGAGACCGAGCACCCTTTAGAGACAGAGCACCCTTTAGAGACAGAGCACCCTTTAGAGACAGAGCACCCTTCAGAGACAGAGCACCCTTTAGAGACAGAGCACCCTTTAGAGACAGAGCACCCTTCAGAGACAGAGCACCCTTCAGAGACAGAGCACCCTTCAGAGACAGAGCACCCTTCAGAGACAGAGCACCCTTCAGAGACAGAGCACCCTTCAGAGACAGAGCACCCTTCACAGACAGCGAAACCTTCACAGACAGAACTTTTTCAGACAATAAAAAAAGTGACTGTAGAATTCTGCTTCAGCATAAAATGTTCTGTATTTTTTCCCTAAAAACAATAAAAGTCACTGTACTGCTGTTGTTTTTTATGCTGTGTTTTTATGGTATGGTAGCTAGATGTTTTATTTCTACTAAATGTTTTGGTAAATCACGGTATTTAACAAACTTTAAAGTACTTTTTTTAAGGAGAGGTGTTCCTGGCTGCCGCGCAGCAGATCAAGATGATTTGATTGACAGTTCTGGTTGCCTAGTGATGGACTTTAGTCCTGCTTCAGAAGCCTCATTCCCTTACAGACAAGTAAAACGCCCATTCAAATCTCCAGGGAAGGTTTCGTGTTGGCATTTAAAAATGTTTTGTGTAAGTCTACCCTAACAAACATGCTGAAGCCGAGGCGCTTTCAAGGGCCCGCATTCCATTATGTCTGAAAAGGATAACGGATAAAGCCTACTGTAATTTCATATTATGAGGCTAAAATGAATAGTAGGCTACCCTGTATTCGCAAGACTGGCCCGAAGATACCTCTGTATCCTGGTGACATCAGTGCCATGAGTAGGCTAGGATATTCCACACGCAACAGACCGGAGACTGAACACACACTTGCATCATTAGCCAAGAGACAGAGGAGGCAATGCCATGTTTTGGTAATCTGCGTCTCGCAATGTCTTGTCCTGCATGCATTGCAAATTCACCAAAGTAGTCTAAAGTTCACCTCTTCCTTTCTGTATTTATCTGAATTACACAACTTTCCCAGGCCTTTATAGCCTATTGACTATAACAAACCGAAAATGCTTTGTTTTGTGATAACTGCACTGTGATTTTAATTAAATGGTCAAAAAACATAGTGTTTCGGGTTAGGGATTTTTCTGAATGTTAAAGATTCCAACTTCGTTTAAATGTTTTAACATTTAAACATTCACACCCCTCCTCTTTACTGACTGTCTCTGACCCCTGCCAAATTAAATCACAATGATGGCAACAACTGTTTTGTTCGAGCACTCGAGCACTGTAGTCAGCAAAGATGAGGAGTTGAACAATAGTGTCTTATAACACAAATTGTCATGTATTGACCAGTTCCTCCTCTCCTTGCCTCGCCTCAACCTGGGCGGTGCAATCTCACACTCTCTATTGCCTGTCTTTGATCCCTGCCACGATCATATGACATTGACATCGGAGTCATTTAGCAGACTCTTATCCAGAGACACGTATAGTTAGTGAGTCATTTAGCAGACTCTTATCCAGAGACACGAAGAGTTAGTGAGTCATTTAGCAGACTCTTATACAGAGACACGTATAGTTAGTGAGTCATTTAGCAGACTCCCTTATCCAGAGACACGTATAGTTAGTGAGTCATTTAGCAGACTCCCTTCAAGAGACACGTATAGTTAGTGAGTCGTTTAGCAGACTCTTATCCAGAGACACGTATAGTTAGTGAGTCATTTAGCAGACTCTTATCCAGAGACACGTATAGTTAGTGAGTCATTTAGCAGACTCCCTTATCCAGAGACACATATAGTTAGTGAGTCATTTAGCAGACTCCCTTATCCAGAGACACGTATAGTTAGTGAGTCATTTAGCAGGCTCTTATCCAGAGACACGTATAGTTAGTGAGTCATTTAGCAGACTCTTATCCAGAGACACGTATAGTTAGTGAGTCATTTAGCAGACTCTTATCCAGAGACACGTATAGTTAGTGAGTCATTTAGCAGACTCCCTTCAAGAGACACGTATAGTTAGTGAGTCATTTAGCAGACTCTTATACAGAGACACGTATAGTTAGTGAGTCATTTAGCAGACTCCCTTATCCAGAGACACGTATAGTTAGTGAGTCATTTAGCAGACTCCCTTCAAGAGACACGTATAGTTAGTGAGTCGTTTAGCAGACTCTTATCCAGAGACACATATAGTTAGTGAGTCATTTAGCAGACTTTTATCCAGAGACACGTATAGTTAGTGAGTCATTTAGCAGACTCCCTTATCCAGAGACACATATAGTTAGTGAGTCATTTAGCAGACTCCCTTATCCAGAGACACGTATAGTTAGTGAGTCATTTAGCAGGCTCTTATCCAGTGACACATATAGTTAGTGAGTCATTTAGCAGACTCTTATCCAGAGACACGTATAGTTAGTGAGTCATTTAGCAGACTCTTAGCCAGAGACACGAAGAGTTAGTGAGTCATTTCGCAGACTCCCTTATCCAGAGACACGTATAGTTAGTGAGTCATTTAGCAGACTCCCTTCAAGAGACACGTATAGTTAGTGAGTCATTTAGCAGACTCTTATCCAGAGACACGTATAGTTAGTGAGTCATTTCGCAGACTCCCTTCAAGAGACACGTATAGTTAGTGAGTCATTTAGCAGACTCTTATCCAGAGACACATATAGTTAGTGAGTCATTTAGCAGACTCCCTTATCCAGAGACACATATAGTTAGTGAGTCATTTAGCAGACTCCCTTATCCAGAGACACATATAGTTAGTGAGTCATTTAGCAGGCTCTTATCCAGAGAAACGAAGTGTTAGTGAGTCATTTAGCAGACTCTTCTCCAGAGACACGAAGCGTTGGTGAGTCATTTAGCAGACTCTTATCCAGAGACGCGAAGCGTTGGTGAGTCATTTAGCAGACTCTTATCCAGAGACACGTATGGTTAATGCATTCATCTTAAGATCGCTAGGTGGGACAACCACATATCACATGCATGGAAAGTACAATCTTCCTCAGTGAAGTAGCTATCAATAGAGTCAGAGTTAGAAGGGGGGGGGTAGTGCTCTCATCAAGACAAATGTTGGCTATTTTGAAGAATCTCAAAACTCAAATATATTAACATTTGTTTAACACATTTTTTGGTTACTACATGATTCCATATGTGTGTTTTCATTGTTTTGATGCCTTCACTATTATTCTACAATGTAGAAAATAGTAAAAATAAAGAAAACCCTTGAATGAGTAGGTGTTCTAACTTTTGACCGGAAGTGTATTATTATTATTTTTTACTAATGTTGCTGTCCCCACTATAACAAAAAAAATGATGTAATTTTATCCTTGAAACATTGAATTGAATTACTGTAGAATTCCATTCATTCCAATACCCCTTAATGACAAAACACATTTGTGAAACTATTCAGACCCTTTGGTAGCGATTACAGCCTTGAGTCTTCTTGGGTATGACGCTACAAGCTTGGCACACCTGTATTTGGGGAGTTTCTCCCCATTCTTATCTGCAGATCCTCTCAAGCTCTGTTAGGTTGGATGGGGAGCGTCGCTGGTCCATTAGATCCCTGGTCTATTCCACGTAGGCCATGGTAGGCTAACGTTGTATTAATGTTGGGACAATGAGTTCAGTTGGGATTGTGTCTGACTGTGGCCTAACTCTGAGGGGTTGTGTGTGTTTGTTTTGTTCTACCTCATACCAGATGAGGAATGCTATGACCTGTCCAACCATAGACGAGGTATGAATGCCCAGGGCTTGGAGGTCTGCCATAGGCTAGTAATTAAAGTACGCTGACTACCCTAGGAACTCTAACAATCTCTCTCGCGCTCTCTCACTCTCTCTCCCTGCGACAGTACTGTAATTCAGTCATAGTAAAGAAAAGGTCTGATGTGTGTGTGTGTGTGTGGCAGCGATAAGTGTTCAGCTGGATGAGAGAGAGGGTCAGAGTTGGAGGTGAAGACGGAACTGTAGAATAAAGCCTATGCATACATCCACTTTTTAACCAAGAGAGAATGAGATTTTTGGTTAAAGGAGAGGAAGAGGAGGGGAAATAAAGAGAGAGCGTGGATAACACACAGAGGAATCAAGAAGGCGTCTCATCGCTGTGTGGTCCTCACCTGTGAGGTGTGGGGCAGGAACGTCATAACAATGGGGGTGTGTGTGCCTCAGTGTTCTGTTCCAGTGTTCTAAGGTTCTAGAAGGACTGAGTTTAGGAGCCCATTGTGAGGTTATTAAGTAGAATCAATTAGAATGGTCACAATGGACTGGGTCATTCCGTACTCCACACAAGGTTGAATACCCTTCTGTTCTTGCTACCACACACAGTTGGATGTAGCAGGGGTTAAAGGTGAGAGGTATGTGTGGGCTGGGGGTGAAAGAGAGAGAGGGATGGAGTGGGTTCCTTGTGGTTGAAAAGCCCATCCTGTATCACCTCTCACGAGCCTGTCTCAGCATTAGACACGCATTCATTCCGGGCATTACCATCTAAAAGGACCCCTGAGCACCAACGTGAAGTTTCCTAGGAGAATATCAAATGAAAGCTAAAAGTCTATATATTGTTTTGAAATGAAGGTATAGATGCATGTTTCAACAATTTTACATACAAAAAAATGAGGAATAAGCTTTAATTTCTAGTCAAACGGATGGAAAAGGGGTTCTTAGAAAACATCTACCAGAACAAGTCTTAATTAAACAGTATTAGAAATACATCAAAACACCGTAATGTGGAAGTAAAGACCCATGTACACTAATATCAACACTTATATTTAGTTTTGCTGAAATGATTTGCCTTTTGTAAGTTTAAAAAACATTGCCTTGTGCCTTATAATTCTGTTACCACATATCTTGAAGATATTTTTTCTAATTTTTCTCCCTCATGAGGAGAGAGGATAATGAACAGAAGTAACAAGTAAAAGTAGACCTATCAATTCATTATAGTTTTTTTTTAGTTATATCAACTGTGTTTATGAATTATTATCAGTAACGGAATTATTGATATTTTGAATTGGCTACAATGGGAAAAGCATAGTAGTCACAAACCACAGTTGGGTCACCTGCTACTGTCCTCCCTTCCACTGGCACACTGCTAATGTTCAGTAACACTGTCCTCCCTTCCACTGGCACACTGCTAATGTTCAGTACTACTGTCCTCCCTTCCACTGGCACACTGCTAATGTTCAGTACTACTGTCCTCCCTTCCACTGGCACACTGTTAATGTTCAGTACTACTGTCCTCCCTTCCACTGGCACACTGCTAATGTTCAGTACTACTGTCCTCCCTTCCACTGGCACACTGTTAATGTTCAGTACTACTGTCCTCCCTTCCACTGGCACACTGCTAATGTTCAGTACTACTGTCCTCCCTTCCACTGGCACACTGCTAATGTTCAGTACTACTGTCCTCCCTTCCACTGGCACACTGCTAATGTTCAGTACTACTGTCCTCCCTTCCACTGGCACACTGTTAATGTTCAGTACTACTGTCCTCCCTTCCACTGGCACACTGCTAATGTTCAGTACTACTGTCCTCCCTTCCACTGGCACACTGCTAATGTTCAGTACTACTGTCCTCCCTTCCACTGGCACACTGCTAATGTTCAGTACTACTGTCCTCCCTTCCACTGGCACACTGCTAATGTTCAGTACTACTGTCCTCCCTTCCACTGGCACACTGCTAATGTTCAGTACTACTGTCCTCCCTTCCACTGGCACACTGCTAATGTTCAGTACTACTGTCCTCCCTTCCACTGGCACACTGTTAATGTTCAGTACTACTGTCCTCCCTTCCACTGGCACACTGCTAATGTTCAGTACTACTGTCCTCCCTTCCACTGGCACACTGCTAATGTTCAGTACTACTGTCCTCCCTTCCACTGGCACACTGCTAATGTTCAGTACTACTGTCCTCCCTTCCACTGGCACACTGCTAATGTTCAGTACTACTGTCCTCCCTTCCACTGGCACACTGCTAATGTTCAGTACTACTGTCCTCCCTTCCACTGGTACACTGCTAATGTTCAGTACTACTGTCCTTCCTTCCACTGGCACACTGCTAATGTTCAGTACTACTGTCCTCCCTTCAACTGGCACACTGTTAATGTTCAGTACTACTGTCCTCCCTTCCACTGGCACACTGCTAATGTTCAGTACTACTGTCCTCCCTTCCACTGGCACACTGCTAATGTTCAGTACTACTGTCCTCCCTTCCACTGGCACACTGCTAATGTTCAGTACTACTGTCCTCCCTTCCACTGGCACACTGCTAATGTTCAGTACTACTGTCCTCTCTTCCACTGGCACACTGCTAATGTTCAGTACTACTGTCCTCCCTTCCACTGGCACACTGTTAATGTTCAGTACTACTGTCCTCTCTTCCACTGGCACACTGTTAATGTTCAGTACTACTGTCCTCCCTTCCACTGGCACACTGCTAATGTTCAGTACTACTGTCCTCCCTTCCACTGGCACACTGCTAATGTTCAGTACTACTGTCCTCTCTTCCACTGGCACACTGCTAATGTTCAGTACTACTGTCCTCCCTTCCACTGGCACACTGTTAATGTTCAGTACTACTGTCCTCTCTTCCACTGGCACACTGTTAATGTTCAGTACTACTGTCCTCCCTTCCACTGGCACACTGCTAATATTCGGTACTACTGTCCTCCCTTCCACTGGCACACTGCTAATGTTCGGTACTACTGTCCTCCCTTCCACTGGCACACTGCTAATGTTCAGTACTACTGTCCTCCCTTCCACTGGCACACTGCTAATGTTCAGTACTACTGTCCTCCCTTCCACTGGCACACTGCTAATGTTCAGTGCTACTGTCCTCCCTTCCACTGGCACACTGCTAATGTTCAGTACTACTGTCCTCCCTTCCACTGGCACACTGCTAATGTTCAGTACTACTGTCCTCCCTTCCACTGGCACACTGCTAATGTTCAGTACTACTGTCCTCCCTTCCACTGGCACACTGCTAATGTTCAGTACTACTGTCCTCCCTTCCACTGGCACACTGCTAATGTTCAGTGCTACTGTCCTCCCTTCCTCTGGCACACTGTTAATGTTCAGTGCTACTGTCCTCCCTTCCACTGGCACACTGTTAATGTTCAGTACTACTGTCCTCCCTTCCACTGGCACACTGTTAATGTTCAGTACTACTGTCCTCCCTTCCACTGGCACACTGCTAATGTTCAGTACTACTGTCCTCCTTTCCACTGGCACACTGCTAATGTTCAGTACTACTGTCCTCCCTTCCACTGGCACACTGCTAATGTTCAGTACTACTGTCCTCCCTTCCACTGGCACACTGTTAATGTTCAGTACTACTGTCCTCCCTTCCACTGGCACACTGTTAATGTTCAGTACTACTGTCCTCCCTTCCACTGGCACACTGCTAATGTTCAGCTCAGTTTTTTTCCTTCTCTTCTCTGTCATGTGGTGGTCAAAGCAAGACTGTGAAAACTGTCTGGACAACCCCTCCGTCCCACTCACTTTCCTCTCAGTCGCTCTCAGCTCTGTCTCATCTCTGTCTCCAGTTAATGTCACCTCGCCCGGCTCTGACAGACACCTAACATGACACCCACTGTCTTTCCTTTTACTGTAACAAGCACCGACCAACACCGGACGTCCGTGGACGTTGAAAAGGAGTTTTGTCATTTTAGTCAGTCCGCCCTGGCTGGACCAAATCTGAACCAATCATAGGCGTCTATGCTTCACAGGTTCGGACAGTACAGTAGAGAAATCCGCTGTGTCAGATTTCAAAAAGGCTTTACGGCAAAAGCATACCATGCGATTATCTGAGAACAGCGCCCAGCAGACAAATCATTACAAACAGTTACCAGCCAAGAAGAGGAGTATCAGAAATAGCGTTAAAATTAATCACTTACCTTTGATGATCTTCGGATGGTTACACTCACAAGACTCCCAGTTACCCAATAAATGTTTCTTTTGTTCGGTAAAGTCCCTGTTTATGTCCAAAAACCTCCGTTTTGTACAGTCATCCATTGGCCCAAAGCGCGGTCACAGCAGGCAGATGAAAAATCAATAAAGTACCATCAAAGTCAATAGAAACATGTCAAACGATGTTTATAATCAATCCACAGGTTGTTTTTGTCATGAATAATCTATCATATTTCAGCTGGACTATAGCTTCATCAATAGAAAAGAAAAACAAGAAAGGCACACTCCCGGTCATGCGCAGGACTCAAGTCCGGAAATTTCCACTGTCTTCTCATTGAAAGTGGTGCTTCTCACTCATTTTTCAGAGTAAAAGCCTGAAACAATGCCTAAAGATTTGCCACAAGTCATAGGGATCCTGAACTGGGTCGTACGTCTTTGTATGGTGGATTTCAATGGAAAAACAGCCATTTCAAAATAATAGCACTTCCTGGATGGATTTTCCTCAGGTTTTCACCTGCTATATCAGTTCTGTTATACTCACAGACATTATTTTAACAATTTTGGAAACTTTCAAGTTTTTTACATTTTTTTACTAGGATTAAATGTCAGGAATTGTGAAAAACTGAATTTAAATGTATTTGGCTAAGGTGTATGTAAACTTCTGACTTCAACTATATGTATTAATATATATATATATTTATTAATATTTAAACAAATATTTTGTATTACTAATTAACCCAGTTTATGAGACCTGGTGAGTTAAGCTGAACAAACATGGACAGACAGGTGTATGTATTAGGAAGACAAGAAGAGAGACAGGTAGGTGTTAAACAGGTGTATGTATTAGGAAGACAAGAAGAGAGACAGGTAGGTGTTAAACAGGTGTATGTATTAGGAAGACAAGAAGAGAGACAGGTAGGTGTTAAACAGGTGTATGTATTATGAAGACAAGAAGAGAGACAGGTAGGTGTTAAACAGGTGTATGTATTAGGAAGACAAGAAGAGAGACAGGTAGGTGTTAAACATGTGTATGTATTAGGAAGACAAGAAGAGAGACAGGTAGGTGTTAAACAGGTGTATGTATTAGGAAGACAAGAAGAGAGACAGGTAGGTGTTAAACAGGTGTATGTATTAGGAAGACAAGAAGAGAGACAGGTAGGTGTTAAACAGGTGTATGTATTAGGAAGACAAGAAGAGAGACAGGTAGGTGTTAAACAGGTGTATGTATTAGGAAGACAAGAAGAGAGACAGGTAGGTGTTAAACATGTGTATGTATTAGGAAGACAAGAAGAGAGACAGGTAGGTGTTAAACAGGTGTATCTATTAGGAAGACAAGAAGAGAGACAGGTAGGTGTTAAACAGGTGTATGTATTAGGAAGACAAGAAGAGAGACAGGTAGGTGTTAAACAGGTGTATGTATTAGGAAGACAAGAAGAGAGACAGGTAGGTGTTAAACAGGTGTATGTATTAGGAAGACAAGAAGAGAGACAGGTAGGTGTTAAACAGGTGTATGTATTAGGAAGACAAGAAGAGAGACAGGTAGGTGTTAAACAGGTGTATGTATTATGACACCAGCTGTAACCTGTCTGACCTGTTCAGAATGCTGTCACTGTGAGACAAACCAGGAAGTGGAGCTCTGACCTAGCACAGTGAGGAAGGAAAGGGACAAGGCTCTGGTATACACAAAGGGACAAGGCTCACAAAGGGACAAGGCTCTGGTATAACTCTGGGAGGACTAACACCAGAGAATAGACAAGAAAATGGAAAGAGGGAATGGTGTCGGCCAGCATCCCGGAGTCGCCTCTTCATTGTTGACGTTGAGACTGGTGTTTTGCGGGTACTATTTAATGAAGCTGCCAGTTGAGGACTTGTGAGTCGTCTGTTTCTCAAACTAGACATTAAATAGTACAGAGGCGACTCCAGGATGCTGGCCTTCTAGGCAAAGTTCCTCTGTCCAGTGTCTGTGTTCTGTTGTTCATCATAATCTTTTCTTTTTATTGGCCAGTCTGAGATATATCTTTTTCTTTTTTCAACTCTGCTGCCTAGAAGGCCAGTATCCCAGAGTCGCCTCTTCACTGTTGACGTTGAGACTGGTGTTTTGCGGGTACTAATTAATGAAGCTGCCAGTTGAGGACTTGTGAGGCATCTGCCTCTCAAACTAGACACACTAATGCATTTGTCCTCTTGCTTAGTTGTGCACCGGGGCCTCCCACTCCTCTTTCTATTCTGGTTAGAGCTAGTTTGCGCTGTTCTGTGAAGGTGAAGGGAGTAGTACACAGCATTGTACGAGATCTTCAGTTTATTGGCCATTTCTGGCATGGAATAGCCTTAATTTCTCAGAACAAGAATAGACTGACAAGTTTCAGAAGAAAGTTTTTTGTTTTTTAAAACTATTTTTAGCCTGTAATCAAACCCACAAATGCTGACGCTCCAGATAGTCAACTAGTCTAAAGTTTTATTGCTTCTTTAATCAGAACAACAGTTTTCAGCGGTGCTAACGTAATTGCAAAAGGGTTTTCTAATGATCAATTAGCCTTTTAAAATGATGAACTTGGATTAGCTAACATACATATAAATAGTGCATTAGGAAAGTATTCAGACCCCTTGACCTTTTCCATGTTTTGTTGCATTACAGCCTTATTCTACAATAGATTACCTTTTTTCCCTCATCGATCTTCACACAAAACCCCATAACGACAAAGTGAAAACAGGTTTTTAGACATTTCTACAAATGGATTGAAAATGAAATACCTTATTTACATACGTATTCAGACCTTCTTGCAATGAGACTGAGTTCAGGTGCATCCTGTTTCCGTTGATCATCCTTGAGATGTTTCTACAACTTGATTGGAGTACACCTGTGTTTAAATTCAATTGATTGGACATGATTTGGAATTGCACACACCTGTCAATAAATGTCAGACAAAAACCAAGCCATGAGGCTGAAGGAATTATCTGTATAGATTGTCGAGGCACAGATCTGGGGAAAAGTATAAAAGTTCTGCAGCATTGAAAGTCCACAAGAACACATTGGCCTCCATTATTAAATGGAAGATGTTTGGAACCACCAAGGCTCTTCCCAGAGCTGGCAGCCCGGCCAAACTGAGCAATTGGGGTGAAGGGCTTTGGTCAGGGAAGTGACCAAGAACCCAATGATCTCCCTGACAGTGTGACTCTCTCCAGAGTTCCAGAGATGGGAGAAGCTTCCAGAAGGACAATCATCTCTGCAGCACTCCACCAATCAGGCCTTTATGGTAGCATGGCCAGACAGAAGCCGTTCCTCTGTAAAAGGCACACGACAGCCCGGTTGGAGTTTGTCAAAAGGCTCCTAAAGGACTCTCCGAACATGAGAAACAAGATTCTTTGGTCTGATGAAACCAAGATTGAACTCTTTGGCTTAAATGCCAAGGGTCACAGCTGGAGGAAACCTGGCACCATCCCTACTGTGAAGCATGGTGGTGGCAGCATCATGCTGTGGGAATGTTTTTCAGCGGCTAGGACTGGGAGACTATTCAGGATCGAAGGGAAGATGAACGGAGCAATGTACAAAGTGATCCTTGATGAAAACCTGCTTCAGAGAGCACAGGACCTCTGACGGGCTTCGGGACAAGTCTCAATGTCCTTGTGTGGCCCAGCCAGAGCTCAGACTTGAACCTGATTGAACATCTCTGGAGAGACCTTTTAAAATAGCTGTCCATCCAACCTGACAAAGCTTGAGAGGATCTGCAGAGATAAATGAGGGAGCCCCCCCCCCCCAAATACAGGTGTGCCAAGCTTGTAGCATCATACCCAAGAAGACTCGGGGCTGTAATTGCTGCCAAATGTTGTTCAACAAAGTACTGAGTAAAGGGTTTGAATACTTATGTCAGTGTGATATTTGAGTATTTTAAATTTTTATAAATGTGATACAATTTCTAAATACCTGTCTTTTGCTTTGTCATTATGTGGTATTTTGTGAAGATTTATGAGGGGGAAAAATGTATTTAATCAATTTGATAATAAGGCTGTAATGTAACAAAATGTGGATAAAGTCAAGGGGTCGGAAGACTGCCCGAATGCACTTTTATGTGTGGAGAGAGAGAGACTAATTTATCACCAACCTCAACCCAGTTTCCCTCAGAGCCTTCACAGTCGGCCCACTAACACCTCTCTCAGACCACAGTCAAATCACAGTGTATTTGAGAAACGGGGACAGAGGCTGTGAAAAGGGGACCGAGGCTGTGAAAAGGGGACCGGGGCTGTGAAAAGGGGACCGAGGCTGTGAAAAGGGGACCGAGGCTGTGAAAAGGGGACGGAGGCTGTGAAAAGGGGACGGAGGCTGTGAAAAGGGGACCGAGGCTGTGAAAAGGGGACCGAGGCTGTGAAAAGGGGACGGAGGCTGTGAAAAGGGGACCGGGGCTGTGAAAAGGGGACCGGGGCTGTGAAAAGGGGACCGAGGCTGTGAAAAGGGGACCGAGGCTGTGAAAAGGGGACCGAGGCTGTGAAAAGGGGACCGAGGCTGTGAAACGGGGACCGAGGCTGTGAAAAGGGGACCGAGGCTGAGAAAAGGGGACAGAGGCTGTGAAAAGGGGACCGGGGCTGTGAAAAGGGGACCGAGGCTGTGAAAAGGGGACCGAGGCTGTGAAAAGGGGACCGAGGCTGTGAAAAGGGGACCGAGGCTGAGAAAAGGGGACAGAGGCTGTGAAAAGGGGACCGGGGCTGTGAAACGGGGACCGGGGCTGTGAAAAGGGGACCGAGGCTGTGAAAAGGGGACCGAGGCTGTGAAAAGGGGACCGAGGCTGTGAAACGGGGACCGGGGCTGTGAAAAGGGGACCGAGGCAGTGAAAAGGGGACCGAGGCTGTGAAAAGGGGACCGAGGCTGTGAAAAGGGGACCGAGGCTGTGAAAAGGGGACGGAGGCTGTGAAACGGGGACCGAGGCTGTGAAACGGGGACCGGGGCTGTGAAAAGGGGACCGAGGCTGTGAAAAGGGGACCGAGGCTGTGAAACGGGGACCGAGGCTGTGAAAAGGGGACGGAGGCTGTGAAACGGGGACCGAGGCTGTGAAACGGGGACCGGGGCTGTGAAAAGGGGACGGAGGCTGTGAAACGGGGACCGGGGCTGTGAAACGGGGACCGGGGCTGTGAAAAGGGGACCGAGGCTGTGAAAAGGGGACCGAGGCTGTGAAACGGGGACCGAGGCTGTGAAAAGGGGACCGAGGCTGTGAAAAGGGGACAGAGGCTGGCATTAGAGACCGGCACAGTTAATCGAAAATCTGGATATCCGATTGGGACGTTAATATTTGACTACTTTAGTAAGTGTTAATTTTTGAAGACATTTCTTCTGGGCTATTTTAACAATGAAAAAAGCTTTGTCAAAACGAAATCAATTTTTTTTGCCATTTTTATAACGATGTGTTGATCTACTGCTTTACATTTAACCCTCCAAAAGGTTTTTGGTGAAATAGAAATGTTTTTTTTTTTTGCATATCCCACTCCCCTTGAGACAACCTCAGATATCTGGTTACCCGAAAAAAAGACGGAGGGTGGGAGAGTGAGGGTGGGGGAGTGGGACAGACGGAGGGTGGGGGAGTGGGACAGACGGAGGGTGGGGGAGTGGGACAGATGGAGGGTGGGAGAGTGAGGGTGGGGGAGTGGGACAGACGGAGGGTGGGAGAGTGAGGGTGGGGGAGTGGGACAGACGGAGGGTGGGAGAGTGAGGGTGGGGGAGTGGGACAGACGGAGGGTGGGAGAGTGAGGGTGGGGGAGTGGGACAGACGGAGGGTGGGAGAGTGAGGGTGGGGGAGTGGGACAGACGGAGGGTGGGAGAGTGAGGGTGGGGGAGTGGGAGAGTGAGGGTGGGGGAGTTAGAGAGTGAGGGTGGGGGAGTGGGACAGACTGAGGGTGGGGGAGTGGGACAGATGGAGGGTGGGAGAGTGAGGGTGGGGGAGTGGGACAGATGGAGGGTGGGAGAGTGAGGGTGGGGGAGTGGGACAGACGGAGGGTGGGAGAGTGAGGGTGGGGGAGTGGGAGAGTGAGGGTGGGGGAGTGGGACAGATGGAGGGTGGGAGAGTGAGGGTGGGGGAGTGGGACAGACGGAGGGTGGGAGAGTGAGGGTGGGGGAGTGGGAGAGTGAGGGTGGGGGAGTGGGAGAGTGAGGGTGGGGGAGTTAGAGAGTGAGGGTGGGGGAGTGGGACAGACTGAGGGTGGGGGAGTGGGACAGACGGAGGGTGGGGGAGTGGGACAGACGGAGGGTGGGGGAGTGGGACAGACGGAGGGTGGGGGAGTGGGACAGACGGAGGGTGGGGGAGTGGGACAGACGGAGGGTGGGAGAGTGAGGGTGGGGGAGTGGGACAGACGGAGGGTGGGAGAGTGAGGGTGGGGGAGTGGGACAGACGGAGGGTGGGAGAGTGAGGGTGGGGGAGTGGGACAGACGGAGGGTGGGAGAGTGAGGGTGGGGGAGTGGGACAGACGGAGGGTGGGAGAGTGAGGGTGGGGGAGTGGGACAGACGGAGGGTGGGAGAGTGAGGGTGGGGGAGTGGGACAGACGGAGGGTGGGAGAGTGAGGGTGGGGGAGTGGGACAGACGGAGGGTGGGAGAGTGAGGTGGGGGGAGTGGGACAGACGGAGGGTGGGAGAGTGAGGGTGGGGGGAGTGGGACAGACGGAGGGTGGGAGAGTGAGGGTGGGGGAGTGGGACAGACGGAGGGTGGGAGAGTGAGGGTGGGGGAGTGGGACAGACGGAGGGTGGGAGAGTGAGGGTGGGGGAGTGGGACAGACGGAGGGTGGGAGAGTGAGGGTGGGGGAGTGGGACAGACGGAGGGTGGGAGAGTGAGGGTGGGGGAGTGGGACAGACGGAGGGTGGGAGAGTGAGGGTGGGGGAGTGGGACAGACGGAGGGTGGGAGAGTGAGGGTGGGGGAGTGGGACAGATGGAGGGTGGGGGAGTGGGACAGACGGAGGGTGGGAGAGTGAGGGTGGGGGAGTGGGACAGACGGAGGGTGGGGGAGTGAGGGTGGGGGAGTGGGACAGACGGAGGGTGGGGGAGTGGGACAGACTGAGGGTGGGAGAGTGAGGGTGGGGGAGTGGGACAGACGGAGGGTGGGAAAGTGAGGGTGGGGGATGGGACAGACGGAGGATGGGAGAGTGAGGGTGGGGGAGTGGGACAGACGGAGGGTGGGAGAGTGAGGGTGGGGGATGGGACAGACGGAGGGTGGGAGAGTGAGGGTGGGAGAGTTGGACAGACGGATGGTGGGGGAGTGGGACAGTTGGGAGAGTGAGGGAGGGAGTGAGGGTGGGGGAGTGGGACAGACGAAGGATGGGGGAGTGAGACAGAGGGAGGGTGGGGGAGTGGGACAGAGGGAGGGTGGGGGAGTGGGACATACAAAGGGTGGGGGAGTGGGACAGAGGGAGGGTGGGGGAGTGGGACAGAGGGAGGGTGGGGGAGTGGGACATACAAAGGGTGGGGGAGTGGGACAGAGGGATGGTGGGGGAGTGGGACAGAGGGATGGTGGGGGAGTGGGACAGACGGAGAGAGACGGAGGCAGACGGAGAGAGACGGAGGCAGAGGGGGACAGACGGAGAGAGACGGAGGCAGAGGGGGACAGACGGAGAGAGAAGGGAGGCAGAGGGGGACAGACGGAGAGAGAAGGATGGGGGAGTGGGACAGAGGGAGGGTGGGGGAGTGGGACAGAGGGAGGGTGGGGGAGTGGGACAGAGGGAGGGTGGGGGAGTGGGACAGACGGAGAGAGACGGAGGCAGACGGAGAGAGACGGAGGCAGAGGGGGACAGACGGAGAGAGACGGAGGCAGA
The DNA here is from genome assembly GCF_036934945.1 of Oncorhynchus masou masou. Lineage (NCBI taxonomy): Eukaryota > Metazoa > Chordata > Actinopteri > Salmoniformes > Salmonidae > Oncorhynchus > Oncorhynchus masou. The sequence continues at coordinate 9,609,082 of NC_088219.1, forward strand.
GGGGGACAGACGGAGAGAGAAGGGAGGCAGAGGGGGACAGACGGAGAGAGAAGGGAGGCAGAGGGGGACAGACGGAGAGAGAAGGGAGGCAGAGGGGGACAGACGGAGAGAGAAGGGAGGCAGAGGGGGACAGACGGAGAGAAGGATGGGGGAGTGGGACAGACAGAGAGAAGGATGGGGGAGTGGGACAGAGGGAGGGTGGGGGAGTGGGACAGAGGGAGGGTGGGGGAGTGGGACAGACGAAGGATGGGGGAGTGGGACAGAGGGAGGTTGGGGGAGTGGGACATACGGAGGGTGGGAGAGTGAGGGTGGGGGAGTGGGACAGACGGAGGGTGGGAGAGTGAGGGTGGGGGAGTGGGACAGACGGAGGGTGGGAGAGTGAGGGTGGGGGAGTGGGACAGATGGAGGGTGGGAGAGTGAGGGTGGGGGAGTGGGACAGATGGAGGGTGGGGGAGTGGGACAGACGGAGGGTGGGAGAGTGAGGGTGGGGGAGTGGGACAGACGGAGGGTGGGGGAGTGGGACAGACTGAGGGTGGGAGAGTGAGGGTGGGGGAGTGGGACAGACGGAGGGTGGGGGATGGGACAGACGGAGGATGGGAGAGTGAGGGTGGGGGAGTGGGACAGACGGAGGGTGGGAGAGTGAGGGTGGGGGATGGGACAGACGGAGGGTGGGAGAGTGAGGGTGGGGGATGGGACAGACGGAGGGTGGGAGAGTGAGGGTGGGAGAGTTGGACAGACGGATGGTGGGGGAGTGGGACAGTTGGGAGAGTGAGGGAGGGAGTGAGGGTGGGGGAGTGGGACAGACGAAGGATGGGGGAGTGAGACAGAGGGAGGGTGGGGGAGTGGGACAGAGGGAGGGTGGGGGAGTGGGACATACAAAGGGTGGGGGAGTGGGACAGAGGGAGGGTGGGGGAGTGGGACAGAGGGAGGGTGGGGGAGTGGGACAGACGGAGAGAGACGGAGGCAGACGGAGAGAGACGGAGGCAGAGGGGGACAGACGGAGAGAGACGGAGGCAGAGGGGGACAGACGGAGAGAAGGGAGGCAGAGGGGGACAGACGGAGAGAGAAGGGAGGCAGAAGGGGACAGACGGAGAGAGAAGGGAGGCAGAGGGGGACAGACGGAGAGAGAAGGGAGGCAGAGGGGGACAGACGGAGAGAGAAGGGAGGCAGAGGGGGACAGACTGAGAGAAGGATGGGGGAGTGGGACAGACAGAGAGAAGGATGGGGGAGTGGGACAGAGGGAGGGTGGGGGAGTGGGACAGAGGGAGGGTGGGGGAGTGGGACAGACGAAGGATGGGGGAGTGGGACAGAGGGAGGTTGGGGGAGTGGGACATACAAAGGGTGGGGGAGTGGGACAGACGGAGGGTGGGAGAGTGAGGGTGGGGGAGTGGGACAGACGGAGGGTGGGAGAGTGAGGGTGGGGGAGTGGGACAGACGGAGGGTGGGAGAGTGAGGGTGGGGGAGTGGGACAGATGGAGGGTGGGAGAGTGGGGGTGGGGGAGTGGGACAGATGGAGGGTGGGGGAGTGGGACAGACGGAGGGTGGGAGAGTGAGGGTGGGGGAGTGGGACAGACGGAGGGTGGGGGAGTGGGACAGACTGAGGGTGGGAGAGTGAGGGTGGGGGAGTGGGACAGACGGAGGGTGGGAAAGTGAGGGTGGGGGATGGGACAGACGGAGGATGGGAGAGTGAGGGTGGGGGAGTGGGACAGACGGAGGGTGGGAGAGTGAGGGTGGGGGAGTGGGACAGACGGAGGGTGGGAGAGTGAGGGTGGGGGGATGGGACAGACGGAGGGTGGGAGAGTGAGGGTGGGAGAGTTGGACAGACGGATGGTGGGGGAGTGGGACATTTGGGAGAGTGAGGGAGGGAGTGAGGGTGGGGGAGTGGGACAGACGAAGGATGGGGAGTGAGACAGAGGGAGGGTGGGGGAGTGGGACAGAGGGAGGGTGGGGGAGTGGGACATACAAAGGGTGGGGGAGTGGGACAGAGGGAGGGTGGGGAGTGGGACAGAGGGAGGGTGGGGGAGTGGGACATACAAAGGGTGGGGGAGTGGGACAGAGGGATGGTGGGGGAGTGGGACAGAGGGATGGTGGGGGAGTGGGACAGACGGAGAGAGACGGAGGCAGACGGAGAGAGACGGAGGCAGAGGGGGACAGACGGAGAGAGACGGAGGCAGAGGGGGACAGACGGAGAGAGAAGGGAGGCAGAGGGGGACAGACGGAGAGAGAAGGATGGGGGAGTGGGACAGAGGGAGGGTGGGGGAGTGGGACAGAGGGAGGGTGGGGGAGTGGGACAGAGGGAGGGTGGGGGAGTGGGACAGACGGGAGAGAGACGGAGGCAGACGGAGAGAGACGGAGGCAGAGGGGGACAGACGGAGAGAGACGGAGGCAGAGGGGGACAGACGGAGAGAGAAGGGAGGCAGAGGGGGACAGACGGAGAGAGAAGGGAGGCAGAGGGGGACAGACGGAGAGAGAAGGGAGGCAGAGGGGGACAGACGGAGAGAGAAGGGAGGCAGAGGGGGACAGACTGAGAGAAGGATGGGGGAGTGGGACAGACAGAGAGAAGGATGGGGGAGTGGGACAGAGGGAGGGTGGGGGAGTGGGACAGAGGGAGGGTGGGGGAGTGGGACAGAGGGAGGGTGGGGGAGTGGGACAGACGAAGGATGGGGGAGTGGGACAGAGGGAGGTTGGGGGAGTGGGACATACAAAGGGTGGGGGAGTGGGACATACAAAGGGTGGGGGAGTGGGACAGAGGGAGGGTGGGGGAGTGGGACAGACGGAGAGAGACGGAGGCAGAGGGGGACAGATGGAGAGAGAAGGGAGGCAGAGGGACAGACGGAGAGAGAAGGGAGGCAGAGGGACAGACGGAGAGAGAAGGGAGGCAGAGGGACAGACGGAGAGAGAAGGGAGGCAGAGGGACAGACGGAGAGAGAAGGGAGGCAGAGGGACAGACGGAGAGAGACGGGAGGCAGAGGGACAGACGGAGAGAGAAGGGAGGCAGAGGGGGACAGACGGAGAGAGACGGGAGGCAGAGGGACAGACTGAGAGAGAAGGGAGGCAGAGGGACAGACTGAGAGAGAAGGGAGGCAGAGGGACAGACGGAGAGAGAAGGGAGGCAGAGGGACAGACGGAGAGAGACGGGAGGCAGAGGGACAGACTGAGAGAGAAGGGAGGCAGAGGGGGACAGACGGAGAGAGAAGGGAGGCAGAGGGGGACAGACGGAGAGAGAAGGGAGGCAGAGGGACAGACAGAGAGAGAAGGGAAAGGCATTACTATGGCTACTGCTTTAGAGACCAGACCAGTAATGTTGTAATCCAGTAGATGACATTGAATTGAATCATATTCTGAAATGAATAGGATATTGATCTAGAGAAGGGGAAATTAGATTAGCAACAGACACACAACCTTTCAGACAGACAGCCTGCCTGTGTGTCTGTGCTGTGTGAAAGCCAGTATGTCCCGTGTAGACACGGGGACAGACACACACATGGCTTTTGGAGCACAGACACCAACAACCATATGATGCTTATTGGATTACATTGTTACACAATGTCCTGTATAGATGAAATAAACGGTACCATTTAAAAAGGGCAGTACATGGCATTCTCACGTTTTTAACGAGGTCAGTTATTGGAGTCCAGATATCTGTGATATGCCGATGTCATTCAGTTCACTGATCAACAGAAGACCTTGAGGTTGGTACAGACAGTTGGGCTAAGCAGTAGCAGCAGTGAGTAGAGCAGTCAGCCAAGGGTCACAACAGATATCTTTAACCTCCTAAACAAGATCAAGACTGATACAACCCCAACCTCTAACCCCTGAGCTGAAACCTTAATCCTAACTTCCAACCACTATACCTAACCCATGACCTCCCTCTTGATACTCCCCATCCCGGATCCGGGATCGTGAATAAAGCCTCAGGCTCATTAGCATAACGCAACGTTAACTATTTCTGAAAATCGCAAATAAAATGAAAATAATGCGCCTGCTCTCAAGCTTAGCCTTTTCTTAACAACACTGTCATCTCAGATTTTCAAAATATGCTTTTGAACCATAGCAATTCACTAATTTGTGTAAGAGTATGCAAAGCTAGCTTAGCATTTTGAGTAGCATTTAGCACGCAACATTTTCACAAAAACCAGATAACCAAATAAATAAAATCATTTACCTTTGAAGAGCTTCGGATGTTTTCAATGAGGAGACTCTCAGTTACATAGCAAATGTTCAGTTTTTCCTGAAAGAATCTTTGTGTAGGAGAAATCGCTCCGTTTTGTACATCACATTTGGCTACCGAAACGAACCGAAAATTCAGTCACCAACAACGTCAAACTTTTTCCGAATTAACTCCATAATATCGACCGAAACATGGCAAACGTTGTTTGGAATCAATCCTCAAGGTGTTTTTTCACATATCTCTTCATTGATATATCATTCGTGGAAGCCTGCTTTCTTCTCTGAATTCCATGGAAAAATACTTGCAGCTGAGGTTTGCGCACCAATTTCGGCGCAGGACACCGGGCGGACACCTGGTAAATGTGGTCTCTTATGGTCAATCTTCCAATGATATGCCTACAAATACGTCACAATGCTGCAGACACCTTGGGGAAACGACAGAAAGGGCAGGCTCATTCCTCTCGCATTCACAGCCATATAAGGAGACAATGGAAAACGGAGCCTCAAAAATCCTGCTGATTTCCTGGATGCCGTTTCATCTTGGTTTTGCCTGTAGCTCACGTTCTAGGGCACGCACAGAGAATATCTTTGCAGTTCTGGAAACGTCAGAGTGTTTTCTTTCCAAAGCTATCAATTATATGCATAGTCGAGCATCTTTTTGTGACAAAATATCTTGTTTAAAACGGGAACGTTTTTCATCCAAAAAGGAAATAGCGCCCCCAGAGTTTCAAGAGGTTAACAGGCAGTCATACCTTCAGGTAACATTGCGGCTTGGTTATGTGAACATGTATCCACTCACTACTTACTGTAAGTCGCTCTGGGTAAGAGTGTCTGATAAATTACTAAAATGTAAATGTAAATGAAAGTTACTTATAGGTTAAAGTTACTTACACTGTAGATTTTGATATAAAATACAGGGAAACAGAACATGGGAAGGTAAGAGCTGTGAAGACATGAGGGAATCAAGAAAACAAGAAAGGAGAGGAGAACGAAACCGATATCGAGAGGGCAGGAAGGAGACAGATGTCAGAAGATAGGCAGATATATATGTGTGTGTGTGAGAGAGAGGGTAGAATACAGAGATGTCAGAAGATAGGCAGAGGGTAGAGATGTAGAGAGAGAGAGGGGGGATGCAGAGGTAGCGATTTAGAGAGAGGGGGATGCAGAGGTAGAGATGTAGAGAGAGAGGGGGATGCAGGGGTAGAGATGTAGAGAGAGAGGGGGATGCAGGGGTAGAGATGTAGAGAGAGGGGGGATGCAGAGGTAGAGATGTGGAGAGAGAGGGGGATGCAGAGGTAGAGATGTAGAGAGAGGGGGATGCAGAGGTAGAGATGTAGAGAGAGAGGGGGATGGAGAGGTAGAGATGTAGAGAGAGAGGGGGATGGAGGGGTAGAGAGAGAGATGCAGAAGTAGAGATGTAGAGAGAGGGGGATGCAGAGGTAGAGATGTAGAGAGAGGGGGATGCAGAGGTAGAGATGTAGAGAGAGGGGGATGGAGAGGTAGAGATGTAGAGAGAGAGGGGGGATGGAGAGGTAGAGAGAGAGGGGGGATGGAGAGGTAGAGAGAGAGGGGGATGGAGAGGTAGAGATGTAGAGAGAGGGGGGGATGGAGAGGTAGAGAGAGAGATGCAGAAGTAGAGATGTAGAGAGAGGGGGATGCAGAGGTAGAGATGTAGAGAGAGAGAGGGATGCAGAGGTAGAGATGTAGAGAGAGAGAGAGGGGGATGGAGAGGTAGAGATGTAGAGAGAGAGAGGGGGATGGAGGGGTAGAGAGAGAGATGCAGAAGTAGAGATGCAGAGGTAGAGATGTAGAGAGAGATGGATGCAGAGGTAGAGATGTAGAGAGAGAGGGGGATGCAGAGGTAGAGATGTAGAGAGAGGGGGGGATGGAGAGGTAGAGATGTAGAGAGAGAGGGGGGATGGAGAGGTAGAGAGAGGGGGATGGAGAGGTAGAGATGTAGAGAGAGGGGGATGGAGAGGTAGAGATGTAGAGAGAGGGGGATGGAGAGGTAGAGATGTAGAGAGGGGGGTGCTGAGGTGGAGATGTAGAGAGAGAGAGAGAGGGATGGAGAGGTAGAGATGGAAAGAGAGAGGGGGATGCAGAGGTAGAGATGTAGAGAGAGAGAGAGGGGGATGGAGAGGTAGAGATGTAGAGAGAGAGGGGGATGGAGGGGTAGAGAGAGAGATGCAGAAGTAGAGATGTAGAGAGAGGGGGATGCAGAGGTAGAGATGTAGAGAGAGAGGGATGCAGAGGTAGAGATGTAGAGAGAGAGAGGGATGCAGAGGTAGAGATGTAGAGAGAGAGAGAGAGGGGGATGGAGAGGTAGAGATGTAGAGAGAGGGGGATGGATGGGTAGAGAGAGAGATGCAGAAGTAGAGATGTAGAGAGAGGGGGATGCAGAGGTAGAGATGTAGAGAGAGATGGATGCAGAGGTAGAGATGTAGAGAGAGGGGGGGATGGAGAGGTAGAGATGTAGAGAGAGGGGGGATGGAGAGGTAGAGAGAGAGGGGGGATGGAGAGGTAGAGAGAGAGGGGGGATGGAGAGGTAGAGAGAGAGGGGGATGGAGAGGTAGAGAGAGAGGGGGATGGAGAGGTAGAGATGTAGAGAGAGGGGGATGGAGAGGTAGAGATGTAGAGAGGGGGGTGCTGAGGTGGAGATGTAGAGAGAGAGGGGGATGCAGAGGTAGAGAGAGAGAGAGGGATGGAGAGGTAGAGATGTAGAGAGAGAGGGGGATGCAGAGGTAGAGATGTAAAGAGAGAGGGGGGTGCAGAGGTAGAGAGAGAGAGAGGGATGGAGAGGTAGAGATGTAGAGAGAGAGGGGGATGCAGTGGTAGAGAGAGAGAGAGGGATGGAGAGGTAGAGATGTAGAGAGAGAGGGGGGTGCAGAGGTAGAGAGAGAGAGAGGGATGGAGAGGTAGAGATGTAGAGAGAGAGGGGGATGCAGTGGTAGAGAGAGAGAGAGGGATGGAGAGGTAGAGATGTAGAGAGAGAGGGGGATGCAGAGGTAGAGATGTAGAGAGAGGGGGATGCAGAGGTAGAGATGTAAAGAGAGAGGGGGGTGCAGTGGTAGAGAGAGAGAGAGAGGGATGGAGAGGTAGAGATGTAGAGAGAGAGGGGGATGCAGAGGTAGAGATGTAGAGAGAGGGGGATGGAGAGGTAGAGATGTAGATGGAGAGGTAGAGATGTAGAGAGAGGGGGGTGGAGAGGTAGAGAGAGAGGCCGGCAAGGTTAAGGATTACTTGATTGATTGATTAACTAACTAATTGATTGATTGGATTTATATTCCTCTTGTCGACACAGAGGATCAGAGCACTGGTGTTTGTGGTTACAATCTTGTTTGTATCAGTCCTTTCTAGCACAGTCACATAGTGGTATCCTCTCTGTCCTCATGGTCAAATAGTGATATCCTGTCTGTCCTCATGGTCAAATAGCAATACCCTGTCTGTCCTCATGGTCAAATAGTGATACCCTGTCTGTCCTCATGGTCAAATAGTGATATCCTGTCTGTCCTCATGGTCAAATAGTGATATCCTGTCTGTCCTCATGGTCAAATAGTGATACCCTGTCTGTCCTCATGGTCAAATAGTGATATCCTGTCTGTCCTCATGGTCAAATAGTGATATCCTGTCTGTCTGTCCTCATGGTCAAATAGTGATATCCTGCCTGTCTGTCTGTCCTCATGGTCAAATAGTGATATCCTGCCTGTCTGTCTGTCCTCATGGTCAAATAGTGATATCCTGTCTGTCCTTCCTCATGGTCAAATAGTGATATCCTGTCTGTCTGTCCTCATGGTCAAATAGTGGTCGAATAGTGATATCCTGTCTGTCCTCATGGTCAATTGATATCCATTTCCATTCATTTAATTTCCTTTCATTCCATACTGTAGGCCACAGCCTGGTGTAATAGACAATCACTAACACATTTCTTGTGTGTGCATAGCTGAAGATGATTGTAAGCAATATGATGTCCTCACCAATTTATGTGTGGCTTCCGCTGTTTCTTTAGATCTGTTAACACACACACAGATTTACAGACAGATAACTGACAGTGCAGGACAGGACGGGGCAGGGCAGCGACACATTTATATGGACGTAAACAACGTGTGACAGCTTGTGTGTGTGTTAGGGACAGATTGAGGCAGGGTCACATCCGTGTGTGTGTGTGTGTGTGTGTTACAGATTGAGGCAGGGTCACATCAGAGTGTGTGTGTGTGTCTATAGATGTGTGTGAGAGCCAGATGTCTGTATGTGTTGGTTTTGCTCATCTGCCCTGGGGTAGAGGGTGTGACAGTCACAGAACAAATCCAGTAAATGAAGTTATTTATAGCATGTTTATTTAATCATCTACTACACTGTCTGATAGTGGACAACATTGTCTGGCACAGAGACTGCATTATGGCCTGTCCGTGTGCGTACGTGAAGGGATGCCAATGGATGCTTCCAATGCCATCTGGTAAATCCAGGACAGAGAGCATTTCAGATCTCTGGTCCCCGTCACGCATGCAGGCTCTGACTGCAGGGCAATACATTAGAGAGAGAGAGAGAGTGTCTCTCTTCTTAGCTTCAGCCCTTATTCCTTCAGTCTCATCTGAAACCTCACTCCTCTCACGCTATCTACAGAGAGTGGAGAGAGGAGAAGGAAATAACCAAAATAGTAGAGAGGGAGAGAAGGCTACAGAAGGAGAGGACAGTAGTCTGGGATTACGGGAGGAGGTGAGGGAGAGGAAGTGGTCTGTGGGATTAAGGGAGGAGGTGAGGGAGAGGTGGTGGTCGGGGGTAAAGGGAGGAGGTGAGGGAGAGGAAGTGGTCTGTGGGATTAAGGGAGGAGGTTAGGGAGAGGAGGTGGTCAGGGATTAAGGGAGGAGGTGAGGGAGAGGAGGTGGTTGGGGGTTAGGGAGGAGGTGAGGGAGAGGAGGTAGTCGGGGGTTAGGGAGGAGGGGACAGGTTGATGAGGTGGTCGGGGGTTAGGGAGGGGGGGGATGAGGTGGCCGGGGGTTAGGGAGGAGGTGAGGGAGAGGATAGTAGCCTGTGGGATTAAGGGAGGTGGTGAGGGAGAGGAGGTGGTCGGGGGTTAGGGAGGAGGTGAGGGAGAGGAGGTAGTCGGGGGTTAGGGAGGAAGGGAGAGGTTGATGAGGTGGTCCGGGGTTATGGAGGGGGGGATGAGGCGGCCGGGGGTTAGGGAGGAGGTGAGGGAGAGGAAGTGGTCAGGGGTTAAGGGAGAGGAGGTGGTCGGGGTTAAGGGAGGAGGTGAGGGAGAGGAGGTGGTCGGGGTTAGGGAGAAGGTGAGGGAGAGGAGGTGGTCGGGGGTTAGGGAGGAGGGGACGGGGGGATGAGGCGGCCAGGGGTTAGGGAGGAGGTGAGGGAGAGGAAGTGGTCAGGGGTTATGGAGGTGGTCAGGGGTTATGGAGGAGGTGAGGGAGAGGAGGTGGTCAGGGGTTATGGAGGAGGTGAGGGAGAGGATAGTAGTCTGTGGGATTAAGGGAGAAGGTGAGGGAGAGGAGGTGGTCAGGGGTTATGGAGGTGGTCAGGGGTTATGGAGGAGGTGAGGGAGAGGAGGTGGTCAGGGGTTATGGAGGAGGTGAGGGAGAGGATAGTAGTCTGTGGGATTAAGGGAGAAGGTGAGGGAGAGGAGGTGGTTGGGGGTTAGGGAGGAGGGGACGGGGGGATGAGGCGGCCGGGGGTTAGGGAGGAGGTGAGGGAGAGGAAGTGGTCAGGGGTTATGGAGGAGGTGAGGGAGAGGATAGTACTCTGGGATTAATGGAGGAGGTGAGGGAGAGAATAGTAGTCTGGGATTAATGGAGGAGGTGAGGGAGAGGAGGTGGTCGGGGTTAGGGAGGAGGTGAGAGAGAGGAGGTGGTCAAGGTGAGGGAGAGGTTTTCTGGGATTAAGGGAGGAGGTGAGGGAGAGGAGGTGGTCAGGGGTTATGGAGGTGGTCAGGGGTTATGGAGGAGGTGAGGGAGAGGATAGTAGTCTGTGGGATTAAGGGAGGAGGTGAGGGAGAGGAAGTGGTCAGGGGTTAAGGGAGGAGCTGAGGGAGAGGTTAGTACTCTGGGATTAATGGAGGAGGTGAGGGAGAGAATAGTAGTCTGGGATTAATGGAGGAGGTGAGGGAGAGGAGGTGGTCGGGGTTAGGGAGGAGGTGAGAGAGAGGAGGTGGTCAAGGTGAGGGAGAGGTTTTCTGGGATTAAGGGAGGAGGTGAGGGAGAGGAGGTGGTCAGGGGTTATGGAGGAGGTGAGGGAGAGGAGGTGGTCAGGGGTTATGGAGGAGGTGAGGGAGAGGATAGTAGTCTGTGGGATTGAGGGAGAAGGTGAGGGAGAGGAGGTGGTCGGGGGTTAAGGGAGGAGGTGAGGCAGAGAATAGTAGTCTGGGATTAAGGAGGAGGTGAGGGAGAGGAGGTGGTCAGGGGTTATGGAGGAGGTGATAGAGAGCATTTTGGTCTGGGATTAAGGGAGGAGGTGAGGGAGGGGAGGTGGTCGGGGGTTAGGGAGGAGGTGAGGGAGATGAAGTGGTCGGGGGTTAGGGAGGAGGGGACGGGGGGAGGAGGCGGTCGGGGGTTAAGAAGGAAGGGACGGGGGGATGAGGCAGTCGCGGGTTAGGCAGGAAGTGAGGGAGAGGTGGTGAGGGAGAGGAGGTGGTCGGGGGTTAGGGAGGAGGTGAGGGAGAGGAGGTAGTCGGGGGTTAGGGAGGAGGGGAGAGGTTGATGAGGTGGTCCGGGGTTATGGAGGGGGGGATGAGGCGGCCGGGGGTTAGGGAGGAGGTGAGGGAGAGGAAGTGGTCAGGGGTTAAGGGAGAGGAGGTGGTCGGGGTTAAGGGAGGAGGTGAGGGAGAGGAGGTGGTCGGGGTTAGGGAGAAGGTGAGGGAGAGGAGGTGGTCGGGGGTTAGGGAGGAGGGGACGGGGGGATGAGGCGGCCGGGGGTTAGGGAGGAGGTGAGGGAGAGGAAGTGGTCAGGGGTTAAGGGAGGAGCTGAGGGAGAGGTTAGTACTCTGGGATTAAGGGAGGAGGTGAGGGAGAGAATAGTAGTCTGGGATTAATGGAGGAGGTGAGGGAGAGGAGGTGGTCGGGGTTAGGGAGGAGGTGAGAGAGAGGAGATGGTCAAGGTGAGGGAGAGGTTTTCTGGGATTAAGGGAGGAGGTGAGGGAGAGGAGGTGGTCAGGGGACGGGGGGATGAGGCGGTCGGTGGTTAGGGAGGAGGGGACCGGGGGATTAGGCAGTCGGGGGTTAGGGAGGAGGTGAGTGAGAGGAAGTCGTCGGGGTTTGGGAGGAGGTGGGGGAGAGGAGATGGTCGGGGTTATGAAGGAGGTGAGGGAGAGGATAGTAGTCTGGGATTAAGGGAGGAGGTGAGGGAGAGGAGGTGGTCGGGGGTTAGGGAGGAGGGGACAGGTGGATGAGGTGGTCGAGGATTAGGGAGGAGGGGACGGGGTGATGAGGCGGAGGGGGTTAGGGAGGAGGTGAGGGAGAGGAAGTGGTCAGAGGTTAAGGGAGGAGGTGAGGGAGAGGATAGTAGTCTGGGATTGAGGAGGTGAGGGAGAGGAGGTGGTCAGGGGTTATGGAGGAGGTGAGGGAGAGAATAGTAGTCTGTGGGATTAAGGGAGGAGGTGACGGAGATGAGGTGGTCAGGGGTTATGGAGGAGGTGAGGGAGAGGATAGTAGTCTGGGATTGAGCAGGTGAGGGAGAGGAGGTGGTCAGGGGTTATGGAGGAGGTGAGGGAGAGAATAGTAGTCTGTGGGATTAAGGGAGGAGGTGAGGGAGAGGAGATGGTCGGGGGTTAGTGATGAGGTGAGGGAGGGGAGAAGGTCGGGGTTAGGGAGGAGGTGAGGGAGAGGTTAGTACTCTGGGATTAAGGGAGGAGGTGAGGGAGAGGAGGTGGTCGGGTGTTATGGAGGAGGTGAGGGAGAGGAGGTGGTCGGGGTTAGGGAGGAGGTGAGAGAGAGGAGGTGGTCAGGGGTTATGGAGGTGGTCAGGGGTTATGGAGGAGGTGAGGGAGAGGATAGTAGTCTGTGGGATTAAGGGAGGAGGTGAGGGAGAGGAAGTGGTCAGGGGTTAAGGGAGGAGCTGAGGGAGAGGTTAGTACTCTGGGATTAATGGAGGAGGTGAGGGAGAGAATAGTAGTCTGGGATTAATGGAGGAGGTGAGGGAGAGGAGGTGGTCGGGGTTAGGGAGGAGGTGAGAGAGAGGAGGTGGTCAAGGTGAGGGAGAGGTTTTCTGGGATTAAGGGAGGAGGTGAGGGAGAGCAGGTGGTCAGGGGTTATGGAGGAGGTGAGGGAGAGGAGGTGGTCAGGGGTTATGGAGGAGGTGAGGGAGAGGATAGTAGTCTGGGATTGAGGGAGAAGGTGAGGGAGAGGAGGTGGTCGGGGGTTAAGGGAGGAGGTGAGGCAGAGAATAGTAGTCTGGGATTAAGGGAGGAGGTGAGTGAGAGAATAGTAGTCTGGGATTAAGGAGGAGGTGAGGGAGAGGAGGTGGTCAGGGGTTATGGAGGAGGTGATAGAGAGCATTTTGGTCTGAGATTAAGGGAGGAGGTGAGGGAGGGGAGGTGGTCGGGGGTTAGGGAGGAGGGGACGGGGGGAGGAGGCGGTCGGGGGTTAAGAAGGAAGGGACGGGGGGATGAGGCAGTCGCGGGTTAGGGAGGAAGTGAGGGAGAGGTGGTGAGGGAGAGGAGGTGGTCGGGGGTTAGGGAGGAGGTGAGGGAGAGGAGGTAGTCGGGGGTTAGGGAGGAGGGGAGAGGTTGATGAGGTGGTCCGGGGTTATGGAGGGGGGGATGAGGCGGCCGGGGTTAGGGAGGAGGTGAGGGAGAGGAAGTGGTCAGGGGTTAAGGGAGAGGAGGTGGTCGGGGTTAAGGGAGGAGGTGAGGGAGAGGAGGTGGTCGGGGTTAGGGAGAAGGTGAGGGAGAGGAGGTGGTCGGGGGTTAGGGAGGAGGGGACGGGGGGATGAGGCGGCCGGGGGTTAGGGAGGAGGTGAGGGAGAGGAAGTGGTCAGGGGTTAAGGGAGGAGCGGAAGGAGAGGTTAGTACTCTGGGATTAAGGGAGGAGGTGAGGGAGAGAATAGTAGTCTGGGATTAATGGAGGAGGTGAGGGAGAGGAGGTGGTCGGGGTTAGGGAGGAGGTGAGAGAGAGGAGGTGGGCAAGGTGAGGGAGAGGTTTTCTGGGATTAAGGGAGGAAGTGAGGTTGAGGAGGTGGTCAGGGGACGGGGGGATGAGGCGGTCGGGGGTTAGGGAGGAGGGGACCGGGGGATTAGGCAGTCGGGGGTTAGGGAGGAGGTGAGTGAGAGGAAGTCGTCGGGGTTTGGGAGGAGGTGGGGGAGAGGAGATGGTCGGGGTTATGAAGGAGGTGAGGGAGAGGATAGTAGTCTGGGATTAAGGGAGGAGGTGAGGGAGGGGAGGTGGTCGGGGGTTAGGGAGGAGGGGACAGGTGGATGAGGTGGTCGAGGATTAGGGAGGAGGGGACGGGGGTGATGAGGCGGAGGGGGTTAGGGAGGAGGTGAGGGAGAGGAAGTGGTCAGAGGTTAAGGGAGGAGGTGAGGGAGAGGATAGTAGTCTGGGATTGAGGAGGTGAGGGAGAGGAGGTGGTCAGGGGTTATGGAGGAGGTGAGGGAGAGAATAGTAGTCTGTGGGATTAAGGGAGGAGGTGATGGAGATGAGGTGGTCAGGGGTTATGGAGGAGGTGAGGGAGAGGATAGTAGTCTGGGATTGAGGAGGTGAGGGAGAGGAGGTGGTCAGGGGTTATGGAGGAGGTGAGGGAGAGAATAGTAGTCTGTGGGATTAAGGGAGGAGGTGAGGGAGAGGAGATGGTCGGGGGTTAGTGATGAGGTGAGGGAGGGGAGGTGGTCGGGGTTAGGGAGGAGGTGAGGGAGAGGTTAGTACTCTGGGATTAAGGGAGGAGGTGAGGGAGAGAATAGTAGTCTGGGATTAATGGAGGAGGTGAGGAAGAGGAGGTGGTCGGGGTTAGGGAGGAGGTAAGAGAGAGGAGGTGGTCAAGGTGAGGGAGAGGTTTTCTGGGATTAAGGGAGGAGGTGAGGGAGAGGAGGTGGTCAGGGGTTATGGAGGTGGTCAGGGGTTATGGAGGAGGTGAGGGAGAGGATAGTAGTCTGTGGGATTAAGGGAGGAGGTGAGGGAGAGGAAGTGGTCAGGGGTTAAGGGAGGAGCTGAGGGAGAGGTTAGTACTCTGGGATTAATGGAGGAGGTGAGGGAGAGAATAGTAGTCTGGGATTAATGGAGGAGGTGAGGGAGAGGAGGTGGTCGGGGTTCAGGGAGGAGGTGAGAGAGAGGAGGTGGTCAAGGTGAGGGAGAGGTTTTCTGGGATTAAGGGAGGAGGTGAGGGAGAGGAGGTGGTCAGGGGTTATGGAGGAGGTGAGGGAGAGGAGGTGGTCAGGGGTTATGGAGGAGGTGAGGGAGAGGATAGTAGTCTGTGGGATTGAGGGAGAAGGTGAGGGAGAGGAGGTGGTCGGGGGTTAAGGGAGGAGGTGAGGCAGAGAATAGTAGTCTGGGATTAAGGGAGGAGGTGAGGGAGAGGAGGTGGTCAGGGGTTATGGAGGAGGTGATAGAGAGCATTTTGGTCTGGGATTAAGGGAGGAGGTGAGGGAGGGGAGGTGGTCGGGGGTTAGGGAGGAGGTGAGGGAGATGAAGTGGTCGGGGGTTAGGGAGGAGGGGACGGGGGGAGGAGGCGGTCGGGGGTTAAGAAGGAAGGGACGGGGGGATGAGGCAGTCGCGGGTTAGGGAGGAAGTGAGGGAGAGGTGGTGAGGGAGAGGAGGTGGTCGGGGGTTAGGGAGGAGGTGAGGGAGAGGAGGTAGTCGGGGGTTAGGGAGGAGGGGAGAGGTTGATGAGGTGGTCCGGGGTTATGGAGGGGGGGATGAGGCGGCCGGGGGTTAGGGAGGAGGTGAGGGAGAGGAAGTGGTCAGGGGTTAAGGGAGAGGAGGTGGTCGGGGTTAAGGGAGGAGGTGAGGGAGAGGAGGTGGTCGGGGTTAGGGAGAAGGTGAGGGAGAGGAGGTGGTCGGGGGTTAGGGAGGAGGGGACGGGGGGATGAGGCGGCCGGGGGTTAGGGAGGAGGTGAGTGAGAGGAAGTCGTCGGGGTTTGGGAGGAGGTGGGGGAGAGGAGATGGTCGGGGTTATGAAGGAGGTGAGGGAGAGGATAGTAGTCTGGGATTAATGGAGGAGGTGAGGGAGAGGAGGTGGTCGGGGGTTAGGGAGGAGGGGACAGGTGGATGAGGTGGTCGAGGATTAGGGAGGAGGGGACGGGGGTGATGAGGCGGAGGGGGTTAGGGAGGAGGTGAGGGAGAGGAAGTGGTCAGAGGTTAAGGGAGGAGGTGAGGGAGAGGATAGTAGTCTGGGATTGAGGAGGTGAGGGAGAGGAGGTGGTCAGGGGTTATGGAGGAGGTGAGGGAGAGAATAGTAGTCTGTGGGATTAAGGGAGGAGGTGACGGAGATGAGGTGGTCAGGGGTTATGGAGGAGGTGAGGGAGAGGATAGTAGTCTGGGATTGAGGAGGTGAGGGAGAGGAGGTGGTCAGGGGTTATGGAGGAGGTGAGGGAGAGAATAGTAGTCTGTGGGATTAAGGGAGGAGGTGAGGGAGAGGAGATGGTCGGGGGTTAGTGATGAGGTGAGGGAGGGGAGGTGGTTGGGGTTAGGGAGGAGGTGAGGGAGAGAATAGTAGTCTGGGATTAAGGGAGGAGGTGAGGGAGAGGAGGTGGTCGGGTGTTATGGAGGAGGTGAGGGAGAGGAGGTGGTCGGTGGTTAGGGAGGAGGGGACGGGGGGGATGAGGCAGTCGGGGGTTAGGGAGGAGGTGAGGGAGAGATGAAGTGGTCGGGGGTTAGGGAGGAGGTGGGGGAGAGGAGGTGGTCGAGGTTAGGGAGGAGGTGGGGGAGAGGAGGTGGTCGAGGTTAGGGAGGAGGTGAGGGAGAGGAGGTGGTTGAGGTGAGGGAGAGGTAGTCTGGGATTAAGGGAGGAGGTGAGGGAGAGGAGGTGGTCAGGGTTAGGGAGGAGGTGAGAGAGAGGATAGTAGTCTGGGATTAATGGAGGAGGTGAGGGAGAGGAGGTGGTCGGGGTTAGGGAGGAGGTGAGAGAGAGGATAGTAGTCTGTGGGATTAAGGTGAGGAGGTGAGGGAGAGGAGGTGGTCAGGGGTTATGGAGGAGGTGAGGGAGAGAATAGTAGTCTGGGATTAATGGAGGAGGTGAGGGAGAGGAGGTGGTCGGGGTTAGGGAGGAGGTGAGAGAGAGGATAGTAGTCTGTGGGATTAAGGTGAGGAGGTGAGGGAGAGGAGGTGGTCAGGGGTTATGGAGGAGGTGAGGGAGAGGATAGTAGTCTGTGGGATTAAGGGAGGAGGTGAGGGAGAGGAGGTGGTTGGGGGTTATGGAGGAGGTGAGGGAGAGGATAGTAGTCTGGGATTAAGGGAGGAGGTGAGGGAGAGGAGGTGGTCGGGGGTTAGGGAGGAGGTGGTCGGGGGTTCCGGAGGAGGTGAGGGAGAGGAGGTGGTCGGGGGTTCGGGAGGAGGTGAGGGAGAGGAGGTGGTCGGGGGCAAGGTTAAGCCCTTTTATCAACTCGCTGTTTGATCTTCTTACATACCCCACGCCCACAACGTGTCTGTCTGTGTCTGTATGATTTTACAGTTATTTAGAGGTTGAGTGTGTGTCAGTGACTTGTTTCTTGTAGAGTAGATTTTCCATCTGTGTTAGCAATATTACAGATACACTGTTGTATTAATGACTGTAGGAGTATTACAGATACAATCAAATTCAATCAATCAAATGTATTTCTAAAGCCCTTCTTACGTCAGCTGATATTTCAAAGTGCTGTACAGAAACCCAGCCAAAAACCCTCAAACAGCAAGCAATGCAGGTGTAGAAGCACGGTGTCTAGGAAAAACTCCCTAGAAATGCCAAAACCTAGGAAGAAACCAAGACAGGAACCAGGCTATGAGGGTTGGGCACCTCTTCTGGCTGTGCCGGATGGAGATTATAACAGAACATGGCCAAGATGTTTAAATGTTCATAAATGATAATCACAGTGATTGTAGAGAGTGCAACAGGTTAGCACTTAAGGAGTAAATGTCAGTTGGCTTTTCATAGCCAATCATTGAGAGTATCTCTACCGTTCCTGCTGTCTCTAGAGAGTTGAAAACAGCAGGTCTGGGACAGGTAGCACGTCCAGTGAACAGGTCCTGGTTCCATAGCCGCAGGCAGAACAGTTGAAACTGGAGCAGCAGCATGACCAGGTGGACTGGGGGCAGCAAGGAGTCACCATGCCAGGTACTCCTGATGCATGATCCTAGGGCTCAGGTCCTCTGAGAGAGAGAGAAAAAGAGAGAGAGAGAGAGAGAGAGCATGCTTAAATTCACACAGGACACTGTATAAGACAGGACAAATTGTCCAGATATAATGGACTGATCTGTAAAGCTGTCATCAAGTCAAAGGGTGGCTATGAAGAATCTCAAATATAAAATATATTTGGATTTAGCACTTTCTTTTGGTTAGTACATGATTCCATGTGTGTTATTTCATAGTTGTGATGTCTTCACTATTCTACAATGTAGAAAATAGTAAACATAAAGAAAAACCTTTGAATGAGTTGGTTTGTCCAAACTTTCTGACTGGTACTGTAGTTTTTGAGAGGTGTGGTTGATACGGCTCTGTGGGATGTAGCTAGGAGAGCACTGTGACTGACAAGTGAATTTAAATGTCGCGTTGAGCTTGTGGGTTACTGCGCAAGATCCCATTGACAGGGTTGTATTCACTAGACAAAACGGAGGCAAATGGGGTGAAATTGGGGGGCGGTACGATGTCAACTTGTCCAATAAGAAATGTCTGCTTTCTTTTCCGGCGCCACATCAGATTGAAAAGTACTGGTGCAAATGGTTTCCAGTGGCTCTTCTCCCTCCCATCACCCTCTCCTCTCTCTCTTCTTCTCCACCCGTCTGTTTTATGTGATGTGGATTGAATTCATCCTTTCTCTGTTGAGCTGGCTGGTCTGAACCACCCAGATGTCCTGAGTAGATAACCTCTTACAGATGGTCCTCAGTAGATAACCTCTTACAGACGATTCTGTTACAGGCCTCTGAGGCGACACACTCCGGAAATATCAGCGTCTCACTCTTCGTCTCTTCCACATTGCTTTTTATCTTCTCTTCTTCCTGTCAACCTCTTCTCTCTTTCTCTCATGCACACACACACACACACACACTCACACTCTAATCTAATTTCCCCAGATCATTAGTAAAGTGTCATCTATGAGGCAGCTCTCATGTCTCGTAATGACATTTAAAACTCCTTCCTGTGTCAGAAACATACCTCTGACTCACACAGTACACTATACTATACACTATATACTATACACTAGAGGTCAACCGATTATGACTTTTCAACACCGATACCGATTATTGGAGGACCAAAAAAAAGCTGATACCGATTAATTGGCCGATTTTAAAATAAAAAAAAAATAAAAAATAAATTACAATTAATAAAAAAAATTACAAAAAAAAAAAAAAAAAAAATGTATTTGTAATAATGACAATTACAACAATACTGAATGAACACTTATTTTAGCTTAATATAATTCATCAATAAAAATAAATTTAGCCTCATAAATAATGAAACATGCTCAATTTGGTTTAAATAATGCAAAAACAAAGTGTTGGAGAAGTAAAAGTGCAATATGTGCCATGTAAAAACGTTTCAGTTCCTTGCTCAGAACATGAGAACATATGAAAGTTGGTGGTTCCTTTTAACATGAGGCTTCAATATTCCAAGATAAGAGGTTTTTAGGTTGTAGTTAATATAGTATTTATAGGACTATTTCTCTCTGTACCATTTGTATTTCATATACCTTTGACTATTGGATGTTCTTATAGGCACTTTAGTATTGCCAGTGTAACAGTATGGCTTCCGTCCCTCTAGTTAGCCACACTAACTAGCCAGCCATTTCACTTCGGTCACACCAGCCTCATTTCGGGAGTTGATAGGCTTGAAGTCATAAACAGCACAACGAAGAGCTGCTGGCAAAATGCACAAAAGTGCTGTTTGAATGAATGTTTACGCGCCTGCTTCTGCCTACCACCGCTCAGTCAGATACTTGTATGCTCAGTCAGATTATTTTCAACGCTAGATAATATCTAGTAATATCATCAACCATGTGTCGTTAACTAGTGATTATGATTGATTGTTTTTATAAGATAAGTTTAATGCTAGCTAGCAACTTACCTTGGCTTACTGCATTCGCGTAACAGTCTCCTTTTGGAGTGCAACGAGAGAGATGCAGGTCGTTATTGCATTGGACTAGTTAACTGTAAGGTTGCAAGATTGGATCCCCCGAGCTGACAAGGTGAAAATCTGTCATTCTGCCAATGAACAAGGTAGTTAACCCACCGTTCCTAGGCCATCATTGAATTTAAGAATGTGTTCTTAACTGACGCCATTAAAAGGTAATTTACCACCTTCACAAGTGCAGTCTCATTGCTATGATGGGGTCTAAAACCAGACTGAAGCATTTCATATACATTGTTTGTCTTCAGGAGGCAGTGAGTTGCTGTGCAACAGCTTTTTCTAACATTTTTGAGAAGAGTGGGAGATTCGATATAGGTGATAGTTTTTTAATATTTTCTGGGTCAAGGTTTGGCTTTTTCAAGAGAGGCTTTATTATTGCCACTTTTAGTGAGTTTGGAACACATCCGGTTGGATAGAGAGCCGTTTATTATGTTCAACATAGGAGGGCCAAGCACAGGAAGCAGCTCTTTCAGTAGTTTAGTTGGAATAGGGTCCAGTATGCAGCTTGAAGGTTAAGAGACCATGATTATTTTCATCATTGTGCCAAGAGATAAAGTATTAAAACACTTGAGCGTCTCTCTTGATCCTAGATCCTGGCAGAGTTGTGCAGACTCAGGATAACTGAGCTTTGGAGGAATACGCAGATTTAAAGAGGAGTCCGTAATTTGCTTTCTAATGATCATAATATTTTCCTCAAAGAAGTTTGTGAATGTATTACTGCTGAAGTGAAAGCCATCCTCTCTTGGGGAATGCTGCTTTTTAGTTAGCTTTGCGACAGTATCAAAAAGACATTATGGATTGTTCTTATTTTCCTTAATTAGTTTGGAAAAATAGGATGATCGAGCAGCAGTGAGGGCTCTTTGGTACTGTCTTTCCAAGCTAGTCGGAAGACTTCCAATTGGGTGTGGCGCCATTTCCGTTCCAATTTTCTGGAAGCTTGCTTCAGAGCTCGGGTATTTTCTGTCTACCAGGGAGCTAGTTTCTTATGACAAATGTTTTTAGGGGTGCAACTGCATCTAAGGTATTGCGCAAGGTTAAATTGAGTTCCTCAGTCTGGTGGTTAACTGATTTTCGTCCTCTAACGTCCTTGGGTAGGCAGAGGGAGTCTGGAAGGGCATCTAGGAATCTTTGTGTTGTCTGAGAATTTATAGCACAACTTTTGATGCTCCTTGGTTGGGGTCTGAGCAGATTATTTGTTGCGGTTGCAAACATAATAAAATGGTGGTCCGATAGTCCAGGATTATGAGGAAAAATATTAAGATCCACAACATTTATTTCATGGGACAAAACTACGTCCAGAGTATGACTGCATGACTGTGGCAGTGAGTAGGTCCAGAGACATGTTGGACAAAACCCACTGAGTCGATGATGGCTCCGAAAGCCTTTTGGAGTGGGTCTGTGGACTTTTCCATGTGAATATTAGTCACCAAAAATTAGAATGTTATCTGCTATGACTACAAAGTCCATATATTCAGGGAACTCAAGTGAGGAATGCTGTATATGGCCCAGGAGGCCTGTAAACAGTAGCTATAAAAAGTGATTGAGTAGGCTGCATAGATTTCATGACTAGAAGCTCAAAACTATACTATACATTACACTACACAATACACCACACTATAAATACTATACACTACACTATGCATACTATGCACTACACTGTACACTACACTATACAGTCATGGCCAAAAGTTTGCTGCTTCATTGTCTTTAGATATTTTTGTCAGATGTTACTATGGAATACTGAAGTATAATTACAAGCATTTCATAAGTGTCAAAGGCTTTTTTTGACAACTACATTAAGTTGATGCAGAGTCAATATTTGCAGTGTTGACCCTTCTTTTTCAAGACCTCTGCAATCAGCCCTGGCATGCTGACAATTAACTTCTGGGCCACATCCTGACTGATGGCTGCCCATTCTTGCATAATCAATGCTTGGAGTTTGTCAGAATTTGTGGGTTTTTGTTTGTCCACCCGCCTCTTGAGGATTGACCACAAGTTCTCAATGGGATTAAGGTCTGGGGAGTTTCCTGGCCATGGACCCAAAATATCTATGTTTTATTCCCCGAGCCACTTAGTTATCACTTTTGCCATATGGCAAGGTGCTCCATCATGCTGGAAAAGGCATTATTCATCACCAAACTGTTCCTGGATGGTTGGGAGAAGATGCTCTCGGAGGATGTGTTGTTACCATTCTTTATTCATGGTTGTGTTCTTAGGCAAAATTGTGAGTGAGCCCACTCCCTTGGCTGAGAAGCAACCCCACACATGAATGGTCTCAGGATGCTTTACTGTTGGCATGACACAGGACTGATGGTAGGGCTCACCTTGTCTTCTCCAGACAAGCTTTTTTTCCGGATGCCCCAAACAATTGGAAAGGGGATTCATCAGAGAAAATGACTTTACCCCAGTCCTCAGCAGTCCAATCCCTGTACCTTTTGCAGAATATCAGTCTGTCCCTGATGTTTTTCCTGGAGCGGAGTGGCTTCTTTGCTGCCCTTCTTGACACCAGGCCATCCTCCAAAAGTCTCAAAAGTCAAGCTCTGTACTGGTGGTGCACCAATCCCGCAGCTGAATCAACTTTAGGAGACGGTTCCTGGCGCTTGCTGGACTTTCTTGGGGGCCCTGAAGCCTTCTTCACTACAATTGAACTGCTCTCCTTGAAGTTCTTGATGATCCGATAAATGGTTGATTTAGGTGTGATCTTACTGGCAGTAATATTCTTTCACGTGAAGCCCTGTTTGTGCAAAGCAATGATGACGGCATGTGTTTTCTTACAGGTAACCATGGTTGACAGAGGAATAACAATGATTCCAAGCACCACCTTCCTTTTGAAGCTTCCAGCCTGTTATTCAAACTCAATCAGCATGACAGAGTGATCTCCAGCCTTGTCTTCGTCAACACTCACACCTGTGTTAACGAGAGAATCACTGACATGATGTCAGCTTGTCCTTTTGTGGCAGGGCTGAAATGCAGTGGAAATGTTTTTGGGGGATTCAGTTCATTTGCATGGCAAAGAGGGACTTTGCAATTAATTGCAATTCATCTGATAACTCTTCATAACATTCTGGAGTATTTGCAAATTGCCATCATACAAACTGAGGCAGCAAACTTTAAGATTTGTGTCATTCTCAAAACTTTTGGCCACGACTATATACTATACACTACACTATACACGACACTATACATACTATACACTACTCTATACTGTACTAAACACCATACTATACACTATTCACGCTACACTATACGCTACACTGAAGGGTGGTAATGAATCTATGCAGGGTTGTTCCCGGTCAGTCCCTGGATGGGAGACCAGATGCTGCTGGAAGTGGTGTTGGAGGGCTAGTAGGAGGCAATATTTCCTCTGGTCTAAGCAGGATATGTATATTCTAATGCCCCAGGGCAGTGATTGGGGACATTGCCCTTTGTAGGGTGCTGTCTTTCGGATGGGACATTAAACTGGTGTCCTGACTCTCTGTGGTCACTAAAGATCCCATGGCACTTATCATATGAATAGGGGTGTTTCCCCCATGTCCCTCATACCACAATGGCCACCCAATCATTCCTTGCATGGCGTAGCATTTGCCGGAGCATGTTAGTTTCTTCTCCGCAATGGGTTTGGATGTGAATACATTCAGGGCTGTCTGATTGGTTCAGAAACCGCTGGGTTGGCCAATCGCTGATGACTTTCTTTTGAACAACACCCCTTTTGCTCCTCGAATGACTTCAATGATGTCATTCTCAGTTTAAAGTATGTAGCGAACAACAGAGCAGCAGGAGTGTTTAGTGGAAGTCATCAGGCTAGTAACCACAACATTTCCTCATGGGTTTTAGCCCTAATGCTACACAATCAATACAGGCCTGAGGGTGGGTGTGTCAGGGTGTGTGTGTGTGTTCAGTGCAATCCACAAGAGTGTTTGACATTTGACTGCTTGTTGTAGAGCTGGTTGTGTGCAGTAGATGTTTATTTTTACCTGTATTTAACTAGGCTAGTCTTAAGAACAAAATCTTATTTTCAATGACAGTGGGTTAACTGCCTTGTTCAGGGGCAGAACGACAGATTTGTACCTTGTCAGCTGGGGGATTTGAACTTGCAACCTTTCGGTTACTAGTCCAACGCTCTAACCACTAGGCTACCTGCCGCCTCTACACTCTAACCACTAGGCTACCTGCCGCCTCTACACTCTAACCACAAGTCTACCTGCCGCCTCTACACTCTAACCACTAGGCAACCTGCCACCTCTACACTCTAACCACTAGGCTACCTGCCGCCTCTACACTCTAACCACTAGGCTACCTGCCACCTCTACACTCTAACCACTAGGCTACCCTGCCACCTCTACACTCTAACCACTAGGCTACCCTGCCACCTCTACACTCTAACCACTAGACTACCTGCCTCCTCTACACTCTAACCACTAGGCTACCTGCCGCCTCTACACTCTAACCACTAGGCTACCTGCCGCCTCTACACTCTAACCACTAGGCTACCTGCCGCCTCTACACTCTAACCACTAGGCTACCTGCCGCCTCTACACTCTAACCACTAGACTACCTGCCGCCTCTACACTCTAACCACTAGGCTACCTGCCGCCTCTACACTCTAACCACTAGGCTACCCTGCTGCCTCTACACTCTAACCACTAGGCTACCTGCCGCCTCTACACTCTAACCACTAGGCTACCTGCCGCCTCTACACTCTAACCACTAGGCTACCCTGCCGCCTCTACACTCTAACCACTAGGCTACCTGCCGCCTCTACACTCTAACCACTAGGCTACCCTGCCGCCTCTACACTCTAACCACTAGGCTACCCTGCCGCCTCTACACTCTAACCACTAGGCTACCCTGCCACCTCTACACTCTAACCACTAGGCTACCCTGCCACCTCTACACTCTAACCACTAGGCTACCCTGCCGCCTCTACACTCTAACCACTAGGCTACCCTGCCTCCTCTACACTCTAACCACTAGGCTACCCTGCCACCTCTACACTCTAACCACTAGGCTACCCTGCCGCCTCTACACTCTAACCACTAGGCTACCCTGCCTCCTCTACACTCTAACCACTAGGCTACCCTGCCACCTCTACACTCTAACCACTAGGCTACCCTGCCACCTCTACACTCTAACCACTAGGCTACCCTGCCCTCCCAAAAGGTTGTATGATATTTCTGTTTGTGTCCCAGTCAGTCAGGGTTCAACTCAACCAGCCTGTGTCTGAGAGATCAGAGGATGAGGATGAAGAAGGAATTACTGCTTTCTGTCAGAGATGAGAGAGAATGATGATGAGGCATGACTTTCCTGTGTGAGGTGATAGAGAATGGACAGATGGATGGATGAGTGGATTAAAGAAGGGAAGATGAAAGATGAGAAGAAGTTCCCTAATTTCCCCTTTCCCCTTTAGTTGGTGTCCGGTCTCTCTGTATTTCTGACTTAATGGTGTGAATGAATCACAGGGTTGGAAAATTCCAGAAACTTTTCAGAAACCCTGGTTGGTGAATATCTAGAATCAAAAGGGAATAAACCGCCAGCGAATTCTTCAACTGGGATTTATTGCAACCGACACAGATTATTATTATGACGGCTAAATCATGTCTGCCAGCCTGCCCTCTTTTCCTTCTGTCGGCTTCAGTGTTGTTTTTAAGAGTAGGTATGATGTTCCGCACTACCTCTAGCTGGGTCACAACACCAAACTAAAACAACCTAGCTGTACCATATTAAGATACTATGTTAGTGATAAGGTAGGCCGACATCTGTCTTCATGTATCTATTAACTCCTACCTTAAACCCATTTAACTATTAACTACTACCTGATATCCATTTAACTATACTGTGCAAAACTATAAATGCAACATGTAAAGTGTTGGTCCCATGTTTCACGAACTGAAATAAAATATCCCAGAAATGTTCCATATGTACAAAAAGCTTATTTCTCTCAAATGTGTTTACATCACTGCTAGTGAGCATTTCTCCTTTGCCAAGATAATCCATCCACCTGACAGGTGTGACATATCAAGAAGCTGATTAAACAGCACGATCATTACACAGGTGCACCTTGTGCGGGGGACAATAAATTGCCACTCTTACATGTGCAGTTTTATCACACAACACAATGCCACAGATGTGTCAAGTTTTGAGGGAGTGTGCAATTGGCATCCAGACTGCAGGAATGTCCACCAGAGCTGTTGCCATAGCATTTGATGTTAATTTCTCTACTGTAAGCCGCCTCCAATGTCGATTTGATTAAGATGGTAGAAATCCAAATACATGATCAAAAGCCATCTACGGACCCACCAAACCTCACATCAAGCCCCCCCAATGTCCAGTATATAGTATCAGTTCTATATGTTTGACAAGTAGTATACAGCTGCGCCTTAGTTTATTCAACCGATCTATGTTTTGTATTCTCTGTGAATATGGTGATGTGTTTTTCACCCCCTGTTCAGAGAAATAGTCATTGAAGTTGTTAGGTAATGCGATGGGGCATACGCTTGATGTTACCATGTTCTGACCACTTGATGGTGCTGTTTCTGCTATACTGGCTCACTCTATCATCCAGTTAGAGGTTGCCTGTTGCATATCCAATACAAATTCACCAATATGGTTTAGATTCAGAATGTACCAATCAACATGTTAATTGGCCACAGTTGAAGTTGGGTACTACCCACATTATAACATTAAGTTTGACTTGGTCCTGGGGAAACCTATGGATGAGCATACAACGGTGATTGTGCGAGCCTTTGATTTTTCTACTTTGCTGCTATGATGATGAGTACTGGATTACAATTGTGGATGCTGTGGATGAAGAAAACATGGACATAAAAGGGGATATTCGTGCATCCAAGTTATCCAGCAAGGTCATATTTTTGGCCAAACAGAGAGGACACATGTTATCTACTAAAACCAAGCATCATCTGCACCATTAAGGCACCAACCACTGCTACGGGTCGCCTATATAATTTGGGGTGTAGGAACATCACTGTAATTGAAGGTGCACTTAAGACAGAAAAGAAAGTGAAAGTGACATTTCTTTACAATAACACATTTACTTGTGTTAATGCTGTTGGCTCCGTCATTCTCTTACCAAACTTTGCATCTGCACTGTTCTTCAAGTAAATGTTTTTTTTGTTGTAAAATGTTCAAGGGAAATTGTTTGAAATCTCTGTCCATATTGTCCATGAGTTTTTAGGGAGATAGAAAATAGCCTTTTTTCACAACTCAATCAATCAATTTATAAAGCCCTTTTTACATCTGCAGATGTCACAAAGTGCTGTGCAGAAACCCGGCCTGAACCCCCAAACAGCAAGCAATGGCAGATGTAGAAGCACGGTGGCTGGGGAAAACTACCAGCAGTTTGACTGAATTGCACGAGAATTGTACATGTATGTTTTTTTTCGCGCGTTGTTTTCTCTTTATTCACCCAACCTGCCTCCTGCCATACACCCACACAATATTTCATGACCCTGAACCCGCCTGCCCCACGGGTATAACCGCCCGTGCATCACTAGTGTGTGATGTGTTCATACACACATTAAAGGGAAGGCTTTGACCAAAATATGCTCTAAGAATTTCTTCCCATCGATCGTCCTTACCCCTCTTCTGTTTTTCCCTAACTTTATGCAAACCTTTTGACGCGGTTGCTAGGTGTTGGGTTAAGGTCGCTACACTATCCCCTTCCTTTGGGAGTGCTTTTCCCCACGGCCTCTCTGATGGTCTCATGGGCGCCATCCCACTTCTGCCACTGTCTTGTTTATGTGTCTATCAGCTTCTAATCTCCTCCTCTCCCTTTGTGTGTTTCAGATTAACCTGCGTCTCATCCTGGTCAGTGGGAAGACGAAAGAGTTCCTGTTTTCTCCCAATGACTCGGCCGCAGACATTGCCAAACACGTCTACGATAACTGGCCAATGGGTGAGTGACACCTCACAGACACACGTTACAACTGGCCAATGGGTGAGTGACACCAAATGCATACATATCAGTTGGTGGAGGGAGGATGATATTATTCAATTCCAGCCATTACAATGAGCCTGTCATGCGATTTAAAGTGACACCAGCCACTACTGGTGCATTTGGAAAGTATTCAGACCCCTTGACTTTTTCCACATTTTGTTACTTTACATCATTATTATCAAATGTATTCAATAAAAAAATCCTTATAAATCTACGCACAATACCCCATAATGACAAAGTGAAAACAGGTTTGAATAAAGTTTAGCAAATTTATATATATATAAAAAAAGAAATACCTTATCTACATAAGTATTCAGACCCTTTGCTATGATACTTGAAATTGAGCTCAAGTGCAGCCTGTTTCCATTAATCATCCTTGAGATGTTTCTAGAACTTTATTGGAGTCCACCTGTGGTAAATTCAATTGATTGGATATGATTTGGAAAGGCACATGCCTGTCTATATAAGGTCCCACAGTTGGCAGTGCATGTCAGAGCAAAAACCAAGCCATGAGGTTGAAGGAATTGTCCGTAGAGCTCAGAGACAGGATTGTGTCGAGGCACAGATCTGGGGAAGGGAACCAAAACACTTCTGCAGCATTGAAGGTCCCCAAGGACACAGTAGCCTCCATCATTCTTAAATGGAAGAAGTTTGGAACCACCAAGACTCTTCCAAGAGCTGGCTGCCCGGCCAAACTGAGCAATCAGGGGAGAAGGGCCTTTGTCAGGAAGGTGACCAAGAACCTGATTGGCACTCTGTCAGAGCTCCAGAATTTCTCTGTGGAGATAGTTGTCTTTCTGGAAGGTTCTCCCATCTCTGCTTCACCAATCAGGCCTTTATGGTAGAGTGGCCAGACAGAATAATATAATAATAATATATCCCATTTAGCAGACGCTTTTGTCCAAAGCGACTTACAAGTCGGCTGGGGCCACTACTTTTACATATGGGTGGCCCCCAGCAGGAATCGAACCCACGACGCTTGGCGTTGCAAGCGCCATGCTCTACCGACTGAGTCTTCAGTAAAAGGCACATGACAGCCCACTTGGATTTTGCCAAAAGGCACCTAAAAACTCTCAGACCATGAGAAACAAGATTCTCTGGTCTGATGAAACCAAGATTGAACTCTTTGGCCTGAATGCCAAGAGTCACGTCTGGAGGAAACCATCCCTACGGTTAAGCATGTTGGTGGCAGCATCATGCTGTGGTTGTTTTTCAGCGGCAGGGACTGGGAGACTAGTCAGAATCGAACAAAATATGAACAATGCAAAGTACAGAGATTTCCTTGATGAAATCTGCTAAGGACCTCAGACTGAGGTGAAGGTTCACCTTCAAACAGGACACCGACCCTGAGTACACAGCCAAGAAAAAGCAGGAGTGGCTTCGGGACAAGTCTCTGAATGTCCATGGGTGGCCCAGCCAGAGCCAGGACTTGACCCCGATCACAAATCTCTGGAGAGACCTTAAAATAGCTATGCAGCCATGCTCCCCATCCAACCTGACAGAGCCTGAGAGGATCTGCAGAGAGGAATGGGAGCAACTCCCCAAATGCACGTGTGCCAAGCTTGTATCGTCATACCCAAGAAGTCTTGAGGCTGTAATTGCTGCCAAAGATGCTTCAACAAAGTCCTGAGTAAAGGGTCTGAATACTTGTAAATACTTGTACTATGTAAATGTGACATTTTTATTTTTAATAATAAACTTTCTAAAAACCTGTTGTTGCTTTGTCATTATGGTTTATTGTGTGTAAGTTGTTGCGTGGGAAAAAAACAATTGAATCCACTTTAGAATCTGGTCAGGCTTCTGGCTCAGGCTCCGGAGACGTGCACATCGCGCACCTCTCCCGAGCATACTACTCGCTGATGTCCAGTCTCTTGACAACAAGGTTGATGAAATCCAAGCAAGGGTAGCCTTCCAGAGAGACATAAGAGACTGTAACGTTCTTTGCTTCATGGAAACATGGCTCACTCGAGACATGCTATCGGAGTTGGTACAGCCAGCTGGTTCCTTCACGCATCGCGCCGACAGAAACAAGCATCTTTCTGGTAAGAAGAGGGGCGGGGGCGTATGCCTTATGATTAACAAGAGGTGGTGTGATCATAACAACATACAGGAACTCAAGTCCTTCTGTTCACCTGACTTAGAATTCCTCACAACAAATGTCGGCCGCATTATCTAACAAGAGAATTCTCTTCGATTATAATCACAGCCGTATATATTCCCCCCCAAGCAGACACATCGATGGCCCTGAACGAACTTTATTTGACTTTATGTAAACTGGAAACCACATACCCTGAGGCTGTATTCATTGTAGCTGGGGATTTTAACAAGGCTAATCTGAAAACAAGGCTCCCTAAATTCTATCAGCATATTGATTGTTCTACCAGGGCTGTAAAACCCTGGATCATTGTTATTCTAACTTCCGCGACGCATATAAGGCCCTCCCCCGCCCTCCTTTTGGAAAAACTGACCACGACTCCATTTTGTTGCTTCCAGCCTATAGACAGACACTAAAATAGGAAGCTCCCGCACTCAGGTCTGTTCAACGCTGGTCCGACCAATCTGAATCCATGTTTCAAGATTGCTATGATCACGTGGACTGTGATACGTTTCGCATTCCCGAATGCACTGTATGATACTTAATGCAGTATAAGAAGTACTACAGGGAAGATGGAGGAGAAGTACTACAGGGAAGATGGAGGAGAAGTACTACAGGGAAGATGGAGGAGAAGTACTACAGGGAAGATGGAGGAGAAGTACTACAGGGAAGACGGAGGAGAAGTACTACAGGGAAGACGGAGGAGAAGTACTACAGGGAAGACGGAGGAGAAGTACTACAGGGAAGATGGAGGAGAAGTACTACAGGGAAGAGGGAGGAGAAGTACTACAGGGAAGACGGAGGAGAAGTACTACAGGGAAGACGGAGGAGAAGTACTACAGGGAAGATGGAGGAGAAGTACTACAGGGAAGATGGAGGAGAAGTACTACAGGGAAGACGGAGGAGAAGTACTACAGGGAAGACGGAGGAGAAGTACTACAGGGAAGATGGAGGAGAAGTACTACAGGGAAGATGGAGGAGAAGTACTACAGGGAAGATGGAGGAGAAGTACTACAGGGAAGATGGAGGAGAAGTACTACAGGGAAGATGGAGGAGAAGTACTACAGGGAAGATGGAGGAGAAGTACTACAGGGAAGATGGAGAAGTACTACAGGGAAGATGGAGGAGAAGTACTACAGGGAAGATGGAGGAGAAGTACTACAGGGAAGATGGAGGAGAAGTACTACAGGGAAGATGGAGGAGAAGTACTACAGGGAAGATGGAGGAGAAGTACTACAGGGAAGATGGAGGAGAAGTACTACAGGGAAGATGGAGGAGAAGTACTACAGGGAAGATGGAGGAACTCTGGTGGGAATGAAGGGGACATGTTACACACTAATGAGTATAAAGACATTGAGCCAGAACCCCTCACAGAACCCGGGATATTATACACACACACACCTGAACATGTTAACTTGCATGGCTTGTTAGGCGAGGCAGGGTAGCCTAGTGGTTAGAGCGTTGGACTAGTAACCGGAAGGTTGCACGTTCAAACCCACGAGCTGACAAGGTACAAATCTGCAGTTCTGTCCCTGAACAGGCAGTTAACCCACTGTTCCGTCATTGAAAATAAGAATTTGTTCTTAACTGACTTGCCTAGTTAAATAAAGGTAAAATAAAAATAAAAGGTGTGGGTTGGTTTGGACATATGGTGTCCTCCAGACCCATTTCTCTGTCTTCCTTATTTCTATCTGTCTGTCCTTCTGTTGATGATGATGATGGTGATCTTCATCTCTCTTCAGACTGGGAGGAGGAACAGGTCAGCAGTCCTAACATCCTGAGGCTCATCTACCAGGGTCGCTTTCTACATGGAAATGTCACGCTAGGAGGTGAGAACACACCGGAAACACACACACAGGAAAAACACACACACACACTGGAAACACACACACACACACTGGAAACACACACACACGCACCGGAAACACACACACGCACCGGAAACACACACACGCACTGGAAACACACACACACGCACCGGAAACACACACACACGCACCGGAAACACACACACACGCACCGGAAACACACACACACACGCACCGGAAACACACACACGCACCGGAAACACACACACACGCACCGGAAAGACACACACACACGCACCGGAAAGACACACACACACACACACACACACACACACACACACACACACACACACACACACACACACACACACACACACACACACACACACACACACCAGAAAGACACACACACCAGAAACACACACACGCACCAGAAACACACACACGCACCGGAAACACACACACACACACACACACACACAGTCAAAATCGGTCAATCCATTAGGCCCTAATCAATGGATTTCACATGACTGGGAATACAGATTTGTATATGTTGGTCACAGATACCTTTTCTGGATCAGAAACCAGTCCCATATCTGGTGTGACCACCATTTGGCTCACGACACAGGCTGTTGATTGTGACCTGTGGAATGTTGTTTCACTCCTCTTCAATGGCTGTGAGAAGTTGCTGGATATTGGCGTACAGATCCTTATCATTGTCATGCTGAAACATGAAGTGATGGTGGCAGATGAGTATCATGACACCCACAGGTTTCACCAGCTGCTTGGTGAAGAAGCCAGATGAGTAGCATGACACCCACAGGTTTCATCAGCTGCTCGGTGAAGAAGCCAGATGTGGAGGTCTTTTACACGTGGTCTGCGGTTGTGAGGCCGGTTGGACGTACTGCCCATTTCTCTAAATGACATTGGCAGCTTATGGTAGAGCTATTAACATTAAATTATATAGCAACAGCTCTGGTGGACATTCCTGCAGTCAGCATGCCAATTGCACGCTCCCTCAAAACTTGAGACATCTGTGGTATTGTGTTGTGTGACAAAATTGCACAATTTTAGAGTGGCCTTTTATTGTCCCGAGCACAAGGTGCACCTATGTAACGATCACTCTGTTTTAATCAGCTTCTTGATATGCCACACCTGTCAGGTGGATGGATTATTTTGGCAAAGGAGAAATGCTCATTAACTGGGATGTAAACAAATTTGTGCACAGAATTTGAGAGAGACAATCTTTTTGTGCTTATGGAAAATTTCTGGGATCTTTATTTCAGTAAAAAAAAAATGGGACCAACACTTTACATGTTGCGTTTATATTTTTGTTCAGTACAGTTGACAGTGCTTTAGTGTTTGGGTAATGGGGATAGCTGTAGTCATAACCCGTTTCAGGTATCTCATTTTAACCATTATCTCGCTCATAAAGCTTTAGACCCTGTACACAAAGCGCACCCTATACCCTATATAGTGCACTATTGTACCATAGTGCACTACTTTGACCAGAACCCTATGTAGGGAATAGGGCGGAATATGTGACGCAAACATAGACATTTTGAATCCTTTTACACTTAGGCCAATATTCCCATCGAAAGGATAATGGCCAAAATTCATGACATAAACATTCTTCTTTCAGAGAGGCTGAGGATTAGAGATTTCGGTGTTCTGGGATTTGCGGATGTTGGAATCCCAGCCCGGTCTCATAGACTAGACGTAACATAGTAAATGTATATCTGTATGTTACGTTTGGTATGGTTACGTAAGCCAGATGGTTAGTTAAGGGCGAAAACGAAAGTAGGTTATTTGGGTGGGGGTATAACACAAACGTTATATGCATCTAGCAACCCAGAGGATCCAAGTTCGAATCTCATCACAGACATCTTCAGCATGTTAGCTAATTAGCAAATGTTCAAATACTTACTACTTTTTAGCTACTTTGCATCTACTTAGCATGTTAGCTAAACCTAACCCTAACCTTAACTCTTTCAGCTAACCCTTCCCATACCCTTACCCTTTAACCTAACTCTTAAACTTAACCCTAACCTTAACGCCTAGCTAACGTTAGCCAGCTAGCTAACGTTAGCCACCTAGATAGAATTTGTAACATATCAAACATTTTACAAATTTGTAACATATAATACGAGTTGTAATTCATACCATATAACACAACATGGGTGATGGACATCCACAAATTAATACATACGATACGAAATGTAACATATCATACTAAATGGAGCGTCTCGGATTTACGTACAGAATAATCCAAAATGCTCTGAGACCATGTTGGGAATCCACAGAATACTAACCTAGCCAGGGATATGATGAGGGATTGGAACAGGATTTAAGACGGATAGGGGGCTCTGGAGGCTCATCCTGACATGACCCTCCAGCATGACAATGCCACCACGCAAAGAACAAGCAGTATGGCTGATTTACTGCAAGACAGGAATGTCAGTGTTCTGCCATGGCCAGCAAAGAGCCCAGATCTCAATCCCATTGAGCACGTCTGGGACCTGTTGGATTGGAGGGTGAGGGCTACGGCCATTCCCCCCAGAAATGTCCGGGAACTTGTAGGTGCCTTGGTGGAAGAGTGAGGTACAGCA